>NW_024104579.1:0-550365 GCF_003945595.2 Pipra filicauda
TGAGTATCATGCCTTTATTTTTAATTATACCAAAAGAATTCATTTTTGGTATTACATGTGCATATAAAAAGTACTATTAAAAAGTACTATTAAAAAGTACTATCAAAAGAGCACTAATTGAAGTTTATTAGACTTCTAATCTGAAAAATGAAATAAAAATTTATTGTAATGAAATTAAATTTTCAGCTGAGACACCTATAGTGATAGCAAATTCTACTATTACCCAGTCCAGGAGAATGGTTCACCTGATTAATTTTAGCTGTTTCTTTATGTTATTCTTATTTGCAATAATTTCCTGGCCCTTTCTCTTGATTCCTTTCAGTTATAGATTCCTCTTTTAAACTCAATCATTTTTTTCCCCAATACTCCTTTTGTTGTCTAATTTTTATAAGCTACCCTTTCATTTTCAAACACATCTGCTTTTCTTCTTTTTCCTTTCAGTCTCTAGATATCGCTTTTTAAAATCAGTGTTGTAGGGAAAAATAACAACGAAATGCAATAGCATTTTCATTATTATAACTAAACCCTATTTTGTTGGCTGAATGTTCTTTTCCTCAGCTATGGATTCATTGTGAACCTAGAATTATGACCATATTTTTAAAAATCTTTCAGCTTGTCTTTAGTTTCTGTATGCTGATTACTCTCAAAATTGCTTTGGTTCTTATCCAAGCTGTGGACAGCATTTTGTTATCATAATAAAAATCATATTCTATTCTCTGTGTAATATATGGCTCTAAATCTCCTAACATATTGAAGTTGGAAATATCCTTTAATAATTCAAGGATTAGAATTCTTTTATTCTTTCATGCTTTATTCATGAAGGAACATTTTTTCAAATTATGATCATTAAGGATCTTCCCTCCAGAGAGAGGATCACTCTTGGACAGTGCTGACAACAGCTTGTCTTCTGTTATTTCCCAGACTATTTCCTACCCCTGTTTCTTATTGTAATGGCTTATGTGTGTAATCATCTTCTGCTTCAGGGAATGTATCTCTTTTCCAATGTAGGAGACAAACACTGTGCAGTCATAAAATCAAGTTTGCCTAGAATTAAAGGGAAAGAATTAAATTGTACTGTTAAACTCATGCATAAAACACTGTAATCTAGCTCTAAACCAAAACACTCTCTGACTGCATTGTCAGAGGCACTGTAGCAAGATCTATCATGGTGCACTGACAACATGACAGATTTCATTAGTCTTCCCAAACAAAAACCCATACAGTTTCTCTGAGTTCTGGATGCACAATTTCCCCCCTTAGTGGGTCATAAATAAATTTGTAATATTTTACGTATATCACTCTAAAAATTGCATCTGCTTACACCAAATCTTCTTGCAATCTGCTGTATAGATTGCAATCTCTTTTAGAACAATAAATCTATTTAGCAGTTTCTTTCTCATGGTGCTAAATTTCCAACTATATTTTCTATTATATGCTGGCAGCATGCTCAGAGTTGCATTTACTGCCTGTTAAAAATCCGTAGAAGATAAAGTGGCACTACACTGAGATGGTCCTAGTTCAGACACTCACGGGAAAAATTCAGCAAGGCAGTACTGCTCCAGATGCAGTGCGTTCCTGGAGGTCCTGCAGCACTAGGGACCTCAAGGTAGCTGGCCCTCAGCAAGAGGCAAGTGACAAGGAGAAACACCTATGTAAGTTTGACTCAAGGACCTTACCAAAACAACGAGAATAGCACCCAAAAAACCCCATTTGGAACCATTGTGAAGGTCTTCCGGGTGTTAGTATCATTAGCTGCCTGGGTCAGTTTGCTAGATTCTATTCTGACTTTTTCCATTTGGCCATCAACTGGCCTGTTAGTCCTGTCTTGGGTCAAATAGATGCCAGGCTTTTAAAACAAAGAGCCAGATTCTCTTTCAAGAACCCTACTGAGCTCTCCAACTGACACAGCTGATAGTATTTATGGCAACCTCTTCCCGGGTGCTTGTGGTGGTAGTTACATATAATGGAGATTTCCTGAAATCATCTTGTTTGGGGGTGTAATGCACTAGGGGTCCAGGTTTCCAGGCTCTATCTTATTTAATTCTCATAGAGAGGTGAGTAGCTAAGGCTTTTCTGGAAAGATTTGAAAAGGAGGTTGAAAACAACGACTTGAAGCTACTTAGAGAAGCAGGGTAATTTTTATCAAGAGATCAGTAGCTGTGCTTCCTCAACTGTACCCAACAGAAAGGTCATGCTTGTGTGATCAGGTCACGATTAATAGCACCTTTCCTCTAGGTGAGTTCCATCCTAACAAGATGGGATATGCTTGCTCATGTGGTTTTGTTGTTTTTCCCAGAGAATGAACTGGTGCTTGGTTCTTGACATGGTCAGAGTTTGTAACAGTGTGTGTGAATAATCCTTGCTAGTTCATGAAAATAAGAAACATACTCTGGTAAATTTAACTTCTTTTCAATTCTCTTTAGTCAATCATTTCTAAAAGCAACTCCAGGTGAGGTAGTTCCTCATCTTAATCTTACCTCCTCATTTATATCTGTCTCCAGGAAATTGAGATGATAGGAATATTGAAGCAGATGGGATTCAGAATAAAATAAAAATGATCTCTCAGAGCAGAGGATATTTCTGGAAGACAGTGTCATTTTATTGCTATTTTTTTTTCTACACTAAAGTGAAATGAAAATGCCCGCCTTTTATGTGTATAATGCAAAACTACAACTCAGGAAAACAGGAAGAAAGAGTGAAAACATAAAGGGCTTTTTAATGAGAAAATTTGATTAAAGGTTTCTATGTAGACTACTTAAATTCTGTGGTGATAACAAACATCTAAAAAAATTTGAGAACAATATTAATTTCCTGGAAATAAGTTAATTGGAATTCTTTGAACTGTACTTCTATTTGAAGGGTATTTTGTTCTGTTGCTTCTTAAGCACTGGAAAAGAGAACTGTAAATCAATTTCACATTTTTTGGACTAAGTGTTTATGATGCTGGTATTTTTATGTCTTTACTTTTTCCTCTGGTGACCAGTTTCCTTAAAAAAAAACTAGGCTCAGATAATTACTCTACTTGAGAGAAGTGTGCAATATAAGCACAGTAGGAAATCCCATAAAAAGAGGTTTCTGACTTGAAAAAACTTACCATTTGAAATATCTCACTTTCTCCTGTAATATGCACAAAACTTTTCAAAATGAAAAAATTAAAATATCTATATTTACATAACGTACTGTGGAGATTTTCTTTGTGGCAGAGAAAATGATGCCATTAAACTAAATAATACCCCAGAATTGCAGCTTAGCAATTGAAATGAATACCACCAGTATCCTTACATGAAGATACTCTGTAATGTACTACTTTAAATATTTTTAAGCATATTTTGAGCATAAGGTTATAGTAGAGGTGTCCTGAGGTCTCCAGCCTCCATTATCCTGTGATCAGACAGATGTTGCTTCTGAGGAAAAATTTTTCACACTTGGTGAAATATGCTTTGCATTTTTCATAAAATCTTGGAAACCTGCAGTATGCTTAATTTTTCTGTTTTTTTTCTAGCAAACAAAACTACATTTAATAAAACACTCCACACATTTCAGTTTGTCTAGTAAGAGAAACTTTTTCAAGCTTTGTTTTGATATTTTTTCATGGGTTTTGTGGGGTTATTTTGTTTTTTGTGGGGTTATTTTGTTTATTTTTTGTTTGTTTGTTTTTTTGTTTGCATTGTTACTTTTTTAAAACCAAATTCCCTAAAAACATGTAGATTTTGAGTAGTTTTATTTTAATCCATAAAGGAGGCTAGATGTGATTGGAAATTCAGTATTATTTCTGTTGTGAGAAATAAGTACATCAATTTAGCTTCAGCCTAGATGTTTTAAACTTTGTATTTAGACATTTTGCTATAGGAGGCTCTCCACTCAGAGTAGTTATTTATCACTTCATGTCCATTAAAACACTTCATATACATATCAGAAGGAAAGCATGCTTGCTGTTTTTCTCCAGGCATCTAGAAGTCTCTGAGGATTTTATGTAATTCATATCACACTGAACTATTTTTCCTTGTTTTATTTTGTGGTGTCTATTCTCAGTGCCAAAGGGAAATATTATATAGTTCATCATGTCTGTTTAAAACCTTATAGTTATTTTTTAACTAATGGCCTGAAATATGTAGCATTACGTCTGACAAAAAATAAAAGGGCTTGGAGTTTGTCTTGTTTTTCAACATGTAACATTTTAAATAGATGGCAGTACTGAATCAAAACTGTTCTTGTAAGAAATACTTCAGTGAATCATCCTCAAGCTGACATAAACAAGAAACACAAAGATCATTACTTAAATCATAGATTAATTTCAGTTGGATGAAGTCTCCAGAGGTCTGTCTGTCCAAAGCGAAATTTAAATTCAGCTTTTTGCTAAAGGACATTCAGCCTGACATTTATTATTTAATCTAAACAGCAGACTATTCCATCAGTTCAAAATAATCTTTCCAAAATATAAGATAAATGCCTACCTAGCAAATATATATTGATTTATGCTTGCTGGGAATGAAAACTTGTACACTTTGTTTTTTTTTTAAACTGCAGGCAGGTTTTAACTCAATAACAATTGTGAGAGCAAATTACTTTTTACAGTTTGTGGTAAAGATAGACTGACAGCTAATATGCAAAAACAGCGGGATCATGCCTAGCTTATATGCTTTAAGTACTGCTTTTTGCAGTTCCAAGTACCTGTAGATTCTGGGTGTTTTGAGTTTATTGCTAACTTTAAAAGCTTTACATTTTAATGTATCCCATTTCTCCAAGTAGTCATTTTCCTTCAAATGGGGAGAAAAAAAAAAGAAAAGAGCATGAGTCTGAACTATATAATCTTTCTACTAGAAGGTGATAGTTTTGATCAGGCTAATCCTTTATTTCTTTAATTTTTTTTTTAATAAACACCTGGAAAAAAACAGGTAGGATTTTTGTAATCATATTAAAAAGTCATGTGTTTCTTCTTTCAGTGTTATTTTGGCCATATAAATAATTGATATAACCTAGAAATAAAAATAAGCCATTACAATAAAGGTAGCAAAGGCACCCACTAGGCTAATGTAAATTCTCTTTTGTAAAAGAATAAAATCAGGCCGTAAGTATAACTGTTTTCTTTTTCTGATCTGGGAGAGTAAAGAAAGATTGTTCTGATAGTGTGCCATTGTTATTAATTGTAATAAACCTCAGGAACACCTCAAAATGGAATATATCTTTCCCTCTGATGAACAACCTAAAGTCTGAGCATCCTGTCTTGTTACTAAACTCATTCACTAAGTGCTGAATTTCCTAAGGCATGAGTGTAGCAGGTGTAGGCCATTGAAATTGACTGTGACATAGGGAAAATCACAGAGATGGGAAATAGGTGTTTCTCAAAGAAAAGAGGAAGGAAATGGGAGAAACACATTTTGAAGGAAAAAGGTGTATATCAGCCAAGCATAGCCAGAAATTTTAGGTTTTAATCAATGACACTCTAGTTTTAGATTGCAAAACAGAAGCTGACTTTCAACTATTGCGGTCTTAATTTTGGTATTTTTGACATGTTGATTGCAACTTTATTGCATTGCATGAAAAACTGATTTTGTTTAGTTCTGTTTTAATTTAGGTGTATAAAAATAAACTTGTTGTATATTTGAGAGCATTTTATAATTAGAAAAAAAGAGGAATACTGCCCCTGAAAATCAAAATACTGATGATATTATATTTGCTAAGCTAAACTGATATCATAATATATCTTTGAGATAGGATGTTGCAGCTTTGGAAAAAATGAATATATTTAAAGGAAGAAACCCATTTTACAAGGACAGATTTTCTGAATAAATAGTCATTATCTCTTTCTTCTCCAAAAAATGAAAGCAACAAACCCAGAAAGTTTTCATAACTAAGAAAACTAATATTTCAAAAGGTTTACTGCAAATTGAGTGTTCTTATCTCACAGTGAGAGCCTGCCCACATCTGGATTGTAGCTCAGTTTAGCAATTTCTGTTGAATTCAAACATGCCTCTGTATTCTCTTGAATTAAGACATTAGATTATACAAGGAGTCTTATTTGCATAAGTGCACTCATATGTGGTTTAGAAAACAGTAATTAAATATAGAAATATCCTGTGGATTTTACATTAAGTAGTGCTGCTTTCCGTAACATGTAATACACTAAATAAACGTCTCTGAGAAA
Organism: Pipra filicauda; assembly: GCF_003945595.2. Taxonomy (NCBI): domain Eukaryota; kingdom Metazoa; phylum Chordata; class Aves; order Passeriformes; family Pipridae; genus Pipra; species Pipra filicauda. The sequence continues at coordinate 6,146 of NW_024104579.1, forward strand.
CAGCTATTTAGTTGTTCACAATGAATGTAAAACTTAAGAGAGTAACTAAAGACTATCAAGACATCAATCTGTGGCACCACATCTCTTGATGTGATTTAGTAAATATTAGTTTTCTGTGAGTAAGAGTCACAGCAGGCCAATAGGTGACAGAAAAACATTTTCCTAGAGGTCTAGAGAATATGGTACTGAACTTCTTTTGAACTAAAAAAATACCATGAAAGTGGCTGCACAGATGGCCAACCTGGGGAAAGGACCACATTCTGGAAGAAAATGGTGATTCAAAGGGGCTTGTGTACAAAGCATATTATATTATACTTGTTCTGAGTCTGCTTTAAAGTTGTTTGTCAGAGCTGTGTGTGCTATTTAACACCACTTTAGCCATACTTTTTTTGTGGTAATGATGTGTTGTCCTTATCAAAAGGTGTCTGCTCCACTTGTCACTTGTTCCATTTTTGCTGCTTCTTCCTGTTGACTTAACCCCCATTCCTGCTTCTGAGGAAGTGCCCAGTCTTGCACCAAATTTATCATCTCTTTACCTAGAATCTGCCTCCCTTTTGCCTAAACATAGTCCCTGTGGTGTAATGTAGTTCCTGGCTTCTCAAGTTTTGTGGATGTTTGACTTGGCTCCTGTATCACTTTCTTGCTTTAAGTTCTTGGTGACACCTGTATACTGAAAGAGGATGTATCCTGAGGCAGGTCTGACAAAGGTACATCAGACCTGCTTTGCATGGGCAACAAGACCAATGAAGTATTTCTGGTGTGACCTGTACTTCATAAACACAAAAGGATAAACAATAGGTTTGTGCTCAGATGGAAATAAATATGGAGTTTAATGTGCAGTGGGTGTTGTGCAGTATTTCGCATGATGATTCTTAAGGTAATATAGTTGTTCTCAAGGGCCTGACTTATTGAGAAGCAGGAATGATCAACACCAACAACTTTTACAGGTTCTGAGCCTCTGTATAAAGCAAGGGAAGGACAGAGATTGTTCACCAACACATTAGTTGTTTGCACCTCTTCTTTTTTTTTGCATTTCAATTTCTATTTTCTTTTTTAATTTTGGACTAGTAGTTACATGTTATAATAATTGTAACAGGGGTTGGTAGGGTTCTATTTAAGTTCTGAAAGTACCACAGTTTTCTTCTGAGATAAAGTAAGAAAGTGTTATAATACATTCTGGGCTTAGAATGCTGTAGTTGAATTGTACTGCTTAAGAGTCTGTAAATTTAAAAAGAACCCTGTTGTGAAAAAAAAATTAATGTTATTGTTCTACAGTAGCTTTACTAGTACGTTTGCAGACTCAGTAACTTATGAAGCTTTGTTTCTGTTAGGATAAATATGTGAAGATTTGTGTGTCTGTCAGTAAAACTAAAATGCTATGACTTTTGACCTTTCCAGTTCTTGTTTCTTTAATAGTTACTTCCAAATCTTATAGTAGGTTATACTGGAATTTTTCTCATTGTTTAGGTGAATGTATAGATATGGTTAATTACATAGGAACAGGAAAGCTGTGAACTTGAACTTGGAAGAGCTCCACTGATTTCACTTTTCTCCATGAGATTTGCAGAAACTGAAACAAATTTAAATTTGAATTTTGTGAGTTTGAATAAATTCAGGATATCCAAGCTCAAGTTTAAATTATTTTGAGTTTGCCAAACCCTGTTTTTATTATAGCAGTTCGTAAATTATTTTGTTAGCAACTTCTTATTGCTCTAGATTTTAAAAAATGTTAAGATTTATATCAAACATTTACCTATATATGCTACAAACATTGTATATGTTCATTATTCTGATGCATATATGCATATCTCATATGGGCAAACATCAGGAATACATTAATATTTTTGTATTCCAAAGCAACAATGGTTTTGTTCTTTGTTTACTGTAGATTTCTGAAATGTTATGCAGAAAAAAGAAATGGAAAACACAGATGCTCCTGAAAATGGTAAACCCTCTAGTTAAGCACCTTCCAGCAGGACAGCCCTTTGCTTTTGGTGGCTGGGGAGAAGAGGGGCAGGAAGGAAACCCACAGGGAAATAGAAAACAAGCTCTGCTTGATCCTGGATCTGTAGAAGCTACAAGAGCAAGAATGGCATAATATTGGGAGCTGCAAGCTCTCAAGAAAGTGTTTTTATCTTACAGATTCAGAGGGGAAAAAAAAAAATTTAAATTGGGCCTTTAGCTGATGTTTTGCAATATGCCATTTTTAAAGCAATCTACCAGAACTCAAAGTAATTGTGGTTATTATAATTGGTCCTTAACATTACTAGCTGCACAACTGTTTATTATTTCTTAATTTACTGGTATAAAACACAGCTTTATCAGGCACAACAAGTGACTGTGAATGCTGAATTAAGAGTTAAGGATAGGTTTTTTTCACATAGCTTTGCAAATAATGCTACCAAATGACTAAAAAGGACATGTAAGGACTAGGCCATTTCTCACTAAGACATTAAAATTATTCCAAAATTTATCAGGCACAACAAGTGACTGTGAATGCTGAATTAAGAGTTAAGGATAGGTTTTTTTCACATAGCTTTGCAAATAATGCTACCAAATGACTAAAAAGGACATGTAAGGACTAGGCCATTTCTCACTAAGACATTAAAATTATTCCAAAATGTGAGTTTTCATTACAAGTATTCCTGACACCACGACTTCTCCAAGGTCCCAAAATTCACGTAGGAGAGACAACCAGACTTGGCCACACTGTGTATTTTTTTAAGTGAACATCTGGTTAGACAGAATATTTAGAATATTCTGAAATATAGAGAAGCAAACTATAGAAGCATGCTGTTTAGAGAAGCCATGTCTAGTGTTGTTGAGAGCAACGCTTTTTTTAAACAGTAGTTGGCTTAATTGTGTTTTACTTGGGAAAGGACTGTGTAAAAAAGAAATACTTAAGAAACACGGAAAAATATTAAATAATAGGTTTTCCTGATTTTAACAGGGAGAGGGGGTTAAAAAAAGCCCCAAACCAAAAAACCCAGCGGTTGCATCTTGCTCTGGAATGAGACATATTTAAAAGAGTGTGTTTACAGGATATTTTACCTTCCTTGTTATGGGAATTGAGATACAGGAACAGGGACTGCAATAGCTACTGTTAAAATTCTTTTCATGCTTGAACTTTATATCATTATTAATATAGTCTTTATATAATGCTATTCATATAATTAATAAATTACTTTAATATTATGAATATAGTTATGCTTTGTAGTCAAACAGTAGGTAACTATTAATGGAAAATGCATTCATTCATTCATTCATTTTGTCCAAATTCAAGCAAAACAGGGGGGACAAAGAATGACTTCCTACTTTTCCTGAATAAGAAGCTGTCTTTTAAATGCAAATCTGTCATAGAAAAAAGCATAAGAATAGCTCATTTTACCAGACAATTCAGGGAGTCCTAAAAAAAGATTAAATGCTTTACTGGGTCATTTCTGTGAGACAGTCAGAAAAAAGATCACTAAAAAGAAGGGATTTTTTTTTTTTTAATGACATATGAACTGCTTAAAACATCTTGTCTTTGACCTGAAGCAAGTAAAATTTTTATAGCAGTAGAATCTCTATGCAGAGATGGAGGAGAGCACAGGACTTACATCAAGTCAGATAATTTAAAGCTGTGAAATCATAAATTGTTTTCTTTTCAACCTGTTGAGATAAGAAAGGAGATCTGATTATTGTTGAGTCTACTGCTAATCGTATTCATTTTATTGAAGACATTTTATTACATTTTGTTTTTATTGTTATTATAGAATATTATTACCATATTTATTATTAATTTCTAAGAGCACTAATCAAATATTAATTTAATTTCCCTTTATTATAAGATTTGAAACTTGCAAGTTTAGGAGCTTCAGGTTGGGAAATACTTGTATTTAGTTTTCTACCCTACTTCCACTCTCACTATTTATTTTCCTCTTCTTACTATTGCCTTGCTTTTATGCTCTGATATTCATCAGACTTTTGATCGGTTTGCTCCTCTTTTCAAACATCGTTCAGAGATAAACTCCTTATGAAGATTTTGCGTAGGGAATACTGATATCTGTAAGCTTTGCTGATAAATGCTATATGCTTCAATATGACAAAGACCCACTGTTTGAGCTCCAGAGATAAAAGAATCTGCATGAAAAACCCACAAGCGTGATGTTTCTACTCTACTCAGTCTTTGAATTTCTGTTACTTTTGGGTGGCTGGTACAGTTGAGCAATTAACCAACTACAGGTCAGAGAGGAGTGAAGGATTGGCTAAATCTTCCTGGACAAAAACGGAAAAAAAGATTTCTGATTTGCGTTAAGTCTTTTACACCTGTGATACCTTCTATTAATACAGTAGTTTCCTATATGCAGAAAATAATGGTGACTATTGTTTCAGAATTAAAGCAATATCTTGAGCTTGTTCAGAAAAGAATCATTTGCTTAGAAAGATATTCTTGCTAGTCTGTGGTATCCAGCTGTCAGTGTACACAAGCTTTTAAGGCTATCTGTAGCACTTCCTGTTCCTCTCTAGAGTTCAGGTGTAAACAATGACAGCAAATCAAATTATCTACAGAATATACTTTTGAAAATTCCAGTATTTTCAAATTCCTTGGAGGGGGTCTGGCAGTACTTCACATTCAATCAAGTCATATTTATGTTCTCTCTCATTTTAAATTCAGCCTGAAGATGTAGGAGTTACTAATGGGTTAATGCTTTTGAAAAACCTCAGGCTAAAATAATAACAGTTGGGAAAAAATTCCAGTTTGTAAAGTAAAAAATGTCATGCAATATTGTTCATTATTAAAATCAATGCATAATTCAGACTTGTTCTTTTTATGAAAAGAAGAAAAAAATCGTTTAGGCCTAATTTGTTTCCAGGATCCACATCTGTGCACTTGGAGTACATTCTTTCTCATAATAGCAGCTGATGAGACAACTTATGTTTACTCGAAACAAGTCTCGAAATTTAAAAAATTAGATGATTTTTCCCCCTTACCCTAAATTTCACACACTCAAGAATGATGTTAAGTACTACTTTGCCTAAAGCAATAGCTACTCGACATTAGGAAAATGTGAAAGTTGTATTTATAATCAAGAGCTAAGAGTGTGGGAACATGTGGTTTCAAGATGTGTAAAGAATGGCCCAAACACTTGAAATTTAATGAAGGGGTTGCTGCAGATTGCAAAGCATTCTTTCTTCACATCTTCAATCTTTCTGGTACACCTTTGATTTCCAACCTCTCTTGTGAATCCATCCTAGTACAATTTCTCAAGAATATCTACTTTTCAAACATTTTGCTGGCCTTTAAGGAAAGTAGTGTCTCTTTTGTGCACTAAGCACTGAGGGACCACCTTACCCAAAAGTTCCAATCTGGGAGTTTCCCCCTATTCTCTCTTCAGTGGAATACACCTGGGGCCAAAATTCTGGAACAGACAGTTCTTGGTACATCATGGATGGTTGACAGTGTAAAACAGTGATGTATGCAAAAAGCACAGCATCAATTCCACTAAAGTTTTTGAGTATTTTGGGGGAGGCATTCTCAAATATTCACTGGTTAGCCACAACTCTTCTCCTATCCTTCCTATTTTAGTTGTACTGTAAATAGAGAGGACTGAGGATGTTTTTTCTTCCTTGAATTGTCATAGTTATGGAAGCAGGCATTTTTATCTTCCTGAGAAGTCAGAAAATAAACAATACAGCAACTTGCAGTTCTTCCTAGTAAGAGGTGAGAACTGAATCTGTTGTCTCTTTGAATCTATCCATAATTTAATCAGTTTACTTTATACTAAATGAGACAAGGATTCCCAACATTGCTGCTGAAGGTGGAAGAAGCAACACCTGTACTCCATCTCCCACCTTAGTTGATTACCCTATAAGGTAGGGTAGAGGCTACAACTTTGTCACACGACACTGTCATACTCATTTTCGTTAGTAAAATCAGGAACAGCTAGAATTGTCTAATGATGTGCCAAGTAGCCAGGGAATCCAAAGGAAAGGAAGACTATTGAGTACAGCAATCACCTGAGGAGGGAAAACGGGCATTAAAAGTTAGCACAGCACTAGTGAAAGGGACTCTACCTAAGAATCACCCCACATGTATGAACTAAACGTGGGAAATAGTGTAGTGTTCACTGACTGTACAGCGGAGAGTCTCAAACGCTCAAAGGGTTTTGGACTCTGAAACTAAGTTTCATGAGAAAAGTCAAAGAAATTCCAGCTTAGCAGGTACACTTTCCATCGTTGATTGCTGGACCTCTTGGGAAGAATTCATGTTTCCCTGTGTTATTCTGCAGATCAGTTTGTTGGAGGACTGACTTTTTGCTTAATCTTCTGTGGTTTGCTTTGGTGCTTTCTATTGAGTAGGCACATTCTTGCACCGGCTCAGCCTTTGTTGCCACTGTCCTTTCATGTAGTCCTTGGTGTGAATGTTGAAGTTATGATGGCTTTGGTACAGAGGTGAATGCTGTTCCTGAACATGCTCGTTCCACTGAGGATCATATTCCATTCAGACTTTTGTTTTTTCCCCTTAAACATTGTAATTCTTAATCTGTACAATGGGAAATGAATAGAAGCTGGTGATTAATACTATTACCATTTGAATTTTTTTTAAAATACAGATATAAAATCATTTTTAATAAAATATCAAAATAGAGCTTCACAGAACACACAACATCCATTTTTATATAAGGTAATTTCTAAAAATACCTGTCTTATCCTGGAAAAAACATTTGACTAAATATTGAAATGAAATGTAGCAGTTGCTAAAAAGAGATATTTCCCCTCCCCCCCACTCCCCAACACTGAGGTTAGATTTTGACTATTCAGTCATCTGGGGAGAAACTGAGCAGAAACATGGTGACAGTTTAATTTCTAAAAGCTGCCATACCTTTCCAGGTAGCACAATTGGATAATATTTTAGCTAGGGAGCTTTAGGAAGCTTAAACCTGACAGATATGCAAATGCAGTAAATCAACAAAAACCTTTTTCCTCTTGGATCTCACATTTAGATGGGCTGCCTTCAGCTTATTTGAAAAAATACTGGATTTTTCCTTTGCTTTTTATTCCATTTCTTTCGTATATTATTTAATCTGCATTACAGCCTCTGTAGTATATTACCTTCAGTAAGACAGATTTTGTTCTCAGTGATTTTTTAGTTGTCATTTTCCTCTAGTGTAACTTATCAGGAAGTTCATGTTTCTTTTACAAAACTGTATGAAGAAGTCAGACAATTCAGCACTGAAATAGTGATTTTTTTTTTTAAACACCAAACATTTCAAATTCTTTTCTTAGCAAAATAAAAAAACAAGTTGTATGAAAAATCCCACAGTTACTACATATGGGTTTCCCTTTCCCCATCCTCGACGTGGGGGAGCCCAGCTCTAGTTCCTTCTCTGTCTGAAGAACCATTTCCGACGTCTTGTTGGACGGGGAAGGGGAACTCCAGAAACAGGGTTTTTCAGGCCCCGAGCCTGGAGGGGAGAGGTGCCCTCCCCTCCCCCCACCACCCACGTGGCTCCATGGCAGGCACAGAGACAGCACACCGGGCGTGGAGAGGAGGCAAGAGAGAGTTTATTGTTGGGAAGGGGTTTATAAAGCTTTTAGGAGGGTCAAAGGGGACCAATCACAAGTTCAGGGTCACACAAAAGAAACCATCAGGTAAAGGGTCAACAGCCAATAGGAAGGGGTTAAACAAAGGACCAATGGGACACCTCGGGACATCTTCCCAGGACACCTTGTATGGGAGACAATAGCTTCACAGGGGGTGTCTGGGAGAGGGATACAGTGACACTGCAGAAAATACACAAACATGTTGAGACATGTTTAAACTACAGTAAAAGCTTCTGTTTCCATAGGGTTTGAGCTGTTTTCCTCACCAGTCCATTTCTGGCAGGACTTTTTCCATATTGTATATGGCAAATTCATTGCCACAACTACAGAACAACAGTTTTCTGAATGAAGGCTCCCCGTTTCTGCTACAGACTAATTAAAGCACTCCATACTTTATGGACTTTGTCTCCAAATAATTAAGATATTAATCATTATCTTTGACTGTCCTGATTTCTCTTCCACTGATGCCTCATCTTGCTAGTATTAGACTATATATCCTCTAAGACTTGATGTTTAGCATAGTGTGCACTTTGAGGATAAGAACTCTAAAAGCTTTTGTAATTGCCCAAGTGTAAGAGAAAAAAAGTATTTTGATTTCAGCTATTATCAACTATGAGTGAAAGATGATTTGCCATATTCTTCCCTACAGGGAGAATATAAATAAGGAATGTTTGCCTTCTTAGGCTCACGGATATGTGTCTTGTCTACTGGCTTTCCACTAGCACATGAGCCATTTCCCATCTGGAAGGCATTAACATGGCACTGTACTGGTGTAATGGAGGTTTAGTGCAAAACCAGGCTTTGTCACTGTTAACACTGCCATCTGCTGATGTGGCTAAATGACTTCTTGGCTCATATATCTCTGCAATGGCCATATATATCTGCAATAACCATAAAGGAATGCACACTAACAATCTGACTTCTATGACAAATGTAGTAGAGCATGGGATAGCACTGCTGTATTTTCATATTTTATCCTATATTTTCATTCTTTTATTTGAGAGAGGGATTGTGGTGTGTGTATAGGATTTCGAGATATTTCTTCATGGAAAAAATGGTAAATCTGGAACTTGGAACTGCAGAACTTTATCAGCTGTTTATAGATGGAGTATTATAACTCATACTTTTTTCTCTGATGCTGAGGTTGACAAACAGAAACTATGTAAAGGCTATAGCTTGAAAGAAATGGGGTTTAGGAACAGCGCAGTTGGTTAGAGCGTGGCACTAGTAATGCCGAAGTTGTAAGTTTGATCCTTGTATGGGCCGTTCACTTAAGAGTTGCACTTGATGATCCTTGTGGGTTCCCTTGCAACTTGAAAGATTCTGTGATTCTTCTTGTGCTGGCACACAGCTTTACTAACAGCAGAACTGTTGGGCTAACAGCAGACTAATTTGGAAATGAAACTGTTTGTTTTAGGGGGAATTTTTTGGTTTTGTTCACAGCACAGTGTCACCCACCAGGTTAACCTATTCATCTAAATTAGATGAGAAGCATAATAATGGTATTCTATAATTCAAAAGTCTTTGAAGCTTTTGTGCAATGGCTAGCCATGTTGATTGATTTGCAGAGATGACTTGATGCACATAACTTTTCTTTCTGTTAAGAAACATTAAGAAGTGGCTTAGATTTGTAGCTAATGTCACCCTGTTAGCAAGATCAAGTGATTGGCATCATCATCTAATCCCTTTCAGCCTGATTCTGAGATATAGATATAGCTGGGAATGAGAAGCATGAAAAAGAAGAAAGGAAGTTTTTAAAGCATATGGACACACAATTGAAATAACAATTTATCTGTTGCAAGACTCAGTAATAATATGCCTACTTTACAGAACTTGCAAGCAGCTGCAACCAAAATAATCAAAAGTTGTTGTGTCAGATAATTTCATGCTAATATGGTGCCCTGATGCCTTTTTGAAGCACAGAGTAGGATGTGGCACAATAAAGCATCCTTGTGTGATATATGCAGAGTTTTTGGGACCCTTCAAGGTACTTTTTTAAATTATGCTGAATAATTTATGGTAAGCTAATTAGTTAGTGTTCCATTCCAGTGGAACTTGTACTGTCTCTCTGAATTTGGGTTTCTCATTTGCTCTCACGTTACATCCTGAAAAAATGCCAATAGAAGTTTTATCTCTTGCATCTAAATTATTTATCTACAGCATTTTTCTCAGTTTGCAAAAAATATTTCTTCCATTATCTGCTCTATTTTTATGTCTTGTTTTGTATCTCCCACTGCATCTGTAACAAGAATTCTGAATGCAGTGAAAGGTATCCTAACAGTGTAGTATTCATAGCGCTGACAATAGTAGCTAAGGGTACAAGCTACTGCAGGAATACAGGGATATAAGCAGTATAAGCTGATACTGTTACTCATGGTACTATAATGGCACCTAAATGGGACTCCTTAAAGCAGAAGTTGAAGTGGATTGCAATACCTTAAGTGGTGTACTCCTAAGAATTCCCTAATTTTAAGCAGGTTCTAGCATTTACAGTTTTTGAACCACTCTGACATCCTGTTTAAAGTATTACCACGTAAGCAGAGCTCAGCGACTCCATATTTTTAGGGCCAGAGCTGAAGCTTAACTGATAGACACGAGCTTTGTAAGATTCCAAATAAAGCATCATGTTTATGGGTATGCACAGGATGAAATGATCACTTGCACTTTCCATGTTGTAGTTATTTTAATTTTTTTCCCCTAGACTAATCATCTCCTCCTTCAATTTAGAACCTGAAACCTTTTTGAAATTGAAAGCAGAAATGTAAGAACTAAAAATACTGGTTTAGTCTACAAAATAGCCAAGTCTGTCTGCAGGGACATCCATTAGATTACATGATCACCAAGGTCTGGCAGTCCTCTTTGGTTATCTTGAATTTTATCATCACTTAGATCTTTACACTGAGTTGGAAAGAGAGAATGGCAAAAAGCAACGATAATAAACAGATTGGAATTATTTTATTGGAATTATTTTAAACTAATATTTAAAGGTATTTCACTTTCAAAACTTCAAAATCTTAAAAAGAAAAAAATTAATAATTTATTTTTAATTTTTTTTTTAATTGCATGTTTTAAAATGAGCTATCCCTGATTTGGAAGTGCGTGTGGTAGGAATTAAGTACACCATGCCCACCATATTGCATTAGTATAAAAAGAAGTGAAAGACCGCTGTACAATGAAGGGTGGGATAATTTTTCATGCTTAGGTTTGAGGTTCATGATTCAGTATCTCTTGAATTCTCATACTTGCCATGCCCAGTTTTGTACTGTCAGACATGTTTCAGCTGGAGTTTGGCAACTCTAAGCTGACACAACAGACAGGAGAGCCTTTTGGTGCTCCTCATTGCTTGCTTTGTTCCACTGCAAAAATAAGCAGGGCTGTTTGTCATTACAGAACAACTATCCATAATACATAATTTATCAGTACCACTTCAGATTAACACTTAAAGCTAAGGTCTTGCTTCCCAAATGTCTGGGAAAGGATCATGTAGTCATACAGAGATCCTTTATGAAGTTACTGAGCTGTGGTCTCTGAGCGCTTCTCTACTTAGGTAAAGTGAAATGGTCTGCCTTAAACCACTAGTGGGTGAAGACTCCCCGGGGTCTGAATGGAGCAGAGACTGCTTGCTCACATGGCCACTACATCTGATATACAGAGTGAAAGTCAGATAGGAAGGATCAACTGCTTCTGAATTCTGTCTGACTTTGTCTGTGATCCCTTGCCTTGCTACTGATCCTAAACTCTATTTTCTGGGTAGAAGAAATCACAAAACCACGTAGAGAAAATACCTCAATGTAGTGGGTTGGTTTTTTGGATTTTTTAGGCCTTCCTTAGCAATGGAGTCAGAGATCTAAGAAAGTATTCCATATCATTTCTTTCCGCAACACAACATATAAAAGGTGCAGATAAGAGGCCTTCGTTCTCTTCACTCTTCCAGTGGCTGAAGACAACAGGTTCCTCTCGGATACGGTTTTGCTTGTATAGGTTAAAGCCTTCCTGCTCCGACCTGCCATTATCTCCGTTCCATTCGGGAGGTGTGGGGAGTTAGTTCTACTGTCCCATTATTGGAAGTATTTAATTTGTTTTTGTATTTATTTGCTAGCTCTCTATTTGAAGGTGTATATTTAGAAGATATTTGTTTTTAGTACTTTTATCCCTGTTTCCCCCTTCCCTTTCCCCCTCGGGAGCTCGCTATTGTGTATAATATATTCAAATTGTATATATAATTGTAAATATATGTAATATATATGTATTTGATAGAATCCCATTTTGTTCGAACTTCTTTCAGGTTTTTTTTCCTGTGGTTCGGTTTTTTTCCCCGCACTTGGGGAGAGCGGGAGGGGGGAGAAGACAGCTTGGACTTGGCAGGAGAGCCAGGCCAAACTCATACACTCAACCAACCAAAAAAAAAGGATAGTGTTCAGAAAGCTGCCTTTTTCCCTTTTGGGTTACCACCTCCTTATGTATCCAACCAGGAGGCAGTGTGCTTGAGACAGTAGCTGATCAGTCATGGGCAGGAGGGCCAAACTCTTGGTACACAAGGCAATGACAGAAGAAAGTTACCTCTTTAGAGGGGATATCAGAGCAAGAGGTGGGACTTGCCTGACTTCTCCAAACTGTGCTGTCTCAAACTAAGAACAGTTCTAGAAAACAACAGAAATGAGAAATGTCACATAGATTATTATGTGTAAGATGTGAAGGATTCACACTCCTTTTCTAGGCCTGTGTGTTGCCCACCTGTCTTGGTTTGAGACCGTTTGGAGGGGCAGAAACCTCAGATGAAATTCTCCTTCCTACAATTCAATATTTCTGGTTCTCTCCAATAGAGAGAGAAAGACCTCAAATACATCTGGATGTAAGTGAAAAAAATAACTCTTTATCAAGAAGAATGCTAAACAACAATACTGATAGAACTGGGTTAAGCTAACCATTGAGGAAAAAATTCCCAAGCTCCTACACAAAGGACCAAAACTAGATGGCAGCCAGTCTCCCCTCACCCATTGAAATCTGGCAGGAATTGTTTGGAGGGTCAATGCTGGAATGAGGCTGCAGTGCCGGCACAGGCAGTTGGAGCAGGGCTGCAGACCCCCCCAGGTGACTGGAAGGACCCACAAGACACCTGCCAGATCGAGCCAGATGAGACTCAGTCGCTGCAACTCTGATGGTGGTTGAAGTCCTGATCTGCTGAGGTAGTGGCAGAAGTCTGGGTAGTAGAAGTCCCGTGGAGTGAGGGAAGGAGACACTCAACCTACCAGATGAAGTCTGGGTATGGTCTTTTATTAGGCTCAGTGTAGGTGGGAATGCCTCTGGTACCTCCCCTGGGGCAGGGAGTTCTTCACTGGATGATTAATATTGAATCATGGGACATTTCAAGAGTTTTTGACACCTTCCAAACACATGTGGATCCATCAGCAGAGATGAATATCTTCAGGCCCTGTGTGTGAATTGTCCTGATGTCTCCCTGAGGGGAGTTATCACAGGTGAGTCATTAGTGTAAGGACAAAGAAACAATACCCAGCTCGTAGCCTGAGGTGGCAGGTGTGCGTGTCCTCTGAGTCATCAACCTTTCAATCTTTTCACACTGGCCGATACATTCTTCTTCTAGGAGAGTACTACCCTTATCTTAAGTCTCTCCTCACAGTCTAAATTAGTAGACATATTTAGAGAAAAGAAAAGGTGTATATCAGAGGCTTTGTGTAACCCAGGACACTACCATTACTTGCCACAACATGGGAAGCAGAAGGGAATGCATATGAAGAGGGAGTTGTTGATAACTGATGGTTATTTTGAAAGTTCTTGTAAAGAACTTTTTTTCTTTGCTATTATTGCCTTTAGCAGGTGTGCCTAATAATAGGTGAATGTGTTATCAGAAGAAAAGCTTGCCTTGATATCTTTTTACATGGTGGTATCATTGATGAAAAAAATTAGGTAACTATGGAAACACAAAAACATCACTCGGTGTCTTCTCCACTCATGTTTATTTTTAACAGTATCGAATCTTGTAAATGGTTCTTCACATGCTGAAAAAGATTTTTCTGAATGTCTTTCCTTATTGTGTTAAAAGTGTATATAGGATTTGACATAAACCTGCAGTGATTTAGAAAAATTCGCTAAGGACATATAAGGAACACAAGATATTTCTACTGCATGAAATTTTCCCCAACCTTTGAGAAGGTTCAATCTCTCTTTCAAATTTTGCAAAAGGAATGAGTGGCAGCTAAACTCCTGAAATGAGGAAAAGATGGTTATGGATTTTGGTACAAGAAAGAGAATTTAGGGGGTATGAGTCCTTAAGCACATGTTATTGCACTCTTATACAGACAACCATAATTTTTGTAAGTGCTAGCAACTGAAGTTTGTAAGAAATATTTGATTTCTATACCTTAAAAAGAGTAGAAAATTATAGTTACATATTTAGATTCCTAAATAGTGATTTAGAAGGTGAATATTAGTAACGAATCATGTGTGCCTTTCTCAACTGCTTTATCTAAAATTTAAACACATCTATAAGGAAAATTGTCCATCTTATTGGGCTGTATAAGTTCATGCTGCTGAAAAACAAGGATGCTATCAAAATGCACTTCTTAAAATTAATCTGAGATGAACAGGAACAAATAAATAGTGATCAGTGCCATCAGTAAAAGTGAAGATATAATCTTTACCTACAAAATGAACTGAAATTTTACTCTCTACCTTTCCCTTTCCTCCTCTTCCCTACCCTTCCAAATTTTCACAACAACAGCAGATTTCATTCCACTGGTTACCTACATGTAATTTGAATCTAGCAGAATTTTGTAAGCTAGGCTTGACAGAATGGGGACACACATTTAGAGGGGGGGGGAAATAAGAAGTCATACACCACGCTTTAGTTTTCCCCTCTAAAAACATTGCTATTTTAAATCAAAGTAGCTGATACTTAGCATATTCATATGCCCTGAATAGAAGTTCTTGTAAAAATCATCTTTCTCTAAAGAACATCCATTGCAGATCTCAGATACTTGTCACTTGCATATAAAGCAGGAGCTAGTGAAATCTCTGAAAGTTTCCTGAATTCTGATGAACAATTATTTCTAGGAAAAACAAACATTTTCCTTTTACAGAATTCCATACCAGCTTGCCATGCTCTTCTGTTTTGATCCTGCAATTGTTCCTGTAACTTAGGTAGACTGGGCCTTCCAGATTTTGTAGAAGAATACATACAATATCCTAAGCCAAAGACCTTGGAGTGTTACTAAATTAATGAGCATTGTGAATAATACAATACTTATAAATTTGTATTGACTAACAGAATAGTAGACCAGCTAAGAATTGTATTCAAATAATTACTTGAAAAAACTTTGGAAATAGAACAAGGAACACAGTTTGCATATGAGTAAGTGATGTATCCCTCAGTCAGACTTCTGAAACCATTCATTTTAAGACATGATCTCTCAGAGAAGAGAGGGAGAAGGCAAAATATTGAATAAAGTTTTGAGATAATTGAATGTACCAGTCCAGGCAAATATCTCTATTTACCGGTTTTACCTTAAATCTTTCTGAACAGAGGCCTAAATTACAAATCTTTTAACTCTCTGTAGGGAGTTATGTTGAATTTTTAGTTTAAAAAAAAAAAAAATCTTATGAAGGATAGTTTTCAGGTGCTGGTTTTGGTTGGGATAGAGTTAATTTTCTTCACAGTAGCTGTTATGGAACTGTGTTTTGAATTCATTCTGAATACAGCATTGATAATAGAGATTATGTTGATGATTAGTTACTGCCTTTTCTGCTTCTCACCCCACCCCACTAGCAAGCAAGCTGGAGGTGCACAAGTTAGCAGAGGACACAGGTGGGACAGCTGAACTCCCTGACCAAAGGGATATTCTATACCATTCGGATTTATGCTCAGCATATAAAGCTAGGGGAAAGTTGGCAATGGGCCACAGCTCTAGAACTCGCTAGGCAATGATCAGTTGGTGGTGAGAAATTGTTTTATTTCTTTCTTCCTCTTTGGCTTTCATATTCTCTTAGAACAAGTCAATATTTGTAAAACATTTTTAGGAGCACCTAAAAATTGGAGAAATTAATTAAAATATCATCTTGCATAGTCATGGCAAGAGGCTCTACAGAGGCTTTCAAATCTCTGACAAGGGACTTTAATACCAAGTTATTGATATTCTTTACATGCTTTGTCTCAGTGTTTCCATCTGAAGCTGCTCTATTTATGTGAACCCACAAGGTGATCATGTCATCCATATCCATGTCATCATGCTGATCATTACTACAACTGGTTTTGGGGGATGATTTACTTCTCAACCCATTGATTATTTAGTAAATATCAGCTCTAGTCACCTAATAATGCTTGAGGAATTCCCTTTGAAGGTTTACTACTGGCTGTGTGATTATAACCCTCACATGCCATGTGATGAAACCTGTATTCCTATGTGGGACTGTTTAAGACTTTCCTTCCCTGATCTTGACTAGAATGTTCTCCCTGAGGAAAAAAAAAAAAAGCTGTTTCTAAGAAGGGTTTCATTGAATCAATCACATTTTGGCAAGGATTTTTTCCTAGTCAGTCAATATTTGCCAAATTAAATAGTATCAACAGAAAATTTTGTCAGATCCTGATCTAAAGATAAATAAAATTTATATTTTTCCTGTTATGATATGAATTATTTATTTTTAACTCAATCCTTAATTTTTTTTCTCCTCACTCTGTTTTGAAATGGGGGAAAGAAGTAATACATCCTCTGTATATTGTGGAAAACATGAAATGAATTCAAATAAGTAATTTTACACTGGAATGGCTAAAATTAGATTTCTCGATGAGTTTATGCATCTAACAACAGTTTTGTGGGGAAGGGAAATTAAAATGAAACTGTCTAATTATATTGTACAGGACAATATGTGTATGTCCCATTTAATTACTAGTGAGAATAACTTAATTTATAGGTGAATGAAGAACAGAATGTAAATGAGAAACACAGTTCTGGTGATACCAGTACATCAGACTGATATGTTAATGTGACATATACTTATTGTGGTGGATTTTATTGAAGCGTTATCAATTTGTATTTAACTAGCAGTGCAGAGAAGTGGAAAAAATAATGAGCTGTCTTCTAGCAATTTTTTTCTTTTTTCTGAAGAGGATATAGGTATAGTGACTTCACAGGCAGAATTAATTCCTATGTGGGACTTTCCTTCCCTGATCTTGACTAGAATGTTCTCCCTGAGGAAAAAAAAAAAGCTGTTTCTAAGAAGGGTTTCATTGAATCAATCACATTTGTTTGAGGACAACTATATATAGTTTTGCTTGAAACAGACCATTTCTTTTCTTGAAACAGACCATTTCAGACCATGTTTGTCCCAGTCCCAGACCTTACTTTTTCTGTGTAGGTTTCCACGAAATTCTATAGCTGCCATCATTATTTCATATTAGCACACAGTACCTGCTTGTAATTTCCTGGGAAATGTTGAGTGGTCTTTAGGGGAGACAGAGAAAACTTTAAAAAAATCCCAAAAATCAAGTCAAGGTATTAGATCTCCATTTTTGTGAAGGATCTGAGAAACAGCAGGGAGCACAGCATATAGGCAGATTACCCCCTGACAATTTACAGAGAAGGTAGAAGAAATTTTGCAAGAAAGACTAGGAACCTGTTGTCACTGTGTCACTTGGCAGGGTGCTAAATTTTCTACTTGTGTAGAAAACTGACAGAGCTATCTGTTTGTGCCAGAATTCTGTATTCTTCTGAAAACGGCCTTTGATTGCATGTAAGTCATCACATTCTAGTTTGTTCTGTTGTTTGGTTGGTTGGTTGTTTTATATCATCAGCGAAAACAACCTTGAAGGAGGCTCAGAAGTCTTGTAGATATATCGGATCCAAATATCAAAGCTCTTAATAGTTAAATCCTGTTTCTAGAGGGGGAGCTGGCCCTTAAATGGGAATAAAGGTGAATTTTTGTCCAAGGAAGTTCAAAATTTCTCTCAAAGCTTGTTTACTGAATGGGATCAAGGAGAGATTGGTTTTGAGTACCTACTTCAATGTAGCATATTGGTACATAATACTGAAACATTTAATCAAACATGTTTACTGTGAGTTTTTATTTTTTTTTTCTCTTTTTAACAAAAAACCTATTAGAATAGCCTGGAATCTAAGCCTAATAAAAGGCTTTAAATATCTTCTGGAAAAGACATATGAAAGAAGGTTTCAACTCTGTCTCTATAGAAGGCCTTGATTAATCCAAAAAACAGGGTTTTTTATGATTTCAGAAAATTTCAAAATTTAATTGCAAGTTCTAACTCCAAGAGAAAACTTGTGTTCTGAAGGAAATCATTGTGGCATTAAAGTATAAGGCCAAGCTGAGTTTGTAATCTGCATGTGCTTTGTCTTTTGAACACAAGACTTAGAGGGCAGGAGTTTCTTTTTCTCTTTAGCAATTGTTCCTATTGGTCAGCAGCACTAATAGGAAACCAAAATGGTGAATGTATAAGAACTACTTTAAAAATATACAGGTGTTTGTAAAATACTTTGAGAAGTTTTTAGGGAAAGTGCACTAGAACAAGTGAAAAATAGTTACCTTACTGAAACTCATAATTTTAGCTGTTTGATATCAACTTGTGGTGTTTTGAAGACACTTATAGGACATATTTCTTCAGGGGTATTTTAACAGGCCCTCCAGGAGTGTCTATTGATCCTATCCCTTGTGCTACAGAATTCTGAAAATATTTTTTTCATGTTACAATTAAGAATCCCTTGCTAAGATGATGAGATTTTAATTATATTGAATTATGCTTATCTCATTTTTACTTCCTCTCATAAAATTCACCTTACTTTTGCCAGAACTTCAACAAAAGAAATTGGCTTGAAGACTGGATTATTTAATTTTTATTTCTAACATCCAACTGTTTATTTTATTGAGCTTTATCAAGCACATTTTAAATCAATATGTTTACTTATGACAGTGATTGCTAACAATCAATTTAAATAGTCTTAATTTCCCGACTTCTTGGAGGATCTCAGTCTCAGCCTTCCGTGGAGAGAGTTTGAATTAAGTTTTTGGAGGACTTTTCCCTCATGTAATGAGCTGAAGTAAAAGGCTTGGCTCAAAATTAGCCCTTTAAGCAGTAGGCTACCATGTTTCTGGTGCCATTTTTTCCTGGGGTAGGACATCCCTTACCTGTGCTTCAAAGCCATAAGGGTCAGTGTTATCTCATTCTAGACAGATATTTGCTGCTGCAGATTCCAGTAGAAGAGAGCTTCTGTGGGTTAAGATAGGAGTAGGGAAGGTCTATCCTCTGGTTTAGTCTTTCCTCCTGGTAATAGAGCGTATATTAAGGAACTTTAAAAAATGAACAAATCTGTCTGTTCTGTTTGATAAAAATGCTTCTACCAAAGCTTCATTCTGTTTCCTGTGTTCCTGTATTTCTGGGAAGATATGTTATTGAATAATATGTGGGGGTGGGAGGAAGTACGCCTTCCACAAAATGAAGGGCATTTCTAAGTATACATTTTTGAACAGCATTTCTAAACTTGGACTCATCTGTTTTTCTAACCAGTTGTGCAATCAGAACAGGAAACATTTAGTAGATAGAGGTGACAATGAAAGAAGAAAATCACTGTACCTTTAGCTTAACCTTTTGTCTAAAAATGGACGCTCCAGCTTGAAAAAGAAGTATGAAAGCTTTAAACATAAAAAATATAATCCCAAAATTTTAATCACATGGTTTGTACAGTAAATTAAATACATCTACTATTGCAACAGAGATCTGATTAGTACCCTTAGACATAATACTATTTGAAGCTTGGCTTCAAGTCAGGCTTTGGACCAATTAATGTTATGGTCAGTGGAAGGAAAAACGTGTATGGAGAATGTAATACACCATAATTGAGTGAAGTGGGAGTCTATAAGAAAGGAAACAGTTATTTCACTTGTTGGGGGACTGTATGAGTGGAGTGACTGCCTGGTCAGTCATTACTCATTCACGACATATATTTTGTTCTTAGTTAAATAACAATGACAAAGAAGGAAATGAGTTTTTCATGATAAAAATAATCATATTTGCTATATAGAATGGATATTGAAATATAAAAAAGAGAATAACATCTTGGTCTTGTGATTTGTGCCAACTCTGATTAGAGGTTTCAGTAACAATCCAGGCTTTAAAATGCTTTTAGTTTCTCATATCCTGAAAACCTGAATGCTTTTCTTGAATTGAGGAAACATGTATAAAAATGAAATCTCTGGTAATTTTCCTGTGAATAATTGCATTTAAGAATGTGTTTCAATTTTCAGAACATTATTGGAATGTGCAGGATAGTTTAAAGTAATTTGAAAGGCAGTGTCATTTTTATGCTTTTTTTTTTTTAAATATATGTGTAAATTGGTATATTTTCCCCTGTACCATGTACTGGAGTGAAAATACCCATCAAAATGTTTTGTGATAATTGCAGGTGGGCTTTGTCTTTTAATTTTGTTCCTTCTCAAGTATCTCTTTGTCTTGTGTGTGTGTGTGTGTTTTGCAGTGTTGTGTGCTGTAACTGAAGTCAGAGCATTTCTTTTGTCTGTGTGTCAGGTATTGTTGTAACAAATAACCTGCCGGTTAATACTAAAAAATATGATGCTTTAGAATCTTAAGGTTTTTTGATTTTTCTAATTTTTATAAGTTTTATAAGTAGTTATGTAGAAAATGTAGGTTTTAGAAACAGCTGCATTTATTGTCTTACCCTCAGCACAGTAGACACACATTCCCCAACCCTCTCACCCCAATTCCCCATATCAATTCTCCTAAATTCCATTAGAATGTTTAGTCTCTCTCCAAGGTAGGCCACCTTCTGTTTGAGAACATTTGTTCCTTAGCCTGAAAACACAGGGTACGGTCAAACACTGGGTGACCTTGTGCCCTTTGTGCTCCGAGGAAGATGAAGATGATAAAGTAAAAGACTCCAGACCCAATTCCCAAGGGGCAGGCTGGGGGCGGAACAGGGCAAAAGCCAGGGAATGGAAAAACCTGGGACTGGTCGGACGGTATTATAAATTGTAACACCTAAGACAGAGAAGGCACGCGCGTGTTTTGTAGCCTCTGTGCCTGAGAGGCACTATTAAATCCTTTTTTTATCTTACCTCCATACAAAGTTGCCTTGGAGTTTTTTTTCTCCCTGAGTTTTTTTTAGGCATCAATACAATGTTGAGATGACTGACAATGTACTCAAGTTTGGACTGAATTTCAGAAATATGCTAACTAAGTTGTGAACCTAAATTAAGAAGGAAATAAATACCTGAAACTCTTCACTTTGAACTTCAATCACAAAAAGTGTAGTCTAGATGTGCCAGTGCCTGATGTCCTCTCTAACGTGTTTCTTTTCAGTGTTGTAATAGTGCCATAATAGCTCAGTGCTCCCACATCTCAGAGCTTGTGTACACGTCTTAAAGTTGAGCATAAATCCTCTTTCTGATCCATTTGGAGCAGCAAAATTTCTTTAGTTTTAATTGAAACAGAAGTCACTTTAAAAATCCTTTGTAACAGCTTTTGTTTCTATTTTGTTAAATGGAGAGGAAACTACAGAGCTGTGTGACTAGAGCTGTGTAACCTGTGCACTCATGCCAACGCAACCACTGAATGGGGGAATTTGACAAAGAAATGTATACATTTTGGAAAATGTGTGAAAGTGTCAATGTGTCTGCATGCAGAGGAGAGATTGGATTCCTTTTTACAATGTAAATGCTCTTTCTGTTCTGATGACGTAGTAGAATTTTTATTATGGATTTTTTTTCCACTATTCTCCCCCCGAAGGTTTGAAACCAGTTGTCATGGTTTGAGATAGCCCCAAAAATCTAATTCCCTAGTCTAAGCCCCCTCCCACATCTCAACCTAATGTGAGATGGTTTTTTCCAGACAAAACACACTAGACTCCAAATGGGGGAAAGGGAATATATTACAATGACTGTACAAATAAATATTATAACACATTATACACACGATCACAACTATCTCTACCATGACATAAGTATTTACAGTGGATCAGATCTCTTCTCCCCTCCAAATAAAAAGTCTAGGAGGGAAAGGACAGCTCCCTTCCACATTTAGGGTAGCAGCTCCTCTTCCGTCTTCCATGCAGCAGTTGCAACTGGATTGTTGTAGCTGGATCTCTTTTCAATACACACAAGGGGGTCTTCAAGCCCCTCGGCTCTCCTTCGGTCCAAGCGAAGGCCTCACCTGTGGACTGCCAGCAGGGACAAGACTCGCGTCACCACAGGTATATCACGAAATGCAGGGGCATCTTCGTGAAAGTCCCTTCCTCAGGGGATTCAAATTCCCCTTTGCAGAGCTCCTGTGCTCTGTCTCAGCTGCCAACGTGGCAGCAGTGGCGAGGGGGGGCAGCCAAGGTCACCCCCCTCTGCATTCCTCTCCGTCCGGGTCCAGCTTCCCAGGATGCTGTTGAGCTTCTTAGCTCCGCTCTCTCTCTCCGGTGCTGCATGTCTAAAACTTCTCTCCTTAATAGGAGTCCTTGTACTCCTCCTCTTTCTAGGAGGGGTCTCCAAGGGAGTTTGGGGGGGTCTGATACAGTTCTTACCCCAAACTCTGTCTCTCTGCTGCTGGCTCTCTTTCTTCGGACAACACTGTGTCTCTCCTGCTTGGCTGTAATGCCTCTGCCGCATCTTATCTTTTCTGGCTCTCTGCCACCGCTTCTCTGGTCAGTGCAGTTCTACTGCTGCCGCTCATAGTGAAGAAACATCTCCAGGTTCAGCTACAGACACTTAGTCCAGCTTAACACTGTTCCAAGTCTCTGCAGTCCCCCCAGCCAGGGGCTGGGAGGCCCCAGAGGCCCCGAGAGGCTCAGAGCCCCTTCCTCGTGGCTCTACAACATGGCCACCACTCCTATCAACAACCAAACTACAACTCATCTCTTCTGGTGCTTGTGGTATGTTTACATTTTGCAGGAGCGCCCACTGTACAAAACTTCAAAACTTCCAGGGGTTTCCACCCCTTGGGATTTTACCACTTTTTTTTTTAGCCTCTGGGGGAAAACAAGATTCAAACCACTACAACACTTTTAAAAAATTGTTTTAAATCTATAAGGACAGCACAACTTGAGGTTTTTCATTTGTATTTTTCCTGTTTTTATAGAGGGGTATAGTATTAGCAATATTTTGTAATGATAGTGGGAGAATAGCCAATGTTGGAAATGGCCTCACAAAACAAAAAAACCCAAACCTATCCCCCTAATTCTGTTCCTGTATGATAGAAGTTTATAAAATGTGATGATTCAGTGTTCTGTAGTGTTGAGATGAGCAATATGATAGATAGTGCTGTACTCTGACATTTATTGTATAGGTATTGGGATAGCATCTCCTCTGTTAGCTGGACTACACACTTGTTTATTTGTTTATGTTTTTCTGAATTTAAAGTTGAGAAAAGGATACAGATTATCTCCTCGTCCATCATCTGTGATTCTCTAGGATATCTGTACAGCATTTTAAAATTATATTACTTATTTGACATAATAGTTTAAAAACTGTTAGGTTTTCTATTTCTCTTTTCCAACTTGTGTGGCTGCACAATAGGATGTGTTCTTCAGTAGACCAGGTGCTTTGGTTATTTCTGATTGCAGTGGTTTAACCTGGCATGCAGGTACACATCACACACTGCTCAATTGCTCCCTCTGCCCTGTCCTGCCCTATTTCCCCCAGTGAGGTGGGCTAGAGAACGGCGGGAAAAAAAAGTAAAATTTGTGGTTGAGATTAGGACAATTTAATAGGTCAGAAATGAAAAGGGAAATTATAATAATAATGAGCATGATAAAAGAATTAGAATATACAAAACAAGTAATGCAAAATGTAATTGCTTGCCAACTGATGCCCAGCCAGTTCCTGAGCAGCAGCCCCAGGTCAGCTTTTCCCCTAATGTGTATGATGAGCATGACACCTTCTGGTATGGAATATCCCTTTGGTCAGTGGAGGTCAGCTGTCCCAACTGTTCCCCTCCCAGCTACTTGTGTCCCCCAGCCTCCTCACTGGTGGGGTGAGGTGAGAAGCAGAAAAGGCCTTGATTTTGTTTATATCTAGCTTAGCAACAATGAAAACACCAGTGTGTTATCAACCTTACTCTCATCCTAAAACAAAAAACCACAGCACTATACCAGCTATTAGGAAGTAATTAACTCTATACCAGTCCAAACCAGGACACTGATTATGGCTTTCTAGGATTTTGCCAGAATCCTTGTAGCAGAAGCAAAAAGTGCATGCAGCCTTTTAAAATGTTTTGAAGGGTCACTTTTAAAGCACATGCAAGTTTTGTAATCCTTGCTTTAATCTCTTACATTTTTATTGACATGTGTCAGGTTCCAAACATGCTCTTCTGGGCAACTACTCTCTGCCCCTGGCTGTCCTGCGACCCTCATCATACACTTTTTAAAAAGAATTTAGCAGAAATTCTGGCAGATTTCTCAATTTCATTAAGATGACCAGACATTGAGCTATGTTGTCGTACTGTGTTTTCTAACATTTGCTCAGGAGAATAGATAACCAATAGATTTCTTGTTGCATATAAGATCACTACTGATTCAACAACAAGCCTTACTCCTGAATCTTACCCTTGGTTACTAACACGCATAGTTAATTGAGTTTCTGAAGATACATTCTCTCTGTACTATTAGGAAAGGAAAAAGCAGCTAATACTACTTTTTATAGCTAATTCACTGGGGAATCTCCAAAGTTTCCAGTTTTCCATGGAGTCCTTAGTAGTGAAAAAAGCCAAATCATAAAATTTTATTAAAACTAATTGGCTTACAAGATTTAAACATCAGAACTTGAGGGTGTTTCCTTTCTGGATCTCCTTGTTTTATTTTAATGTATACCTGGTTTTGTTATGGTTTTGTTATGGTGCTGCCTTGGGGTAAGGTCTGACTGGGTATTAGCCTTCCCACTCCATGGTCTCCATCCTCCTGTGGGTTGAAAGAAAACCTGGTTGTAACAGGAGCTAGGAAACCCATTGGCTACCTTCTGCTCTAAAGTGTCTAGTCTTCGGTGTGAATGAAGGCAAAGACTACACTGGTTGTAGTCTTAGGGATGTATTTTTTTTCCACTCTTCTTAACAAATGCAACAATTACGAAACAAAACAAAAAACTCTCTCTGACAAAAGTTGAAAGTTTTCTGGTGTGTTTTAGGGGGCTGTTTAAATCAGCAGGAGAAGATGAGTTGCACGTCTTGGCAAAAAGCAGTTTTCAATAGAATTATGTGTGAAATCATGTTGCTCTTAGCACAGTAGGAATTGATAAAGATAGAAATTTCAAGCTGTTAGTAGAGAAAGTTTCAGTCAGTGCTCAATGTAAAACATATTTCTGGGTTTATCTGTGTTAAGTTAATAAGGAAGCAATCAGGTTTGAGCCCATGACTATTTCTAATGTTTCTGTTTCCATGGTGTTTGCTGCTTTCTTCCCTCTTTTGTCTTCAGACACACACACACACACACACACACACACGCACGCACGCACTCTCAAGTTGTGGAAAGGAGGGGAAATAAAAGAGACAGCAATGGCAGTCCCTCCTTCACCTTGGTAGGTCTTGTATATCTTTTTATTTTGGCAGATGAGTGCCTGTATTTACCCTGGGGTGTCAGGAAGGTGGAAAGAAATCTGATGCTTTGCTCTATCTACCTTGACAGACATGCGGTGAAAGACATGTTGACTATTAACCATACTGTGTATGGTTAGAAAGGCAATAGGTAATTAGAAAACAAAACAGAAGATTCAGTGTAAAGGTATATGAAATAAAAATTTCAGTCAAAAGCTTTTGTTTCCTCCCTGCCCTGATGCCTTGCACACCTCTCTAGAATCTTTATAGCATTATTCTCATTCACATACTTAGTTAGGGATAGTGAGTTAACCTTGACAAGGCTGGAAAAGGTTTCTATAATAGAGCTAGCTTTGAACAGCAATCTGATATCCTAACTTATGGCTTTACAATTTCATGTCTGTAATTTCCATCTCAAATTTACATGCCTTTTTTTAATTTTGGAGCTAATATTAGCAGTCAAGGCCACTTTCCATTCCTACTTGATTTTCAAGAATATACAGACAAAACCTTGTTGCTCCTTCTTTCTCCCTATTGCAATAGCCTTATAAAGAATGAGGTGTTATCCAACTCTATCCAAATACAACAGAAAATAATAACTGAACAAAACAAATATTACATTGTGAATTACAGAGGACTCAACATCTCTTTCTCTACACCAAAGAGCGAAATACTGTTACTCATATGTGTGAAGACAGGTGTTGGATTTGGTTTTTATGTTTGTTTGGGGTTTTTTTTGTTAGTTTTTTATTTTTGTTGTTTACTGGAATAGCGTGATATTCAACAAATAAAGAGAAACTCTTAGGAAGAAATTCTTTACAGAGAGGGTAATCAGGCATTAAAATGGGCTGCCCAGGGAGTTGGTGGATTCTCCATCCCTGGAGGTTTTTAAGCTGAGACTGGATGTGGCACTTAGTGCCATGGTCTAGTAACCACGGTGATAGTGGATCAAAGGTTGGACTTGATGATCTCGGAGATCCTTTCCAACTCAGCTGATTCTATGATCCTTCCTAGAAACTAAGTTATTAGTAGAGGAAAAAAGACTCAAGAAACACCATCTGTATCCCTTAAGTATGAAATCAGAGGCTTAAATGAGGGACTGTTCTGATGTTTGAGAGTATTGTAATTTCTCACCCTATTGAGAATAACACCTGTCTATACTCACACACTGTTCCCAGGCTAGTATGATAGTATGATACTGAGAGATCTTACAGCAGATTCTTGTCCCCATTTTTCCTCTGGAAATTGGAGGCAGAGAGAGACCTTCCTGACAGGCTTTTTTTTTTTTTTTTTCTTCAAAATGACTGCAGAATAAGGCTGTCTTCCTTTCCAAACGAGGAAAAGACCTTCTTTAAATTTAAAAGGAAATTAATTCCTGTCATCTGGAATGTTCTAGCTCCTAAATACCTAATGTACTTGCAGAAGTACAAAGTTTATTGCAATATATTATAGGAAGATCTTTCCTCAGTCATATAACAGATGTGGGCTGTTCAAAGATTTGTAAATGGATGAAGTAATACATTATAACAATTACACATACAGTCTAAATTTTATCAATAGTGAATCATTAACAATAAATTAGACTTGTTCCTTTTATCTGAACGTTATCTAAAATAGTTGTGGCAATGTATGGAATCTTTAAATTGTTCTGTTATGGCACGGAGACTGCATGTTATCTGCTAGCCTGGTGTATGGGTATAGTAATGTCTTTTCATAGTTTTAGAATTCATATTGAAGGCATTCAACACAAGGTTGATGAAGTCTGATTTTTATTTTTTAGCGTTCAACACATGGGCACAACTACTTTCCACATGTTCAACGTATATGGAGCTGGGAGGAAAATTTAAAAATTAGGAGCTTCAGAAGTTAGAATGGCTTGTCTGAGAAAACTGCAATATCATGAACATGTCCCGTGACTTGCTCTTTTTTTTCCCCTTTACCTACTTACTTACATTATAAAACATGAAAGACAGAATTTGGATGGAAAAGTAGCATCAAATTTGTATGTTTTTTTTTAAGGGAATGGAAATTAGTGCATAAGATCAAAAAACGTCTTTAAGAAAATAACCACAATACTAGAATGAACACGACTGAGTAGCAAGAACACCTACCACCCTGCTGCCATGTGAAGGCTGTGATGTTGTTGTTGTTGTTTTTTGTTTTTTCCTGGAGCCTGCTCCTGTAACTTTTACTATGAAAGAAAGTTATCTGGTGGCAGTGCAGGCTTTTTATTGTATTATTATGCACTGTTCACAGAAGGTAGTAAGAATATAGTCTCTTCTTTATTCAAATTATTCTCCAACAAAATTTTTATAGAAGAAATATTTTTCTAAACCTTGAATTTTAGTGCAGACTATTTCCCCCACTGTTTCAATCATATTCCAGCATGCTGCTAAAAACCAAAATGCAATATGAAGAAAGTGTTTATACACTCTAAAAAGGTTCAGTATTAAGTCTTTGAACAGTGTTAATTACTGCCAGCACACTGTACATGAATTTCTTTATTAAAGCCTTCCTTTTTTCTTTCCCAGTAGCTACACCTGCATTCTGAATAGTTGCAGAACAAATCCACTTCACCAGAACTCAAAGGGGTTGTAGTGTTTTTCCAATAGTGCCACCATTTAACTCTGAGTACTGTTAAAAAGGAAAAAGACCAAAACCAAAAAACCAAACCCAAACAACCAAACAAAAAACACACACACATAATAAAACAAACAAAAGAAGTATATACAGACTAATAAAACAATCTATGGAGGAAATTGTTAGCTTCCTATTGCTTGAAAAGCCCACTAAAAGTCTGTTAAATTTATAAGTTGGCTGGTTGGCTACTTCTGGTGCTTTCCCAAGAGAACTTCAGGCTGAGGGAGCTGGGGTTCTTTAGCCTTGAGAAGAGAAGGCTCAGGGGAGACCTCATCGCTCTCTACAACTACCTGAAAGGAGGTTGTAGCCAGGTGGGGGTTGGTCTCTTCTCCCAGGCAATCAGCAGTAGGACAACAGGGCATGGCCTTAAGCTGTGCCAGGGGAGGTTTAGGTTAGATATTGGAAAGAAATTCTTTACAGAGAGGGTAATCAGCCATTGGAATGGGCTGCCCAGGGAAGTGGTGGATTCTCCATCCCTGGAGGTTTTTAAGATGAGGCTGGACATGGCACTTAGTGCCATGGTCTAGCAACTGTGGTGGTAGTGAATCAAGGGTTGGACTTGATGATCCTTTCCAACTCGTCTGATTCTATGATTCTATGATGTTGTTGCTATTCTTCTGAATTCTCTTCAAGATACAGCCAAATGTTAATTTTACTTCCACAAAGTTTAGTGATTTGGGACTTCAGAAGCAACTGCTATGAATGAGAGACTTTCAGAGAATGATGATGAAGTCTGAGGTAACAAAAGTTTAAACATTGTAGTATTACTTATATAATCTTACCAGATTACATGAATAGCAAAGACTGTGGGAAAATACAGTTGTAAGGGTATGTATGCATTTTAATATTTCCGCAGAAAAAGTTTTGATTTAAACAGAAAAATGTTATGGGGTCTAAACTAATCTTGCTCCAAAAGGACACTTGCTTCACCTATTTTTCTGAACTCCCCATGTGCTTCATAAATATAACTGTCAGTCTTTTTCCTTGAAGGTGTACAGCACACTGTATATACTTGGTTCTAACAAATACACCTATTTCCTGCAGAGCTCTCAGCCAGTCTGTCTATAGTAGCTGTTATGGTCATTGCTCCAAAACTGAATCACTGTTACTTAATAGCTTTAGTGTAATGGATAATCACACAGCAACAGTTTTATGAGTGGTCAGAGTCAAGGTCCAGTTGTTTAAATATCTTCTCTCCCCTGAAAAATTTTGTATTCAGAGAAACATGGGAAAGGGGAGTGAGCACAAAATGGTAAACTTGAAGATATCTCCATTTTAGGGGGATTTTTAACATCTTGGAATGCGGTGTTGTTTACAGATTTATTTTGCCAACAGATTCATTTCCTAAAAACAAGACTGTATTTTAAGATGCTTAGAACTGACACGTTTGGCTGAAAATTGTTGGGTGTCATTTCGATTGCTTAAGGTACTTTATTTCCATAATAAACACAGAAACACTGTATTGAGTAGAGGGTGACTCTGCAGAAACTGCAGTATCTCAAAATGTATAGCTTGTTGGGATGAGGTGAATTTAAACATTGTCATTGGTCAGTAGAATGCCTAGTTTTTTTGTTTCTTTGTTTTGGTTTTTTTTTTTTGTATGTGTATTTATAGGGGTGTATATGTATATAAATCAAGTGTATCTTAAAATATGCCAGCTATACTGGGTATGCTTTGACCTAGAACTGGATAGCTCTTGCACTGAATTGCTCTGGGGGATCTCAGGACAAACCAATCTATGATGGACACAGGCAGGCTAGGGGGAGAATTTTTTCCAATCAATACAGAGAAGGCAAAAGTGAGGATGATAGGAAGAAGATAGTAAGGTAAATTAAGATTCTGAGAACTCAGAGGGACTTTGTCATTAAGACAATGCTCTTCTAATCTCAGTTCTCATTTCACTTCAGGGAATAAAGATTATTTGGGAAGCATGTCACATTGCCTGCTCGCTGGGGGCGAGGTTCCTGGCAGCTCACTAGCTGCAGTCTGGCTAACAATGATTATGAGCCCATAAATGTAATGCCAGTTTTCAGTGGCTGGAAGACTTCCTTGGAGGTGGAAAACTGCAGTGCTAATATATGTTCTTCATTTTGGTCCCTCTAAGAGTGGTTTTGAATTAATTTTATCCAAGATAAGAACTGTCACTAATCTTTTTAATTTTTGGTTGTGAAAAATTCTATAGATTCTGAATTTTTGAAAACTTAATTTTACTACGGCAATTAAAAAAAAAAAAAGGAAGGTTTGTATGCAACCACAGGAGGGAAGAATACTTTAATTGTTTGACAAAAATAGTTAATTCCATTCCTGATATCACTCACTTCCACTTTTTCCAGCTTTTGAGATTTCAGAGTAAGAGGGGTGTGGGAAAGATCACATTGCATTCAAGCTTCTAATCCCACTGCTTAAACTGTGCATCTGCAACTAAGCCAATATATGAAAAAAATCATTCAGTTAGTCTCCATGTAATTAGTATGAAGTGACTAAGGCTGGATAATAGCTCTTCCTAAATTGCTTCCAAAAGCATAGGGAATGTGTTTGATAGATTTTTGTTGTTCTTCATTTTGTCAAGGTAATATAGTCTACTGTCTTATTCCACCTAAGCCTAAACTGGCCCAAGAATTGTGTGCTAAATTTAAAAGCGAAGAGTGTTTTGACAAAACCAATTGGAAAGCTAAATCTGCACAACTTATTTGTGTGGTCTGGATAACACATAAAACAAGGAAACAAAACCAGACTTATCTAATGAAAGTTGTCAAAAAAAATGTATCTTATAGCAACAAATAATACTAAAAGAAGAATAGTACTTGTCTTTGTTCAGGCCCAGAACTCAACCAAATGGCATGAAGAAATGAGAAGTTTTCTCAGCAATAAAACTAGGCAAAGTTCTTATTAATACAACTCCTTAACTGATCTACTGAATATTTTAGGAGAGTAAAAGCATTGCAATTTTTATTTAGGTAAAGTATTAATATTTTGATAACATAAAAAAATGGAAAAAATGCGTATTCAGAAACTCACTTAATAATGGGGGAAATCTGTCAGTAAACTCCCAAACAAACAGCAAATTAAACATTCCATTTGGTCTGAGACTTTTTTCTTGTGGTTCAGACAGTAAAGTAAAAAATCCATTATTCACACAGCTCAGCTCTGCAGTAGGCTCTAATACAAAAATACACTACATCAGAACTGTGACAAATTGAGACAGAAACATTAAACTGACAAAGTAGTTCCACACCAGAGGACTGTACCTTAAAAGTTATATTAAACAGTTACAACCTTATATGCAGAAATTACAAAATATGTAATTTTTCACTGTGGGTGCACAGTATTATTTTAAGGAAGGCCTGTGAAAAGCTGCTTCTGCAGTGGGAACCCAGCAGTATCACTAGCATGGTAGCTCAAACAGAAGGCTGCAAACAATTTTTGAGATATTTTGACAGCTTCTTCTTTAATCAATATCAATGGAAATCAAATCCTTTGTGTTCCTGTATGGTTTAAAGGGGAAATACAGGCATGAAAACCATCCCAAAGTATTTAAAAGCTAATAATGTCATACTGAGAAAACATACGTTTAATTCCCGCCTTTTTTTCTGTAAAAGAAGAATGCTTTTTCACTGGGTTATAACTTCAGTGTGTCTCTTTCCTTGTAAAGTGTTGGAGTGTTTTTGTGGTGTGGGTTTTTTTGCCTTTTTTCCCAGAATTTTATTTCTGATATAGTTTTAAGCTTTAAGAAATCCACTTTTCTAACTAAAAATAACTTTGACAAATCCTCCAACCAGCCTCTGCTAAGGAATAGTATTCCACCTGGTTTTAAAAGTCTATTTAATATTCAAAGCATGTTTTATTTTTTTTTAGTGCACTTTGCTGCAGAGCAATAAATATCAAAGCACCATAAATTAACACTTTTTATAGGTAGTATACTGACACTTTTCTTAACAGTAACCTGAATATTAAAATTTCTGTAAATTCTAAAATTATTAGATTCTAACAGTTGTGCCAATAACATAAAAGGAGCAAAACATGGCACTATTAGTAATTGTTATCTGAAACAGCAGAGTACAATAGAAATGTCCTAAAGCCATATTGTTGACTTCCAAAGAACGACTCACCATATTAGTTGTTTGATGAAAGACCAGAAGATATCTGTCTGAATGCGCTCTAGATGAGTGGATGACTTAGCCCAAGTGCTGAATTCTGAATGGATCTGACTTAAAGCTTTAAGGTTTGAGTTCATTTAGTACTTCAGAAGATGTTTATGAAGACATAAACAGCAGATTTGCAGATTTGCTGGTAAACTTGAAGTGTTGACCATATACATTAAGTTAAAGATCAGTGTCATTGGAAGTTTAAATTGTTACAGTGAAATCAGGAGTCTCTATGCTGACAGAGGGTGGGGAGAAGGAGGACAAAGAAATCCTGGTTAATTGGCTTTTTTGAGGGTGGTTTTTCGGGTTTGTTTGTTTGTTTGTTTTGGGGTTTTTTTGGGTGCGTGGTGTAGTGTTCCTTTTTTTCTGTTCTAAATCAGTGTGAACTCTGAATGTCTAAGACCTGTGAGGCAACACTGAGACTCTAAATATGGAATATTATGATAACATCTGTTACTACTGATGCCTTATCAGAAAGTAATTTTTTCTCTCTGTTACTACAACCAGCTTTTGCACCATTACATTAATGATATAATGAAAGAACACAGGGAGATACAGACTTAAAAGCAGCTTTGGCGTTCTCTGGTACCCAGCAGTCTCCTGTGAAACAGTTTCTTTCCAGCTTCTCCAGTTCTTACACTGGGCAGATCCTCAATAGGCAGAAAACACGTACCTTTTACAAATCAGAGCCTGGTGGATCCTGAGGATACGAGAAGTGGTCTGATGTTTTGAAGAAGTGGTAGTCTGTTTAGGATGCTTTACCTAAGACAAGCTAAGGGACTAGAAAGTGCAGGGAAAATAGTACTAATGGGAAAAAAAAAAGAAAAATCATGTGTTCTTTCTAGATTCCACAGCTACTCTGAAATATATCACAAGGAAATTGAAGGCTTGTGGTTGGTATGGAGTTGCTGAGTGACGTGCTTAGTGAGAAAGGATGCCAATAACTTCAAAAGCCTATAGATCTCCCACAGTATATTTTATTACCATTTTGTTTTCACTTTCAATTCTCTGTAGCACTTACTGGGAAAAAACCCCAAAAAACAAACCAAAAACCACTTCCTGTTTTATCTGAGCCATTCATCAATGTTCATTTTAGGATCAAACTCAGAACATTTTGACTAGTGTTTTATTTTTAGACTTTCAAAGGGAATAAAACAGCAAGTCCCTTCCAGGATTTTCTGAGAGACTACTTCCACATCCAACTTTTTACTTTTTTTACAATTGCTTAGGAGACACATTTATCAGAATGTCTTTTGATGTGTCACAGAAATAAATTAATACAGAGAATTTTATTAGAAAAACTGTGGTAATTTGGGCTCCAGGATAAAATTTCAGCACTTGCTGATAGCACTAAATGCAAAGAAAACAAACTATGTTCTGGAAAGAAATATGCAAATGACATAAAACACAACTTGTTTTTAAAGTGAAACCTAAAGTATGTGTACTTGTGCCTGAAGTTGTGTCAGTCAGTTTGTATGTGTAGTTTGTGTCTCAAAACCCATTAAATGTCAGTGCTAGGTTACTAATATTTTTCATGTTTTGAAGCAAAATGTATGTAGTTCCTTTCAGGGAAACAAAAAGTATTTTTATTTAGCAGAATGAGAATATCATATTGTGGTGAAAAAATACACAGCATGGTGTGACAGATGGTGAGGACTGCAAAGCAGCCATTGGTATTAAAATTTAATCTAAAATGACTTAGTGGTTTTACAGGTTTTTCTCTATGTGAATGGATGACACATATAAGTTGAGTTCAATAGCATTTGCCTGATGCAGATGTTCTCTTGTTGGTTTGGATGGAGCCATTGGAAATGGACTGATTTCTGGTTTTGGGAGATAGGCAGGTATGTGTTTAAAAGCCTGCCTTCTGTCTCTGAAAGGATTTGCTTTGTCAATACCTTAGGGGAATGTTGCTGTTTTGTGCCTGCATTCTTAAGACAATTGGTTTGTAAATTGGGCTATGTAAATAATGCTGCATCGGGACACTTTCTGCCATCCATTTTATGCATGGTGGAGGGATGTATCTGGGAGTGAAATGAATTTTTTTTTCTAGGTGAAAGGACAAAAATAACACTTCATGTAACCATGTATTTTAAAAAGGCTAACCAGAATTTTAAATGTTAGATGCTTGCACTTAAGCTTGTAAACCAGTGCTTAAATATACATGGTTTGATTTTTTTTTCTTTTCTGAGGTATTCAACATTTTTAATAAGTTTTAAAGGATATATTAGGTGCTGAGTGCCCTTAAAATTCTGATTCTTTCATTTAAAAAGCACTAGTGAGATGAGAGGCTTAAACAAGACTGATTTCTAGCTTTAAAAATTGTCCTCTGATTTAATTTTATAATCCTAGCTATACAAAATATCACATATGCTTTCGCAACTTTAATACTTGAATTTAATGATTTTCTTGGTGCATTCTCATTATGTGCTTTATCCATGACAGAATGGCATGAAAAGAAAGATAAAGTGTCAGTTCTGTTAAAGCAGATCATTTTCTGTGTAGTTATACATAGAGGTCAGATTCAGCACTGAGGAGGATTGATGTTGTGAATAACATCTAGCTGAATGGCAGAAGCTAGATATGACAATATCCTTCAAAAACTGGCATAAATTCTATTTAAGGAAGGCTAGGTCAGCTCAAGCTGTAATGGCTCAAAATTGTGACCACTGGCTAGATGCTCACTAAAAAAAAAAAAGTAAAAAAAGTCATTTTAGGAATGCTACAATTACATCTCCCGTTTCACAATTTTTAATGCGCAATTTATAGAAACCTAAAAAATTATATTCTTTTAAAATCTGGTCATATGCTCTCTGAGACAACAAGAAAACGTTTGTAAAATTTGCATAGTTATTCATAATTCCCTTTATCTCTGCGGTCATATTATTTAGGAATATTCAAGCAAACACTTGGATGTCAATTTTTAATTTGTACTCTCAAACCCAGCAGTTTCAATTTGTGCTTTCAATGTGTATTTTACAAATAATAGGATACATTTAGAACACACAGAAAATACTTTTCATTTCAGAGACACATTTATTCAGACATTTTTATTTTGGTATATTCCAATCTAAAAAAAAAAGGAAGATATTTCAGAAAGCCATTGACGTGGGACTCTTTCAGGAGAGTTGCAAGAGGAACACATATGGATGAGGCCATCTGTTCTTAAGATGCTACAACACCTTCAAATTTGCTGACTTTTTGGATCTATTTCTGTCCAAGCGCAATGTGAGTGGAATTAGAATATTTTACAGTGAAGAGACCAGATTTAACGACCTTTTGGTGATGTCCCAGATGAGATATTAGATTTTGAACTCTTGATGACATTTAGCTGGGTTTTCTTATCTGGTTTCCATAACCTGCCCTGCATAATTTCTCTAAGGATACATACTCCCACTGTTTAAAAGTTTTGTAAAATGTACTGAGAAGTTAGACACTTGCTAAGAAATCAATTTTCTATTCCAATAAGTGTTCCAGTTTCTGAATTTCATACAGGAAATGAGATACATTAACCATTTGCCTTCAAAACCAGTCTTTAGTTGTGCCAGATTAAGTAAAATTTAAATAAACTATGTGAATGCAACTTTCAAATTGACATCATATTTATATTTCTTTTTAAAAAGACATTGGTGAAGAAAAGCAGGGTTTTGGCTCTAGAATTTAACTGGCATGGATAAATCCTTAATGGACTTATTTAAAGATTCTATCCTTCAGTGAATGTTTTCTCAGACTGTTCTCTGAGAGAGAACCATTTCTTATCCTGGTTTATGCATGCTGGATTTTATAGCAAAAGCTTCCTTGAAAACCTTCAAAAAGTCCAGGAAAATACATTCCTTTCTGATATATATTTACGTATAGATATTTCAGAAAAGAGTTTGGCACCCTTTTAAATGAACTGAGGAATATGTCACTCATCTGGAATTATAAGCAAGATTTTGACAGAATTTGGAATATCTCTAGGTAACAATTTCTTGGTTTGACAAAGGGTAAAACTGTATCCTAACTTTCAAGAGAATAATTAATGGTGAAATATCTTCCTATATTAACTTTCTGTTGTATATAAAATTGCACATGATCAAACATGCTAGATACAAACATCTAAATATGTGAATATACCTCATGACTCATTTATGTCAGACTATCGAGGCAATTCACTGCTCTCTAATCCCAATAAGTTTGAGCTGTTCAGAGAGTAGTGCAATATTCATCGTTCTTTAATGAGTGAGGTGGTTTCAGTCCCTAATGGACATTAAGAGACGAATATAATTTGGTTACCTAAAGGACAACTAACTTGCTGAGTTTGACATCCACTGGTTATCTCAACCAATTCCTTCCATTTAAAATATATGCCAAAATTTAGAGCAACAAAAAATTAGGAAAAAGAGTTCTAAGTAAATAATTTAGCTAATACCAGTGAAAAATTCTTCAATTATGTATTACTCATAAACCTTCTAGCTACCCCTCCCATGAATAATAAATATTGAATAGTTGCCGTGAATATGTTCCTAACACACTACAGCTAAAAATTGTTCAAGTTGCTGTAGGAAGACTCAAAGTATATTTCTTTATTCCCTCACAGATTTTTTAAGTTCAAAATTTGCACAAAACTTCAACAGGAAATAACCGAATGGTAAATGAGTTGACATTGAATCCCTGTACATTTTGTGTCCATACCATGTGAAGAGAGGATTTCTCCTTTCTTTCATACTGTTGTGAGCACTGAAAAATTATTAACTCACGTGATTATATTGTATATAATTTTATAAGGCTCACAATTTTTTCTGAGTTCTCAAGAACAAAAAAAGAAAACGTACAGAAATTATATATTTTCTCAATTTTTAGAAATGTTTGTAAGGTACTTACAGATACTTTTTATCTTGATTATTTCACTGTGGAGGGTATCAGTGAAGAATTTCACTTGGCATACTGTGGGAAACAGGAATGAAAAAGAATAGTGAGAACCCTAGCCCATTGTGTCCTCAACAAGTGTTGGATGCTATTTTCCTTTTTTTTTTTCATATAGACATTATTTTGACACTCTTTACCTGGTACCAAGTAGAGATTAAACTTTGTAGAAAAAGTACCTGAAAGTCATTTGTCACAGAATGTGAAACAACAGGATAAGAATTTTTTCCTTTGCCTCTGGTCTGTTGTGATTAATTTTTCAGACCCGTTTTCATTTGGAACTTAAATTTGTTTGCCTTCTTGACCAGAGTGCTTCTCTTTGACAACTGTGGAGTCAAAATAATAGTTTTGATACTATCTGTGAAATAGTTTTGATACTATCTGTGAAATCACTTGGAAAACTGAAGGTGGTGAAGAAAATAACAGCCTATTATCAAAAATTCATGCTGTAAGTTTATATCTGCAGCAGTTTCTGCAAGAAACTTCTGCAAGAAGTTTCACGTATTACTGTGATTTAGGTCCTACCTGCCTAAGAGATGTTTCCTAATTAAGTATATATTCAGTTTCTCAACATCACATTGTATGACTATACCTCCTCATATTAGTGATGGAAACCTATGGCAGATTATGTATCTTTGCATCTCAAACTTCATAATTGTCATCAAATTCATATTCTCATCTCTAACAAAAGAGCCATAAGTGAGTAATCACCTCAGAGAAGGATTCAAATTTGCACTCTGGTCTAGATGATACATAAACTATCAAAAGCTAGAAACTGTGATTTGCCAAGCAATCATAGACCATAAAACAAACAAATCCATGAGCATAGGCTTCTGAAGCAATTAGCAGACTTTGAACACTATCAGTATCAAGTACCTTGTCAGGAATTTTTTCTCCTTTTTTTAATTTTTTTTTTTTTAAATGCAGATACTGTCACTTTGTCTTGTTTTAATCAAGGAATTCCTGTCGTTTACTGCTCCTGTCTACCTTCATGTTAATGAGTCAATGTTGTGACACACATTTATGTGAAAAAATCATTTTGACTGAAGTTAT
Organism: Pipra filicauda; assembly: GCF_003945595.2. NCBI lineage: Eukaryota > Metazoa > Chordata > Aves > Passeriformes > Pipridae > Pipra > Pipra filicauda. Next base: position 44,021 of record NW_024104579.1, read on the forward strand.
TGAGAGCAACAGCAAAAGTAGTAAGAAGTTTCATTTGAAAAGAACAAGAAAATATTCTTCCCTCTCCTATCAGGCAGAATATTATTTGATGTAGACAGAAGAGAAAGCTTGACAAAAATTATCTATGATAACAGTTGGTAAACTCATTTAATATTGTAAATAATTCTGCATCTTAATACTAGGTGTTAGTCAGATGGGGAGTATCTGCCATCTGGTGTCTAGATGTGCAGTGCAATTCCAAGGTGAAGAATTAGATGCTCAGGTGTCGAGGGCTGCCTTTATTGTCTCCAAGCGAAAAACGTCCAGGTTTCTACAAGGTCTGCAAAGTTAATCTAATTTTGCTTATCCCGAAGAGCTGGTATCAGTTACAGCAGACATAATCTTAATGAATGCAGTTTGAGGGGAGCAATAAGGATGCTCAGTTTCGTTAATCCTGACCACCAAAAAGTGATGATCTGCCTACTGAACAGTGATAATGGTATCTTGCTAGGCTGCCAAAGACAAAGAATGGTTAAAACTCAATATTTGCCAAGAAAAGGAGGACTGCAGCTGAATGTCTGGTTGAAATCACACCCAGATATAAAACATAGCTTTTCTTCCTGATTAATATGTAATTTACAACAAACTAGACATCCTTGCATTTACACGTGTATGTAATTAGACTGTGAGAGATCCAACAAAATTGGATGGAGTTTTATTTCTTTCCTCCTTCCCTCTTCCCTGTGGCCTTTAGTGGTTACCTTTAAAATCTTCTTTCCTTTTATCCTTTACTGCTATCTTGTGGTGTGTGGTGGAAATGTTGTTCAGCGTCTTTTTTTTCCTTCCCTTTGCTTACTGGTAATAAAAATGTTTAATAATTTGCTTTAAAGCAAAGAACAGCAATTAATTTTGTTTTACATAGGCTTCTACTAAACCTTAATTTGTATTTAAATATTTGTCTGCCTTTAAAGTACAAGTGGAGTATGAACACCACTGAGACATGTTTAAATCCAAAACCTGACTTTTTTGAGACAGAAAATGGCAGTTTTCAGGACTACTACTTGTGGCACAACACTTGACTCAGGTGCTAGTATGGGAAATTATTAAGTATATATCCTTCAGAGTACTGTTCATATAATTCATATCATACCTTCCACTTTTAGCAAATGAAAACTACACCGCAATTGCTGCCTAAGGTGTTCCCCTTCACACTCCTCCCATTGAAGAATACATCTGGTGCAGGTAGTCCAGTTTGCAAGCTGCAGTTCAAGATGCAGAATGAGATGCAGAGTGACAGAGAGGCAAGAGAACTGCCGTGAACTGCCAACCCTCTACATAACAAAGGGCACAAAGACTGGAGGCACCAGCCAGGTGAATGGACACTGAGAGACACAGCAGGAGCCGAAGACTGGAGGGGAGAGCAAGACTTGTGCATTTTTTTGGCTTCATATGTGTACCTTCTAGAATTTGTTATTTTAATGAAGACTGGTTACCATATGAGAGCTCATGTAGCTTCAGAAATGCAGAATACAGTGGGTACCTTTCACGTCCATTTTTTTCTAAACATTTATCACTATTTGAAAAGGTATTAAAGTTACTGGCCAAAAAAATCCTTTGGCAGTAGAGATTTAAAACAATTAATCATATACAGAGATGAGCCAAGTTTGAATCTAGTCAAACAGTAGTTATAACAAGATTATTCAGGTGTAAAAGTAACTCAATCTTTTAGCATAAGGGTTAATGTACACAATATGTGAAAAACTCAGGTAGTTCTAATAAGGTACTGAATTAGTGGTATGTTGTTTTGTTCAGCAACGACTAATAATTAAATTTGCTATTTTTAAACCACTGCCTGATTACAGTATTCATTGATAGCAGCACTAGGTCACAAATCTTTAGGTCTATTCTCCATTCTGTGTGTAAGCTTAGTCTATTAAAGTTATTAATTTTCTTCCTGAATGTACATAGTTCAGACCTAAATATTCAAATATTAGTGACCCTCTTTACTTCTTTTAGTAAACCTGCTGTGATATACGTTAATTCTACTGTCCTTTTCCTAAAAGAGTAACTTGGGCTGCTTAAAGTGGTGGGAACATCCATAAACTGTCCGATCAGATGCCTCTGCTAAAGTCTACGGCTGTTTGCCTACCAGTTCTAACAATTTGGGCAACAGATATTGCTTTCACTAATGTTGTACTGACTTTGGTCGCTTTCTTGGCCTGCTTAATTCAGAAAAAAGGTGGCTATGCATATGCAACCAGCCTAATGTTGTTATGCAATGAGTTAGATCACCCAGAGTGTGAATGATTACTCTTCCTTCCTCTTCATCTCCTGTGAAATGTTGGCCAGTATGCCCAAAGTCTTCAATGTGAACTGAAGGAAGACTATCTGTACTCCCTTAGTACAGTTCCCTCCCGGGCTTGATCAGAGCCCTCTCTAGGCACCGACAAATTATGAGGAACGCTGACACTAACCCTCAGGAAGTCCCAACAGGTCACTGTCCTTTGGTACTACCTCTTCTCCTTACAGTTTGGGGCAAGGTGATCTATACCAGAATCCACTCCTTACAGCTGTTTTTCATCCCTGTCTAGATGGAGATGAAAAATGCATTTAAAATGCCCAAGTGTCCTATAATAAAAGAATTTTCAACAAAAAGAATCGTGAGTTAGTGGGTCAATAGGCAGAGGAACAGCACGCTTTAAACCAGTCTTTGAAATGGTTTGGAAAGTCAAAGTGGAAGTTACAATGTACACAGAGGAAGGAACTCATGCAAACAATAAAACCAAACTGTTGGAAATGAAAGAATTCTGAAGTTCAATGTATAGATAGTAGCTGTTAAAGTAATAACATATCTGATGTTTTTCTTGTGTGCATGGACGTTTGTCAAATTTATAGAAGAATAAGCTGTCCAATGACTGAGAAATACTGGAAAGATATAAAACATAAACCCAAGATTTAAACCAGTGATAGGATGCATGTATATATATAAATGAAAAGAAGATGCATGAGAGGTTTTACATAAAATATTTTCAAATAAAATTATAATTTTTTTAATAATAATGATAACTTTTTTCAAGTAAGATCTAAAATAGTTATATTAACAGTAGAGTAGTTCCCACAATCCAGGCATGGGTCATGTTGCACTGTCTGAAAAATATTCTCTTCATACTTGTCATAGAAAAGGTTGTTCCAGATAATGGATTTCTCATATCAGATTACATCATCCACACACAAGCCTTCTCATTAACTGCAGTAAATTGCCTCAATTCTACAAAGGAGTCGGGTTGCCTTTTGCTCTTTGTTATCCACACTTATTTTTCTGAAGCTTTCCCATAAAACTATTTCTAAGCTGTTTGATATTTCCTGCTTTGATGAACCATGTAGTTATTAGTTATACCCAGTGGGACATGTCATTTTCTATACAAGACATTCATATAATTAGCATTCCTGGAGGAGTTCAGTGTTTGAGTGAACAGCACCTCCCTGAAACAGAATGTGCTCTGGGAGATAAATGTCCCACAAGGGAAGATTCTCCAAGGCATATCTGATGAAGATCATCACCCAGACAGTAGAAGCAGCGGTCTCCAAGTTTGTTATTTAAATAAAAGCTTGCTGTTTGAATGAATCCTCTCTAGCTCACCACTACAAAGGGTTTGTTAACTAGAACATCAACATTTTGCTGTGATACAGGAAATGATGTAATTCCTCCCTGTACTTCCAAGTATGTCAAATATGTTTTCCGTGTGTATGAAATCAAAATTCTTCTCTTCTAACACTTAGCTAAGTCAGTGTTATAAAGTTATAAGACTTTGGTCTTCATATATTTTTTGTCTCTACTGCCATTTAAGTTAAAAAATCCTTTACCTGAATAACTTACTTGTCTTAAATAGCATTGCAGAAGACTATTTTCATGTGCAAATTCTTGGTTATCATATCTTATAGTAAAAATGCTAGACTCAAAGGGAAATGAGATTTATATCAGGGTATGAAAGCAATGATATGAAAGAAACATATATGAAATGAAGCCCAGAAGGAAATCTTTTGAATGCAAAATCCAGAAGCACAAAATGTATTTAAAATAAAAAGGGAAGTTGGTCATATATACTTGTATCAGTGGTTTCGATGATAACTGAATGATCCTTAGGATTTAGAAAGGCGAAATTTTCCACCCTTTTGTGGAAGGAAAGTTAGAGGAGTGGGGAAGGGAACATGTGGCCAGACATATTGCTAATGTAGTGTTATAGGTTAATATGCTGGTATAGAAGGATGAAAGTCCTCTGGGCTGTGGAGGGCTTTTGCAGGCTTTGAAAGTCTGTGTCTCTTCTGGGTCTCGGCTGAGCAGTTGCACGTTCAGTGTTTCTCCATTCCAGTCCCAGTATTTCTTGGCAGAATACTCTCCGCCATACTCTTCAGGATGTTGCCTTTTTCAGTCCTTCCAACCATCAGACATTTCCTCTGGGATGATGGAAAGTGATCCTAGAAGTTAGTATGTATGCCTTGGTGTTGAGGGATAGAGGAGGAAGACATTTTAAAACAAAGACTGATAAACATTGACCAAGATCAAAAGAGCTGTGTCATTTCAAGAGATTGCAGAAACTCTTCTAGAAGCATATTTTTCTTGAGTTTTTCTTATTAGCCAGGATTCTGCAACAAGTGCCAATATGATCAAACACAGAACCTATGTTAGAGGTAAAAGAAGTGAGGTGGGCAGGTGAAAGCAATAGCTCTCTATTTTTTTGAAGTAGGCAACCCCTTATAACTATATTATGTATTTTCTCTTTTACTAGACATTAGCCAAGTCCCTGCCTCTTTTTAAAAAAAATATTAGAAATCTGTTTTTTCAAACCATTATCCAGCCGGTATTTTTCAGACCTTTAGTTTGGATAAGATCAAGAGTATGTGTAAAAACTGTTAATTACCAATATTTTTAGCAACTTTTTCTAAATGGTGTCTAAAAGTCCCTGGGTAATTGTGGTGGGTTCACCTTGGCTGAACGCTAGGTGCCCATCCAGCCACTCCATCCCTCCCCTTCCCAGGTGGACAGAGACAATGAGTGCCTCCTGTCCTGCTCCTTGCCTCAGCTTTTATATCTGGGTTGACGTCATATGGTCTGGAATATCCCCTTGGTCAATGTGGGGCTGCTGGTCTGCTTGTGTCCCCTCCCAGGATCTTGCTCTCTATTGAAGAAGGAATGTTACAGTGCTGTGCTCAGCAGTAGCCAAAACATGGGTGTGTTATCAACACTCCTCTAGCTACCAATGCAGAGCACGGCACTGTGAGGGATGCTATGGGGAAATAAATTCTGGCTCAGCCAGACCCACCACAGTAATACCTTGCAATATTCCAGATGATGATTTTGGGTTTTTTTCCCATAAATGTGTATGTGTTCAAACACGGTAAGAAAGAAGTGGGGAATAAATAAAGCGTTTTGAGGCAGTTTTTGGAAAATGACAGTATTTTCCTCTGACAAACTGCTTTACATTTGTTATTGTTTATCTTCCAAGTAGATTTTTATGTCTTTAGTTTGAGGTGTTAGGAACTGCTTCTCTGTAGCAAGACAGATATATTTTTGGTTCCTAATGAAAATAATTTTTTGCTGGCTTGGTATTTGTATTTGCTGTTAAATTTTATCTGTCTCTTGTCGAAAACTATTGTATGAATTTTTTTGCAGAATGTATTCGAGGTAATGAAGGTATTGTGCATTGCAGGTCACTGAAACTATGGTGTCAGTCTTAGTGTTTTCCTATTGAAATAACTTCCTTTTCTGAGCTGATACACTATTTTTCTTTCTGGTTCAGTTTATTCTGAAATTACATGTGGCAACCTTATTATTTTCTACTTTCTTTCAAACCAGAATTAAAAAAAAATAATTATATGCTGTGTGAAAACTATTGCAATAGTTATAAGAAATCACAAAATTGAACCAAGTTGATTATATAATTTCTCTTTATTGTGGGTTAGTTTCCAAAATAAGATAAAGGAAAAAAAACCTTCTACTTTTATACAATGTATATGGAAGTTTTACAGATAATACGAAATTTAAAAAACCTCACATATTGCCTAAAGATGTCTCATTTTTCCTGTCATCAAGACAGTCTGTTTCTCTTACTTTTTGACTTGAAAAATTATATTCTATGGAATAGAGAATGAGAATACAGAAAAGAGGACAAAGTTAATGCATTTCCTTCCAAACTAGCAGCTTCCAAAAAAAAAAAATTATGAACTTGAAATCCTTCTGTAATGCCACTTTCTGGCAGTCTGTAGAAATTAATTCAAAAAATTATGACGTGCCTCATAAGTATCCCTGGATGTCCTGTTGCTGCTATAATTGAAGTGTTGATAAAAGATACTGTTTATTTTAATGACAGACTGTGTTGTTGGCCAAATGGCATCTATTCTTGGTCAGTAACAGGCAATTGCTCTGTCTAGTTATGATCACCATTTTCTGAATCATAGGTTGCTAATAATTTGTATTATATCAGCATTTTTGGCAACCCACAGGACTTGAATTAGTGCAATACAGAATTTTCTTATTATTTTTGAGTCCATTACATATTTCTTTATGTCTTTTGAAAAATATATGATAGACTTCAGTAGACAGACATTCACAGATAAGGTTGTTGTGCTTTGGGTATTTTTAGTTTGGGAGTTTTTTTTGAGCAGTGTGGTTGTGTTTTGTTTGGGTTTTTTTCTGATTACAAATAAATGTATGTACCCTTTGTACTTTTACATATTTGTTGTTTTTTCAAAAGTGGAATATAGACATTCTCCCCTTAGAACTTTGCCAGCTGACACTTTTCCATAGTTCATATGATTGCAATTGCTGGGTGACTGTGCCTAGTACTTTAGAATCTCCTTCACATTCACGATGGACTGAACTGTAGATGCCAAAAGCCTTGAGACTTGTTGCCTGTAACAGAGTGGAGACTTCACCTATCTCTTTACCCTGAATATCACATCCTTCCAAGAAAATGGAGAAAGAGTGCTACTTCTCTCAGCTTCTTGACATGTTATTTTTGTTTCTTAAAGGTTTATGCAGTTTTTGCAGTTGACTTTTTGCTGTTCTAATATAGTCAGGTATAGTCTTTTTTCACTGGCTCCTCAGCCAGTAAAGTATCCCAACCAGCCTATGTTTATGACTCTTAAAACACAGACTGGGCTATGGTTGTAAACTGCAACATCTGTATGCTGGAGAGGAGAGGCTCTATAATAAAACTTGCAGTCCTATTGGGATAACTTTTCAGAGTCTACAGCATTTACAGCTGTTCTATGAATTCCAAGTTAATAATGATAAAATGCCATGGTTTGTAAAGTATTCAAAATGCTGTGCACTGAGGTAAGTAGGGGTTTAATAGTTTGGTGAGGGCAGTAGTAATCTCTGTTGTGTAGTATCTGGTGGAGACATAAAGTTTAAACAGAATCTTTTGTGTACACAAAAAAACCCAGAAAACAAAAAAAACAACCCCAAAAAAATCAAATCAACCAACTAAATAAATAATCCAGAGGAAAAGGAGAAGGTAGAGTTTGGGAAAAAAATGTCGATGCAAATGGAAGAATTATTTTATGGAGCAAGATGTTGAAATTCCTCCAAAGAACTGAGGTAGAGGCTTTTTATCAAGAGAGAAAACTGAATCATGTTTCCTCAGCAATACAGAGGATTCTTCTCTTGACATCAATAAAACATCAAAATAGTAAGAAGTGTCATGAATAAAATAAGAAAAGAGAATATATTGCACTATATGGGAAGCAGAAGTTTTAGAGAATTGTGGTAGATGGATTGAATTTTGGATTTTAATTTATTTATTCTGAAGATTTATGAGTATGATTGGCATGACAGTTCCTGTGTTCTTACTCAAATAGTAAAAACTTTCTCGAATTGTCAAAGAAAATAAGTAGCTAATAAGACTAACCATCAGTATTCATTTATTATAATTGAAGAGGAAAAGCAGTAGTAGTATACCAGAACAACAAAAGCTAATAACCCCATTCTATGAATAGTGTTTAGTGAAGTCCAGTGATTTTACTGCTACACAATAACTTTGAGAAATGGCATTTACTAGAGGCATATGTTTGTTTTCTAGAACATGTTATTACCACAGATTACCATATAATAAAAGCTTTTATTCTTTCTACGCCAATAGATTGCAAATAGGGAAAGTGAGGAGAGCAGAAAAAAGTGGATGGGTTGGAAAGGTGGTATACGCAACACTGGAATAATACTATTGAAAAGATTTGGTCTCTTAACCACACGTACAAAGATATTCACCTTGAGAGCAGTGTTACAGAGCATCCTCTGTGAGACTGTGAGTCTCACATAAACTGGAAAAAATGACAGTACAGTAATAATTGTGATCAGTTATTTAATTTATTCTGTAAAATATGGCAATTCAAAATATAAGAATTTTTATTAGTCTATACTAAGTATTGTAGGTAGACCTGTATCTGTCTTCCAGAGTTGCGTGAAAGGGTCTATAAAAAGGGACAGCAAACTGCCAGGAAAGATGACTTTTAATTTTTAATAAACATTATGAAGCTATCAATTGCATAAATGATAATTAGATTGTACGTTAAAAGGCTAGCCAAATATTAAGCTGGCAGGTTTAAATGAGTCTAATACAAATAGAAAACACCTGAATGTATTGCTCTTTCATAATAAAAAGCCCACCACATTGAAGAATGTACTATCTAAACTACCTCAGACTGCCACTAGATGGTGACAGTAACTTTTAAACAGTGTGGACTTGATCAGCTATGTTGAAGTGCAATACCGAAAGTTGTTTTGCAGACTGGTATATATAATCTGGAAGCAATAATATCCACCAGCTCTGTAAATCAGGGAGACATGTAACCATTTTTTATTTCAAAATAATTTTTAGAGTCATTACTGACTAAAGGTGTAAAATATTTTTCTGCTTTACCCTCTTACTTCAAAATGTGCTGTTTTGTGTACTGTAGTGAGGATGTAAATATCATGGACCTACATTTTATAGTTCAGTATCAAAAAAGACAATAACAGTCATAGTTTGGAACATTTCAGGAAGTCGCAAAGCATGATTTGGAACACAAATTTATGGAAATGTTCTGTTTGAGCATGTGTGTTTCCATATTTCCTACCATCTTAGCAATAGTTTCTGGTTTGCAGATTAGAACTGGAAGTTTTGGCATTGAGAAGGGTGTGTAATTTCATGAAAACACTTTTCATGTGGAATATGAGCTGCACTTTGGAAATTCTATTCTGTAAAACATCTTACCAGGCATTAAAGTGCACACATACATGTTTTGCTGAATAAGAGCTACTTTATAGCTTTGAGTTCTGTTAATAATTACAAACAAGTATTCTAGTGATTTCAGTGATCTCATCAAAACAGCACCAAATTACATTAATTTTGAACTGCATAGAATTTCATCTCTGGAGATTAAAACACTTTTTGGGTAAAAAACAATGCATGATTTGAAATTGGAATTTAATTTGACATCTTTCAGAAGACAGACAAATTGTTCCGTGCTCTTTCTCCTCCTTCTGCCCCCTTCTCTTTGCTCAGATGTTTAAGGCTACATATAAATCTTTCCAATTTATATTAAAATCTGTGTAAGGTAAATATCTGCAATTAATGAGCATTTTCTGTTAGTGCCATTTTCTAGACTTTAGATATCTCTTGGTTGTTCTTGTTAATCGGTGTGTATACAGCACCATTCATCATCAAAAATTTTCTCAAGGTGCTAACTGTGAGGCTTCTGATCTACTCATATATTTAATAGAAGATTTAGTAGGCGGACCAATTACCTCTCTCAGGGACATGCAATCAAATGCATGCTCATTGCCTTTAATGTACCTGAGGTCTAAAGCCCCCTATTTACATTAGGGTTCACTCTGTCCCTATTTAAGTGTAGTTACCTATCCATAAATATTAACATGTAACTGTCTTAACAGATGTTATTGAGTCTTCCATCACTTATTTTTCTTAGCCGAAGAAAAATTTATCAGTATTCTTCAAAGTAGTAAGCCATTAAATTGTAAATTTAAGACATGGTGAATTCAGGTTGAAGGTCTTGTCAAAATCACTGACAGCAAGACATAACTCATCTCAGGTTTGCTCAGTTTGCAAACTGATACTTGTAGAGATTTAAAACTCTGAGAGTCAACCAATTAATATCTATCTGATAAAGATGACCAGATGACTGTGATTTTCAAGAATAGCTACCTTCTACTATGAATAAAAATATTTTGTTTTCTGATTCTATGTTGAAAGTTTATTTCCTCTAGGGTAATGTTCCCCATTGCTTTATGTTTCTTAAAATCACTAGCACGATCATTATCCCTTAACAAATCTGCTTGTTATCAGATGAACATCAATGTTGAATTCCATCTTATGAAAAAGGCTGATACATCTGGCAGTGTCTCAGTATGATGAACATTAGTGGTTTAGTTTGGAACAGAAGTCTGTTTTTCATGTGAATAGCCTGGTTGTCTTGATTTCTGTGCTTTGGTTGATGTTGTGGAGAAGTCTTTTCGTACTTGAACTGGATTACCCTCAGACAAAATCAAATTACAGATGCTTTACAAGAGTGCGCTCGACGCACATCAACTGTCAGTGGGCAATTGATCCCTTGAGCCGTAGTGGGGCTAGCTGAAATAACCTATAAAATTTCTACAGTGTGGGTAGTAAGTTCTCAAACCATTTATACAGATATGCTGATCTTGTTTGTCTATGCTACCTGCTAAAACATGGTCTTATGGTACCATATTCCAAAGATTTTTGCCCATTTATAAAGTTTTGGATGTTGGGTTTTGTTTTGTTTTTTGTTTGTTGGTTTGTTTGTTTGTTTGTGGTTTGCTGTTGTTTAATTTTTGAGGGTTTTTATAGCAGTACTAGTAACACCAAATCCCTTAACTTTGCCAGGCAATGCAATAGTAGCTGTGGGGGCACAATTATAATCTCAATGGCTGAATAAAAATATTCCTATTGCCCAATAAACCATGTATTCAGAGGTATAGCTAAGGATCGGTAAGAGTGAGGTGTTATACCTATAAAGTCACTTCTTTAAGTTATGAATGCTATTAAAAGAAGACCAGATGTTCCACTGAGCTGATTTTGCTCCCAACATTTTTCCTATAGGTACTATAAGAAGTAATTATTCTGGCTTGAAAATAGTGAAGTCAGCTTGGAAGGGGACAAGTTTTCAATAAACATGCCAAAAATTACCTCTTTTTGTAAGTGCTGTTTCTTCCAGTTAGCTGAGAAAGTATTATTTTCTTGTTTATTTCTTTGTAAGAAAGCCATTCCAGCTAACTAGTTTGTCAAGATTATTGACCCATGAGAAAACAGCACTCATTATAGAAACTGAACTACTGTACAAGCTTTAGATAATTTGATGTGAACACTGTTCATAATTCATGATACTGAAAATTATTTATGCCAATAAATATGCTGACGTGTCCCTGCTTCATTTATCAAGTCTGCCTCTGCACTGGTGGTGAAAGTTCTCAAACCAATATTTCACAATATGAAACAAGGAATGAGCCAAACTGTGCTCTCCAAATGCCTTCCAATGTTTAATATAATATTTCTATAGGTTTTTAGCTCACTTTACAGAACATGAGCTTTTAATACCTTATAATTACTTTCTTGAAAGGCATATGAATTGAAAAATCTGAATCACGAAGTATAAATACTACCTTCTATGTTTGTACCTTCTATGTGTTTCTGTATTCCTGCTCTGTTTCATCGTGGTCATGCTTCATGTGTTTACATAAATTCAAGTGTTTTTCACATAGAATATTTAATTTCTGCTCTTCACTTTCAACCAACTGTTGTATTTACTCAGAACTGAAATTTTTGTTAGTAAGTCAGCACAAAGCTTTACAAATTAGCACTCCTTTCTTTATTTAATGTATGTATCTGCTAAGCAGAATATTTCCAGCGGGGAAGCCTACAGGAATTCCTAGAAACAGTAGTTTGAATCACCAGATAATGAGACAATTCTCTTTTGCCCTAAAATGTATCTCAGTTTGTTTCTATTGATGCAGAAAGACAATTGCCATTTCTTTTATACAGTGATTGAAAAGCTGGTTATATGACCATGAGTGGTGCTGTTGATGGATGTTTTGCACTGTATGTACTTCCCTTGCTGTTAGAAAAATGTTTTATTGGAACCATAAAGTCTGAGAACTGAAGTTATTTGTTTTAATAAGAGAAGAATGTACTAACTCTGTGGTCATAAAAACCACTAATAATAAAAGACAGGCCTATTTTACTTAAAAATAACAACAACACACCCATCTACAGCCCCAAAACTTTTCCTGTTAACTTTATTTATCATACCTTATGGACTTTATTTCTCCCTAGACATCTACTATTTATTATTTAAGAGATGTTTTCAGAAGACATTAAAGGAAGAGAGAGATTTAATGCTGCAAAAAGGAACTGACATTCTATTACTGTATGGTAGGACTTACAGAGAAAAATTATTCAGAATGGTGCTGAATAAGTGAGAAATAATGCTAACCGTATATATTACATTTGAAGCATTGCCTGCTCCAGTTGCTTAGGATAAATAAATCAACCTCCGTTAGTTAGAACTTATGCAATTATTTTTTTTTAGCCAACAAGACTTATATGCTTAAGCTATCCTTCAAAATTGTACTTAATTTCTTGAAAATTGAAGATTATAACATAAATACAGCACAAATATTATTATAGGAGTAAAATGAATTTCAGGGACAAAAAACAGGGAGGAAAGGGTCATAAAATTTAATAAGTACTTGATAAGAAACATATTAAACCTCAAAGGTGTGGTTGCAGAGAACAATCCTGAAGTTCAATAGGACGACAGATAAATAAAAAAAATTAAGTTCACATATGCTGGTGTGTTATGTTGAAATGCAAGATATACCAGCAGTCCAGCCTTGTGGCTTCCATGTGGAACTTCAACACTAATGCTGGTAAATTGTTTTGTGATTGTTATTCACGGCCTATATTGCCAGTAAGTTGAGTTCTACAGCATTTCATTTCATATTTACACTGTGCTGCATAATACATGGTCCAGTTGCAAAATGTCCTTTATCCACAATAGAAGATTTTGCAGGCTGACATGTAAAATATTTTCAGGTCTTTCTGCCTAGAAGATTACATGCATGTGTAATTTTGTATTGTATGATGAGATATAATGGAAAGACAAGAGGAAATATAAAAGTAGCATAATGGGTTATTACACAGACTCAGAGAAATAGAATGATTATCTAATGAATTTTTCAAATTATGTCATCTTTTGAAAGCTGCTCTATTTGTAGAGCACATGCAAAGAGGGGTGTGGTTATCATGTAGCCTGATGAGTCTTCACTAGGCAATGGGTGCAATTTAGAGCAATAGAGCTTGTTTTATGTTATTTTCATCCAGACAGATGCAGCTTACAGATTGAACAATAACTCTGCAAAAAGCCTAGTGGGAAAGAGATATGCTAACTTTGCGTTATGAAACGTTGCCTGTGACATGTTGAAAAATAAAGGAGCTCTCCTTAAATCTTTGTGGAAAACCACAAAGAATTGCAGTAGCCAGCAGCACATGATTGTGGTTTCTCTACTATTAGTATCAGAAATAGCTGTACATCTCATCTGGATGTTTCTACCATGCTGATGGACGAACAATGAAAGAAGAATAATATGGGATGTACTTTTTTAAAAAAAGTGAGATAAGACTATCTGCATGTAAAGTACTGCCTTTCTCATTGCCAATACCACACAAACATGCGCCCCACGTGTATTTCAGAAATTTATTTAAGATTTGTGAGTTCCCTCACTTAATTCTCTTTGCATAGCTCAGAAGAGTAGATATCACTGCAAAATCTGGCCATTTTAGTTAAGACTAAAATACATCTGTCCTCTGCAATTGCTGATTTTGGTAAGTAGGAGCTAGTGGGGTTACATGTGTTTTAAGGGATGGAGTATCAATATTAATTAGTAATGCAGTTGCATCAAGAGCACACTGCAAAGCAGTGCTAATTGGAGATGTGTCATCTCCTAAATATGATGGTGCCAGACATCAAGTAGGTGTAAGTCTGGGACAAACTCAAACCTGTAGTATGTACAAGTATCGAATCTGTGAGATTCAGACCCAAAATAACTTCATCTTTTCTGCACACTAGTCAATACCTATATTCCTCCCGGATTACTTGTCCTTGCTTCCACATCCTGTACCCTTCATTTTTAAATCCAATTTTTTATCAGGAGCTCCTTTTTCACCCATGCATGCCCTCTGCCACCTTTACTTGATTTCCTGCTCATTAGGATGAACTATTCTTGAGCTTGGAGGAGGTGATCCTTGAAAATCAACTAAGTTTCCTAGTCCCTTCTCTTTAAAACTGTTTCTCAGAGTATTCTTTCAAGCAGAAGCCTAAACAGGTCAAAATCGGCTCTCCTAAAGTGCCTGTTTGTCTTATTTCCTCTTCTCAGTACCCTTATCTCCGTCATCTCATTATCACTGAAGCCAAGGTTACTCTCCAACCTTATATTACCAACCAGTTCTTTCTTGCTTGGAAGTGTGAAGTCTAGTAGAGCATCTCCCCATATTGACTTCTGGATTACTTGTGTCAGGGAACTTGTGCCCTTGCCTTTGCCTGCTGTGTTGTCTCTCTTGAAGACAGTGGTGGTTCAAGTCCCACATGAGGGCAAGAGCCTGTGAACATTAGACTTCCAATTGTTTAAAAAGGTCTCATCTACTTCACCCTGATCAGACAGCCTGTAGCTGACAGCCACCTGATACAACGTTGCCCATGTACACCTGCCAGTCCTGACCCATAAACTAGTTCATTGTTTCAGCTTAGTTCCATGCATTCTTGCTGCTCTGTGCAAAGAGTGACCCTTCATCCACACCTAACTGGTCTGCCTTCCTAAAAAGCCTGTGTCCTTTCTAGTAGCACTCCAGGCCTGTAAGTTTTTGCACCACACAGCTGTGATCCCATTGAGGTTGTAACTCTGCAACTGCATGCAGGCTTCCAGTTCCTCCTGTTTGTTTTCTGTGCCGTGTACATAAGTGTAGGCTTTTTGGAGAGCATCCAGTCATACTGGCTTCCCTGAAAAAGTATACGAGCTTTTACTGTGATGCTGTGCTGAAGACTTCCAAATATTTGTGTGCATGTGTTCAAAGTGGACCCCTTTCAGCCCTGTATCCTTTTCTTGCCAGCCTGGTCCACCACTGTTATTCCTGGTTTAAAATTCTTCCTGCCAAAATGGTCCGCCTGTGGCAAACATGGTTTTGTCCCACTTGGTCTGGTAGGTCCATAAAAAGTATTTCCCTTTCGTTATGGAAATATAATCATAATACTAAATCTTAAATGTAACTTCTCAGCTATCTCTGTCATTGCAGAATAAATCAGTGCTGTGTCAAACACTGAAAAAATGTTAGTCCATCGTTTTTCTGATACACTAGGATGACATTAAAGCTTTAATTCATAAGACTCTGTGTGGCAATCAATTCAACAAGGGTCATTATGTTGAGTTAATGTTTGTCCCAATATACGTGTGAGAGACTGCAGTTATATCACCAGGCTGACTAAGGTCAACACGTATGTATTGAAAGCCTACCTATTCACAAGAGAGAATTTGGGGTTTTAATACTGATAGGAAAATGGCTGATCAATTTGCCTTTGGGGCATAATTATGGCAGCCCAGTGTCATTTAAGATTCTTAGTTTATTGTCCTTTTTTATCTCTGAAATTTTAGTGGTCTTGATATTCAAACAGATTGCAGATTAACCTTAAGCATAACAGCTTTTTGAGAGAGAGTATCACACCTCAGTTATGTTTCATGGTACTTGTATCTTTCTTTCCCTCCTGTTGCCCCCCTCAGTTTCCTGATTATTTTCTCTCTCTTCTCTCATTGCTCTTTTAAATTTTGTTTTCCTGTTTTGTCAATGAACTGGGAATTTTTTAAACTATATATTAAGTGAATATATTATAATTCAGGGACAAGAAACATCTTCATCTCCTAGTGTGTTAAAAACTAAATATTGTGGTGCTGTAGTTTTTGTCAAGTATAAAATTTTGGTTATTATTTCTGTAAACAAATTGACGACAGTTAATAGAAGAGGTTAAAATAGCTACAAAGGGTGCAAGATAAAGTTTTAAAAGAAATATTTTTGCTTCTCTAGGATCTTGAAGTTTACATAGTTATTTGCACCTTTGTGAAGGCACTGAAATAATCCCTGATGATAAAATTCCTATCTTGTCACATTGGAATATAACATTTGCCTGAGCTGGGTCATGGAAGAAACAGAGTCATACATCAGTCCTTCTCCACACTTGCTACACTGATTGCCAACTAAAAATATTTGAAAATAAAATAATTTCCTTTTTATTTTTTTACTTGATTTTCCTTTTTTAAAGAGCAGCAGAATCCCTTTCAACATGTACATTAAAACTCTTGTTATTCTTTGTCATTGTTCCCTTCATTATTTAAAATCATATTCTTGCTTAATCAGACTTGCCTAGGCTTCATCGTGGTAACTGTTATTACTGAGGAACTAAGAGCAGGTTAAAATCATTCAAAGAAGCAAAAAATCATTCAAAGCCAAGTCCTAACTGTCATAAGATCATAATTGCTACAATTAACTTATTTCCAGCTCTTCTTTTCCTTTGAGGCAAGAAAAGATACCATTCAACTTTTTTTATTCTTTTGATGTAGTGTCACCAAAAGTGTAGTGATGTCAACACAGAAAATCTTGCACTTTGTAAACTTCCTTCCCTTTGTTTATTGTGGTAAATGTGCTTCATAACCCTTAAATTTTCATTACAATTAGTTGTTGGAATTCACAATATGCTTTATGCAAATCTTATTTGGACAGTCATCATTTACACATTTTATAAAAGGAAACAAGCAACTTGTCTTGCTTTCTTCTCCATTTTGCAGAACACCCTTGAAAAATGCTCCATCATCAATGTAGCTAGTGTGTCTAAAAGCTTTCTAAAAGCCATATAAAACTACTTGAGACAGAAATAATGGTCCTTTCTTCACCAGTAGTGAGAAGAGAATGTTCAGTCAACAGCAATATAGCAAAAACAGGAAAAAAAATCAAGAAGTTTACTAGATTAATTTTTCGTACTGTCAATCACATTGTACTACCTGAGCTTTCGGGAAATGAGTGTCCCTGAAGGATTTGGTGATATGTGAATAATGTTGCTAAGTTTTTTAATATTCTCTTTAATATACAAGTAAGAAAAATTAGCTATCTTAAGATGTGTCATACAATTATGAACATAATCCTAATACAGAAGTATAGTGATATTGTCCTGAATAGGCACCAGCTGTACAGAAACATCTTTTGCTTCTATAAGTCTCCTTTTCCAACTGGGAACTGCTGAGAGTAAGTAAAATCTATAAGTGTATTTAAAAAAAATAATTTTGCTATTATTTTTCAGCTAAAGTATTTTATTTTGTAGCAGATTGAGGTATGGTCTCCATAATAGGGGTGTATACTGCTTTTAATTTTTCTTCTTTTTTTTAAAAAAACACTTATGAAAGGTGACAAGTGATTCAGGTGGGGAAAGTGCTTCTGTATGTATAGATAAAGGACAGAACTGAGTGCAGCATTGCTGTACTCTGAGTATATTTGGATTTTGGATTATTGGATATCCACTTGGAATTTGAACCTTTTGCAATTTTTCTACTTCAGAGTATGTATGGAAGAATGAACTTTCAGTGGCACTCCTGACTCTAGGGAGAGTTATCAGTATGACCACACTCCTGTGAATCTGCTACTTGAGCATAAAAGCAGAAGTAACTGGCTTAGCCATGCATCTAAAAAGTGTAATGAACTGTATTATAGCTTGGGTTAAGGTTTGACATACATAAGCAAGAAGAGAAGATATTTGAATCGATGGAAAAACACTTGGCTTGTATTTATTCTTCTCTGACATAATTTTAAAATGTCACTTAAGGTAGAATGTATCCTTGGGCTAATCTGTAAGTATACAATTCCAGATGGCCAACAAATGTTGTGCTATTCTAGTATCAAAAAAGAGTATTTGTGTATGTCCTAATACGACAGACCAAGTGAATATATTTGTTACATTTAAATTAGAGAATTTATTATGGGAGAAATTGTGAAAAAAATATTTACAACACTGAATAGTTAAACAAAGTTTGTTCTTATTCTGTCAGGACTTCCACAATTCAATAATGTAAATTAAAAATGAAAATCTGAGGGAAAAAAATGAGGGAATAAAAGTCTTTTAGCAGATGGGGCAGGAAAGAGCATGAAACAGTTGGAGAGTACTTAAAATATAACAGAACAGAATATAATAGAACAGAAAGCCAGCTTCAGTAGCTTTCCTGTCAAATAAGTACCTATCTACATGAATTACAGATGTGGCTCTTGTTGGGGCATGTTTTTGTCTCTGTGCCACGCACATATTTAGTTTAAGACCCTTGTAATTCTGGTGTGCAGCCTTTAACATTTGTTTTGTCTTTTCTCTCCTGTGGCACCAAGCAAACAACTTTTTAGCTCTCCTGTCTGCATTTTTGCATCTGCTATAACTTTGCATGCGATGTGACTGGCTGCCTCACTGAAGTCAAAATGGTTCTGGAAACCATGTCTTATGATAGGCCTCCATAGGTCCCTTTCCAAAGGTTTCTAACCAGTTTTCTGGGTTATTCTGTCATTCCTAGTTCCAGGATACCTTTTCTATCCCCTACTCCCCATTTTTATTTTCCTTTTTTTTTTTTAAACAGTGGTTTGGACAAAAGGGTTTTGTAGGATGGGGACCACTCTATTTTTCTCATTCTTTCTCAAACCAGTAAATACCTTCTTCAACTAATCCATCTTCCAGAACAAAGTGGATTTAAATGATTTAGATGTGTTAGCTTGGTTTACCCTGGCTACGGATCTTTCTGAGGTTTCTCATATTTGCCTGAAAAACTGAGAGACAGAAGAGATATCAAAATTGACTTGCCATGTCTTTTTTTTTAAAAATCAAAAATCACTTGCTCCATGTAACTCTATAGAAGTAATAACTAGCTCTTTGTTTGGGGTTTTGGTTAGGTTTTTTGTTTTATTTTGGTTTTAATGCTAATTTCATTAGTATGTCTCAAAAAAAAAAAAGGTCATTCTATTAGTGCCTTACAATCACATGCAATAATATTCTCCAATTTTCTAGATGAGAAAAATGAAATAAAAAGAAAAAGGAACAGAGTTGCTTTGCCTGCTGTCACTGAAGACCACTTTAAATTTCATTTTCCTCTTGTAAGGTCAATTTTTTCCTTACAAAGGGATGGGGTCTCTGTGTCATAATGATAAACATATGGGAAAAAAACCCCCAACAAACCTGACTTCAGCTTCATAGGAAATTATTACTTCATCCTGGTAACTAGGCTTCCTGAAGAGTTCCTGAAGAGTTTTGAACCTTTTCTTGTGCAAATGATTTTTTTCAGTAGACATATTTATACGTCTCAATTTACTGTGACAGAGCAGTAAAGAAAAAGGGTTTTCTAAACAGTAATCTGTGCTACTCATTTAGACATGCTCACCAGATTACACTGAGGACTTGGAATATAAAAAAGTATGGCAAAGTAGTGGTACTTTATCTTCACCAATTCACTAGTTTACTTCTTATTCCAGATACTCCCTCATTACATACCTGGAAGGTCAGTCAGAAGCATGGGTGTTTTCCTCTGCTTCTCTATGAATAGCTAGGCTGTCAACAAATTTTCTTAAATTTGCCCTGTTTGTTTTTTCTGCTCAAAGCACTTGGTTGCTGAGGAGGGAAAAATGTTTTTATTCATTCTAGGAATAATTATGGTTATGAATACACAGCACCTGGTGAAAAACACAGGCAATTCTGTTAAGAAGTAGTAGAACAAGTTATTTGATGTTTATATGGGAAGTATTTCTACTTATTGTTGTCAAGCAAATCTTCTCAGTAGAGATCACAGTATTTCAGAATCTGTGCTAAATGGCACTTGCAGTGAGAGGCAATACTAAGATCCAGGCAAACCTAGGAAAAAATCAAGATGAACCCTAGGAAGCAGATGATTTGCAATTAACATTAAAAGGCTATGCTAATCTGAATGTTTCTGAAAGTCTAAGATAAATCTCAATGTTAAAAAATCATTAGCTAGTATAACATGCATAAAGGCTTCGTTTCTATTCCATGGAAAAGGATATGTCTCTAGATGTTTTGTTGTTGAAAGCCTGTGTGGGTTTTCTTCTGGAATGAAAACATGTACATCACCGATGAAAGGAAAACTTAAAATGGTTCCCACACTTTTTCCATCATGTGCAGAAAATAAAAATTATTAGGAGGACACTTGCTACTTCTGTATTGTAAAATTCACCATAGGGCAACATTTAGCATCCCACATGAGATTAGGATGATTGATGATCACAATCTTGGCTCATGACTGGAATCAAATCTTAAACAGCTTCCTAAATGCTGTTGAGCTGACCTCAGCTTTATATAATTCTGTGGTCATTTGGAAGAAAACATTTCCTTTTTTTCACTTCTACTATATTTATTATTATAGCACCTAAACAGAAATTAAACTTGCTGATTTAAAGATTAAAAGAATTAAACTGATGCAGTTCTATCTTACTCCATACAACATATGCAAACGGATTTACAAGATGATTTTATTTAGTTTCCTAGATTACGATTCAAGTAATATACATTGCCTTGAGTTTTGGTCTTTTTTTTATTTGAAGTTTCTCAGCTCAAAAAACAATAATGTGTATTTCTTTTTTCCTCATGTTCTAAACTATATATAAAAATTATTTGTAATTCTGTAATTTATGTGTTGTGCATTGAACTTTAGGACGTTATGACTGATGAACAAAAAATTTGAGAAAAAAAAATAAAAACGGAGTTGGGCTCAGTGGTCTTTCTGGGTCCCTTCCAGCTCAGGATATTCTGTGATTCTGTGGCCATGTTGAGAACCTGGGATACCCTGATAAAAGCATGAAAGCTTAGCCTTAAAAGTTTCTAGACTGAGTAGATTCCCTCTCAGTCTGTGATTTTAGTGATGGAGAAAAAAGTAGAAAAAGGAAAATCTGCTTAATATTTGAATGCATTAGTTTTTGATTTGCTAACTAGCCTTTATTTCTACTTTCACAAATATGCTTAGTTACATAGAAGACAGGCTGACAGAATGTCTTCAAATCTTTTTTTGAGGAAGATTAAAAACCAAGTCACTAAGATACCAAAATTGTTGATCAGTTGCTTTCTGGGTGCTCATGGCTTCAGACTCTTACTGAATAAAATGCTATTGGCATAAATGTTGCACCAGCTGAAGAGCATTACAGCCTTAAACTCTGACCTAACAACTCAACAGGCAGGAATCCTTTAAAATTGTATTATTACAGACTAGGATGAATACAGTTGGGATGAAGATGCATATCGTTCTTATATATTTTGTGGGTCTTATATATTTTGTGCCTTTTTAATTCTGCAGGAATCTCTCTAGAATAAATGAGCTCTAAACTGTAGAAATGTAAGAAACTCCTTCAATCCTGGGGTCCTGTTCCTTTAGCCAGAGGGACTAGTCAAAATCAGATGCATTAGAACACTCTGCTTGGATTTGCTTAGTGAAGGAAAGGTGCAATGCTGACTCCACAGGTGCTACATTAGTGTTTGCAAAATAAACAATGCAATAAAATCCCAGTGATTAGGAATGGAAAACAGACTATAGAAATGAACAGAAATTTCTTCACTGAAGAGAGCTTATCTATCCCAAGCTTGTGTATATATTGTAGTTATGAATGGGAAGAGTCAGCTCTATGACTTGGCTACCTATATCAAAATGAGGTACTTCTGCCAGTAAAGAGCTTTGTGAGCAACAGTGGAAGCTAGAGTCTATAATGTGCTCAAGTTGTAAAAATATGGGGCACCCTTCTGCCACTGCCATGAATGGCCCATGATGAATATTTTTTTCTAGTTATCTTTGAAGTTTTCCTTTACTTAATGATGGACTGGTTTAACTGTTTGTGTTTGTTGAAGAAAAAGAAGGGTAAAAGGTAATTAAACAAAGATGAAACTACTAAGTTTTTTAGTCTCCAAAAAACCCACTTAATATCTCAGATTCCCTAGTACCTTTTAATCCCAGGGTGTATATGTACACTTTATGTTAAGTTGGACCCCAAATTTGAACTGATTTGAACTTCAAATCCATACTAAAATTTATTTTATAAGCTGAGTCTTGGAATTTTTTGGATGCCCCATATTAGAGCAAGTAAACACACAGGTTTTGATTCTCAAATGGAAGAAATGATTAGTCAAAATATCAAACTGCTTTAGGAAACCATCTATGCCTTGAAAAAATGCCAACTAGAAATACTGGGACTATTCTGTTTCCCAGGAATTGTGTGATGAAAGGATCCAAAAATCAGTCTTCAGTCTTACCTGAATCTTTTCCTTACACCTGAGAACTGAAGCATTTCTTTCCTCTCTGTTTCAATCCAGTGATAAGCAGGTTAATTTAAGTCATCATGAGAGCAGAGCAGGAGCTCTCAGATAATTGTCTTGCTTGCTGTTGAACACTGCTTGCTAATGAGTTCTGTGCCTCTTTACTGCAATCTGAGCTCCTCCCCTATCCGTGGACACAACAGCAGTGATGGCTGGAGAAGTTCTGATGTGTTTTCTGGAAGAAAGTAAAATGAGAAGAAACAGGTTCCTATCAAGCAAACCTAGCTTCACTGCTATCTCTGAAATGGGAGTTTCTATGGTGCCCCCATTGTAAATAGTATGGGTTTTGTTGGGGTCAAATTACCATGGATGGTTGTTTTCCTTCCTTTTTCGTTCTCTCATATCTCTTTGTGGTGTACCTCATTAATCTGTTTTCCCACTAACAATCATCTCATCTGCATTATCTCCTGCTTTACTCTTCCTGTTAGTCACTAGGGCTGGCACCAATCTGCATTATACAGCTCTCTAAACTACAACCCCTTGCCTTCATATCTTTGCTTCAAAGCTTTGAAGTTCTGAAATGAAGGTTACCATTAGGTAGAGCAAGACAGTAACCAAACAGTATGGGAAAAAATGTTGAAATAATGCCTTACAGAAAGGTCACTTCAAGCTCAGATATATCTTTCTTATTCGCCTCCAACAGAGTTTTGTGCAACATAATTGATATTACTTCTATTCTGAAGGTGCTTCAACATTGTATCATCCAGCATTTCAGATTAGCTGCCCCAAAATTTGTCAAAATCTAGTACAGTATTCCTTTTCCAAGATTTAGCTGCAGTTGAAATGTTTACCTGACTCAATGAAGAGTGGGAAAGAAAGTGGATATCTGCATTAAAGAAAGTGGTCCCATTTCTTTTGCTGGACGAAATGAAAACTTGGTTATCCAGGGCTATCTAAACTTATCTGGCAGTCAGAACTTGAGTATCTTAATAATCACCAGAAAACTACAGAATAAACCCTGAGTTATCCACAGAAACAACTTAATTGATATAGGAACTGTTAAATAAGTATTTTCACAAATGGTAGGCTGACATTTTTTTATGTGGGATGTTTTTTCTCAGAATGGGAGTTTTTTTTGTTTGTTTGTTTGTTTGTTTGTTTTTTAGAGAAAACAGTTCTCATTTAATTGTCAAGTGATATGACAGTTTAGTCTATTTTACATAGCATCTGGAGTGATATATCAAATCTAGGGGCAATTGCATTAGAACCCCTTTTTTTAGATCCCCAGAATTAATTTCAGCCCAGGGACCAAGTAGTGACTAGTCATAAAGCTGGGAAATTTATTTCTAGGTGAGGACTAACATGCTTCTTGAGAATAACTCAGAGCTTTACTTTCATTTATTATCTTGTATTTACTCTTTTGGAGTCTGGGAACCTCTCTTCTATCAGTAGTAGCATGCAAGTACTCAATCAGCTTCTTGAAATTAGAGGGTGAAGAACACAGAAAAGGGAGGGGGATTACTTTCTTTTCATTTCAACTACAGCTGAATAATTAATTCTGGAAATAAATTGAGTGTTATTCATTAGAGTTATCAGCCTGCAACTTTCCTTTAGCTATAAAAACATTTTAAAGATGTAAGAGAAAAATATCTCTGATTTGGAGAAATAATCTGTTGATTAAAGATTCTACTGTTTCTGTTTGAAGCGTGTATTTCAAGTGGTTAAATTACAGATGCCACTTTTTTTTTTTTAGTGAGATAAAATCGTAACTTTAATTATTTGTTAGTGACAGGGCTTTAGTCTACAGTCTTGAAACTCTAAGTATAAAAATTTGGGCTGAATTGCAGATTGAAAGTACTTGTTAATTGCCACATAATGAGGCAATTCCTTCTTGCATGAAGGTAGATTATAAAAGCAAGAAAATAAGTAGGCCAGAATAAGGAACAATAAAATGTTCAGAGACAAAAACATACAATAGAAAAATATTCCTCCAAGTTAAAGATTAGGCATAGTGTTTGCTTTGATCAGTGACCAGAATGGCAGAGCTGTTTCTTAGTGGATGGCATGGCCTCTGAGCAAGAAATATAAACAATGTGAATAAGAGATGGTCTTATTATACTGCTTTGCATATCTTACTTACAGAAAAAAATCTACACACACACATTTTACAGGATTTAACACTTTGTAGAGAATTACTAGTTGCAAAATTTCATTTTTGTTTTCAGCATTGTGAAATGTAGAAGTAAGGAGGTGTTAAATCTGCTTTGTTTTCCACTTTGAGGAAATCTTTAGGTCATGAAAAAACATTCACAGGAGTTGGAAATGTAACTTTCCAGGGATGATAACCTATCTAGCAACTTTGAAAGCAAAATGCAGCTTTATATACTTCATTGCTCTAAAACGATTGTACCTGTAAGTTGACAAAATAATATGCAAATAAACCTAAATCTCATCTGTAAATAAACAGAAATATATCTCACCCTCTCGAAGTTGTAATTTTGAATGAAAATCTGGGGGTTTTTTAACAGTTTTGTGGAAAAAAGTTAATAACTGTTTAATTCATTCAAGTGAACACCAACAATATTTGGAAGTGAAGTTGATCAAAACCTGAAAGTCTTCTCAAAACGGTAACTAAAAAGGAAAAGCTGCTTCAGCCGCTCTTTATAGCAATGACATGGCCCTTCAAGGTCACTTGTACTAAAGAGGCATATATTTAATCTTTATTCTTCATCTGAAACAGCTTACAATTATCAAAATATGATTTCTTGCATACTTCAGTGCAATCTCACATTTTTCAAACCAGAATAATAAACAGTTGTTCAAATTAATTTTCTAAGAAATTAGTGTGAAAACCTATTGTTTAATTATAACACACATTATTGATATGTCAAAAATTGTAGGAAAAATAACAAGTAAGCTGCAACAAGAAAACACATAAGTGATAGAAAGAAGTTACTTATAGATCGTATTCCAGTTATTATGATTTCCCAGCTTGCCTTTTCTTCATGTCACTATCATCATGATTGTACAAGTAGGGCCGTGTTTTCCTGTGAGCTGTTGCCTCTTACTCTCCTTAGCTGACCAGGTGCGTATAGACCATTCAATTTTAGTATTCTCTGTGGTTAGGTTAGCTGCTTTTGTTCCTCAGTCTTATGGGTCTGTTGTTGGATCTTATGTCATATGCTTCCTCAATGATATGGCATGTTGCAGAGTTGATAAATAGAATAAAAATGACATTACTTTGAAGGTTCAGTTTTGATAATAATGATGATTTGAGTTTTTCTAAGTTCTAGAAGTCTGAGAATTTTGCACATAAATACTTATTTATTCACCACATTTTATTCTTCCTTCAAGTTTTCACCCACTTTTCTCTTTCCTCAACATTTCCCAAATATGTCTGGTCGTTTTAGTTGTCAAATAATTAGAGCAGGAAGGGCCATTTATTTACATATGTTCTCTTCTGGGAAGTTTCCTCTCTTAAAGACAACTTCAGCAAAATGCTAAAAGTTGAAAAACAGGTATTTGAAATTTCATACACATTTGATCGCATTTGAACAACCCTATGTATCCATACAGTTTTTTCTTTTTTTGTTTTAACTAAAACAAGTAGAACAGTCAACACGCACTAAGTTTCTTGTTGAAATAGTAACAGAGGGTAACAAAACCAGAAAGAAGATTTGAATCAACCGATCTTGGCTGATCAAGACTGATAGAAATTTTCATAGGTAAATTTAAAAAAACCCATACCAACATTTAGTACCTGTTAAAAGATATAATGATGTTATTCTACAGTTAAGTAACTTGTCTTGGCAATTATACAGAACAGAAAAAAGGTAACAAGTAATTATAAAATTTGGTGGGTTTATATCCCCTCAGAAACCCTCATGGTGCCTCCCCGATCTGTGTGTGGGGCGTGCTGTTTTTACAGTCACACTGGTTTTGGAGAGAGCTGGAGGTGCCAGTTTTTGCAGAGTCATTTATGCTGGGGGTGGGGGCATGCTTTGGAGGCACCCCTGCTAAGAGTGAGGCCTTCTCCAGGGTAATGGTGGGTGTGTGCACATTCTCCTGGCTTCTTTGCATAGCTCGCTATAGTTGTTTTAAGGCAATTAAAAATGTGCAGTTCCTCATATGGTGTGGTCCACTTCCTCACTTGAAACACAGAAATAAAGTTCTACAGGAGACAGATGGCAAAATAATTGCATGCTGAATTTATTAATATTGACTAGAAAGAGCTACAACATCAACAGTTGTGAAAGATGCTGTCATGGCCAGCCTTACCTTTGTTGTAACTCACATATGCAGCTTTGAAAATGTATCCCTCAACAGCTGTCATCTTAAACGGTAGCTGTAGTGTGAATTCTAACTTCTTTGACTTTCTAAAAAATGAGTCAGTCACTGTGTGACTTATTAACATAATTAGTTGTCATAAACATGCAAGCTTAAAGATGTACTTGCTAATTAGGCATCTGAAATGTGATGTTTCTTCTCCTTCCCTTCCTTCCCCCCGTTAATGATTTTTGTTTGTTTTGTTGGTTTTTTGAGAGAGAGAGAAGTGAGGATTGCATAATTACTACCCAAAATCTTTGATCTTTCATCCTGAAGCATCTGACCTCGGGGATTCAGATAAAGTGGACAATTTCATATTACACAAATGTTGTTGACTGTGGATTCAGTGGAAAGTAGAATTTTTCAAGTTTTTAAATTAATCGTTTCACGCTGTTGAGAAGACATCTGAAAATGTCAGTAAAAGGTTAGAAGCTATGGTCTTGCTTTCCTTTTATACATTACAGAAGGCTTTCTCCTAATCAGATGAGTATAATATCATCTCTGTCACCTTGTGATAAAATCTGTAAACGAATTCGCTTACGTAGTTATTAGTTGTGCACTACATAAAGGAAACATATCCAGTTAAGTGCAAAACTCCCAGTGAAATCAATAGGAACCTCATGGTTTTGGTGCCTATTAAAATTCCCTGATACCTAAGTGAATCCTGATAACACGACCACCTTCAAATCTCTGGCTTTTAAGTAATGCTTTTGTTCTGCATAGGGGTAGGAAAAGTAGTCAAATGTTCAGGATAGCCATCCTTTAACAGGGATGGGATGTTCCTTTATTGCAGAGTGCTTTGATTGCTGCTATCATTTTCTCTTTAAGTCTTTCCCGCTACTACTTCTAAAACTTGTTTACATATTGGCACATTTTTTAGTATAAATTCCCAAACACTGGTTACATGATGTAACACTTCTTGTGATAAGCATAACATTGTGGAATTCAAAACAAAGATTTTTACTGCTGGAACAATCTGGAGTTCCAGATGTTTGTTTTACCCAGCTCTAAATGTTGGGGAAAGAACAAACTGTGACCGAATAATACATATTTTTAGTTATCTGCTCCTGATGAGAAGAAATAGATCTGGAAATGGTAAAACAAGCTTCTGCTTGAGCAAGGTGTCTCAGAAGGAAAATCCCAAACTCCTGCTTATTAACTGCATATTATTATAGTGCATATGTCTAGAATTTTTGTTTAAATTATATCAACTTTATTTTAAACACTGCAATCATCATCTTTTACACAACTTCATGCAGAATTCATGCAGTAAACAGTAAATCTGGGATTTGTACCATTTTTTACTGGAAGGTTTAATGCCATGTCTCCTAGTGAAGTATCTTAGTGGCCTAATTAAAAGACAAAGTAGATTCTGCTGGCCTCTGCAACTGTGTAAATGTCATTAAAGAGAAGATAATAGAAAGGAAAGGAGTTGTAGGATGGTCTTGCTCCTTCTTGCTACTCAGATTTTTTTTTTTTTCATTTTACACTTTAGGAACAAAGAAAGGAAATTTTCCTCTGATTAGGGTCAGGAATCCTCAGTTTCAAATGTGTAGACTTTTGGTCTACTTTTTGCTTTTTTTTTGGTTCCATTAATATTTTTCTCCAAGAGAAAGCTGGAGGCTAGCACTGTGTGATTTGGCATATAAGCTGCTGATTAGGGTTTTTTTACCTGTTTGGAAATGGGACTTGCAGGATCTGGCCACTGAGACAGTGTTCTATATGCTAAAGAGTTTGGCAAATTTTCCTGACTGTTCAGACCACAAATGTTTTGATTGTGTGAAGACACGAAAACTACACACCCCAAAAATTTTTGAGCTGAATAAAGTACTGACTTCCAAATTAAAGCCCCCCCCCCCCAGCTTGGGAGACAAATGCTGAGCAGGGGGTTGTGGATTCAGTCTGGGGTTTATATAAGATAACACTCAAAAGCATAAATCCTGACTTGGATTAATGTGTTGATGAACACAGACTCAATGTCAGAGAAGTTTAGCACCTGCCTTTTAGTTACCACCACCAAGATTCAAGGCCAAAAAGTTTTATTGAATTTTCTGTGTAATACTTAATATGAAACTATTACAGATGCAGATACTGCAAGTGGTCTTGAACCAGTTAACAGCTCAGAGTTTATGAACAGTAAGCAAGCAGCAAATTGGCTAAAAGAATAAAAATAATAATAAAAAAAAGGCAGCCGTGACTGTAGACTTTTGTAAGTTGGATACCTGTCTACTGTGTCAAATTAAAACATTGGCAGCTACATTTCTTCCAGCATAAAGATGACCAGTATTTTTCAGAGTATGATTAGGCTGGAAGTGAAACCTGCAAGTATTACAGTCTGCAATAACATTTCCTTAAAACTATTGTCTTTTGTGACTAAGGAACAGGAGAGTAATGTTAGACTGAATTTGCTGTATGGTTACTTTCATTCCATTGAGAGTTAAAAAGTCTGACAGAAAGAGCCCCTCAAAGTCTTATGCTACACAAATGTTTCATAAATACTTTGGCTTACTTACTCTTTTACTTTATTGAAATTAATACTTGGTAATAATTAGCAAACATATTGACAGTTTTCCAAATCTGATGTATTCTATACCTTTAATAAAAACAGTAAGGCAAAGGGGATTGAACTGATGAATTACCCCAACTCTTTCTCTTTTTGATACTGTAAATTTTACTTTTACAGTTGCTTAGAGGAGAAATGGTTGACAGGATGGGCAATTTGTATTTGAGTAATACATTAATTTAAAAAAGAAAAAGAAAAAACAATAAAAAACCCCCATCCCCCCCAAACTAAAGCAAACACCTCCAAGCTATAGAACTCATACAGTACAATCTAAACAATGTACAATGTTGTCCTTGCCTATTCTTAGTAAGAGATATGAAATGAAGCTTTAACACTTAAAGAAATTATGAACTTGATTAGGAGAGTCATATTCACCTAACAAAAGTGAAAATGAAAATTGAGTGGTAGGTATCATAGGAAATCAAGAAAGCTCTGCAAGGGGACTAGTAATTACCTGATTACACCCTTCTGGATTTAATCAAAAGGCTGAAGTGCATATGAAACTGTATCACCCAGATATAATAATAACTATGGCAATTGAATTACATGTGTTTCTCCTAAAAGCAGAGCAAAATTTTACAAACTAGTTTTTGAGGCTCCAAAAAGCTGACAAAAAATCCCCAACTAGAAACCCCCCTCACAAAATTGAAATGGGTTTGGATTTTTGTTGCCATTAGAAAATTCAGTAGTGATAAGAGCGTGGAATATAAATATGGTAGAAAGTTTCAATTAACATTTAAAGAGATGTACATGTACGAAGATGTATAACACATGTTCCATGTACTCATGTTCTATCTATTATATTTCTCAGAAAGGGTCAACTACTGAACTCGTATTTTTTTAATTCACACAATATTGCAGTGTACATTGGTAAATGAACACCACTGCTCATGCCCCCAAATTATTAGCATATGAGCAGAAAAGTGGATGTTTAAAATTACTGACATACCTGGTATTTCAAATTAGGAACAACACTTGAAAGAGAACCCTCTGTTTTACATCATGTCTTGTTTCTCTGTGCGCTCACTACAGCTCTGTTTTCAGTGCGCTGTCTGCTTATTTTCCTATTTTCAAAGTAACTTATGGTTTTAGATTCATTAAGATTATAGTCAACTCCTAGCTAACTAGTTTATTTGAAACTGTTATTAGCAATTAATGTGTCTGAGTATATTTTAATTTTATTATCATCTCTTCTCAATTTAACTGGAAAGATATTAACTAAATTTGAAATGATAGAGCATTGAGTTCGGTAATTTCAAGATGATAACTCTTTTCAGTCATTTTTAATGCAGTTGTAAAATTAGAAAATATGATCACAAGTCTTCTATGGTAAGGAAGCAAAGAGATTTCCTTAAAAATCCTCCAGTATTTTTCAAAACAAACAAACAAACAAACAAGCAAACAAGTAGTTGTTTTACTTTTTGTCCCGTTCTGGATCTTTTTTGCCCTTGTAGTTTGGATCTGAGCCATTAATACGCTCAGAAACAATTCCAAGTTTTATTCTATAATCATGAGAGAGAAAAGTTTACACTAAAATAAATTTATAAAAGGAAATTTGTTAAGATGTTAAGAAACATGTAGAAGACAGAGAAGGAATGTAGCATTTCCATTTCTCTGTTTGTTTAATATTATCCTTGCAAGTAGCTCTGCTTGAGTTACTTTCTCTGAAGTTAATAGGAATCTTTCAAATGCAGTTTTTCAATAGAATTTTTACTGAGCTTTGGTTTAGGCTCTGAGGACCCTATTTCATAGAATCATGGAGTGGTTTGGGTTGTAAGAGGGCCTTGAAGATCGTCTAGTTCCAACCTCTCTGCCATGTGCAAGAACATCTTCAATTAGACCAGGTTGCTCAGAGTCTCATCCAACCTGGCCTTGAAGGGGTCACCTCCAGAGATGGGGCATCCATAGCTTCTCTGGGCTACCTGTTCCAGCTTTATAAAGCTTTTTGTTACCTAAAGGTGTAGATGAGCCACTAATGCAGGTAGTTTTGAAAACTCTAATACAACTGATACAGCTTTAAAAATGTGAACATATTTACTGTATGAAAACTTAATGCCACTGAAGGTGTTTTGCATTGAGTTGCCATGATTATCATCTGTAGAGAACAACAGACAGCAAATCATCTTAACTATGCAGCCCTCCCAAAGAAACATAATTAAAAATGTAATTTTCCCCTTTGCATGAAATGAGTTTTAACAAGAATACCTCAGTAAACAAATCTACCCATACAATTAAAGGAACATACAAAATCTACTTAAAGCTCACTGAAAGAGAAATATGATATAAGGTCAGCTCAGTGTTTCATCCTACAATCATTTTCACTGCCAATTAGACACAGGTGTATGCTACATAAATAAGAAAAACCATGAGTGTGATAGATGTGATTATTATTCATCTCAAACATCCTTTTTCTTTTTAATTCTCTGTTCTAATTAGATAGTTTCCAGCTGTTCAGCATTTGCTGCTGAGATAAGCCATTGGAGAATCACATCCCAAACAAAACACAACCATTCTGAATGCAGCATTCTCTTAAAATAATATTGGAAAAGTTATGGTAAACATTTAAAAGGTGTTAGACAAAAAAAATCAGGACTGTAACAAAAGGAGGGAAGAGAAAAATGCATTTAAATTAAAAAATGTAAAACCATAATGAAAACCATAATGCAGTGGGAGGAGAATGTAAGGTCTTTTTGGGAAAAAAGAAACTCTTGGAAAAAAATGACTTTGTGTGAATGAAAATTACTCATGTATAATTTTGTAATGGCAAAAAGTGTTAATTGTCATCACCACAGGAAAAGCTGCACTTTTCTGCTGATTAGCTGTAGTTGAACCTAACTACAAAACCTAACCCAAAAACTCTTAAAGTCAAACAGGAAAAATGGTAGTGAAATACTTTACAAATTTTGACTTGTCTGGTTCACTGTTTTATGCATTCTGCATGGTATGATGGACAAATATTGCTACCAAGTCACTAGGGCAGGACATGAAAACAAAAATCGCAGGCGATTGCTGTGGGCTAAAGAAATGCACCTACCTACAGAGCCATAAATTGATTATTAGTTTACTTAGTCAAAGGAGAAGGCAGGTACTGGGAGTTCTTGACCAGAAGTGTATGATTTGGAGAGTTTCTTCCTCCTCACTCTTGGGTGCAGCTGTGTTTTATGTTTATGCGCCTTCTAATACAGTCTGTTTACTTGTTTTTTCTTCATTAGTCTACAAATTCCATGCTATGCCCGAGTCTTACAATCTATGGGATGTTTCATTTTTGGTGGATAACTGCTCTTTTTTAATCTTTCTTTTACCCTGAAAGTGATTTTTTTCCTTGTTATCGAGGTTGCATCCGTCCAGCAACAGCTAACTGATCCTTAAAGATTTGTGATCACAGGGCCTCTGTGATCAGCCTGTGCTTGTACCGCTGGGTTCCACTGTTAAGGTCAGATTTTATTGTCTTCAGTGGTCAAGATATAATGTCCTGATGATGTAAAAAGCATTTTATTAACACAACTTGTTCCCACATGTTTGACATATATTTCTGTCCTAGAGTCATTGGTTAAGTTGTTGACTCTACAAAGATAGGCTAGGTGCCATTAGGACATATACATACACACATACACATTATGTATATATTATGCTTTCAGAACTACTTGGTATTCATGCCTAATAGTTATGGCAGCAAGACTAGCACATAATCGAAGTTGTTTTGGAACTTAAATAATGAATGGTATTTGTTGTTTTGTTTGCTTTAAAAGTCTGGGAAAGGCATCACGCATGGTAAAACACTCTATGTCAATTTTATTCAACTGTCTTTAAATTTCTGGTTTAATTTCTGCCTTTAAATATATGAAGCAGTGTGAAGTACTTCTTTTGGGTGGCCCACAGGGAAAACCATGAACAGGTAACATTATGAGCTTCTCTGTCACTTTCCAACTACACGTACCGTCAGCCTGCCCCTGTGTGCTGGCACCTGAGGCATATGGCATATGTAGGTAGGATGGCAGGAGACCCTCCAGCAGCAGCCAGTGGGCTGCACAAACAGTCTGTTTCTGAAGCTGATGGATGTGGCTGCATAGGCTGCCTGTGGCCAGAGAGTTAGCACACAGTAGTTGATTGCTGGAGTAGTCCCTGATGGTCTCAGAACCTGATAATTAGGGTTAGAGGCACCTGCTGCAGCTTCTCCCTGTTGCCTTCACCCAATCAAGAAAGCAAATTTCTTCCCCCAGGGCACAATATGAGCTTTTTTTCCATTCTCGATGTTTTTCCAAAGGATCAAAAAGATTTTAAAAGTGTTGTCCTTCAGCTTCTTCCAGCTGTACAACTTGTGAGTATCAAGCAGAATATTGCTATTTTGTTGAGCACTAGTAAATACATATAGACCTGCAACTCGGAAAGTCATCTGTAAGTGCTTAGGTTTTATATATTAATGAATAAAATCCTCTCAGTGTTTCAATTATACAGCTTGAGAAACCAATGTAAGCACTGAAATACCTTTCTGCTTTCTGTAATTAGAAAAAAAGTCTTTAAAGACTTAAAGATTTATTGCTAAGGAAGATGTGCAGGAAGATTTGAAGTATACAATTTGAGCATTCAAAAACTGTAAAGGAAAACTTAAAAGTTATTGCTGCTGTTGGAAGAAATTTACACAATTCTGAGTAACTTGTGATGAAATGTTTTTGGTTTTTCAATCCTGTTTAATTGCTATTAATTAAAGATTGTTTTGTGATTTGCTAGATTACTTCATTTGTTTTCCTATTAATTGTAGATAAGTATGAAAAGTTTATGTTTTTTTAAGTACTAGGTTTTAAATTTTGCCTGCTTCTTGTAATGTCTTTTTTGATAATAAGCTTTCTCTTTAAACACTTGGTTTGTCATATAAGCTGTAATTGTAAGTTAATTTAGTATTTCCTATATTAGCTCCTAGCCAAGCTTGAGGATTAAAAAAATATTCAAATAAATATTGGTTTAAAAAATATTTATGTCAGGCTAGATGATTGCAGGTTTGAAGCTGCTCTAGCATTCTCGGGAGCCACACACAATATCCATCTTAAACAACCATACATTTGGTGAGTGTTTTCCAAGTCCCACATCCTTGGCAACAGTATTTGATTTATGTACAGCTCATTCCCTATAATGACGGTTGCTTTGGCTTTCAAACAAAGCAGATTGTGGAAAAGAAGTGATAGAAATTCAGAAGTGCTAGCATTTAGAGAAAATCATAACTACTGTCTTTTATTTGAATTAATTTTTCATCTAAAGTTAACCTATGCATCCATGTACTACATATTTTTAATTGCTTTCTATATCTTCAGTGATAGCAAGGATAAACAGTCAGAAACCAAAACTCATGGTGATGGGAAGGGCAAACACAATCAATTGTTGTGTTTCTAAAGCAGAAAATAAAGGATTTAGCTCTACTGACATCATTAGTAGGGGATAGGATTAAGACTCTCATGCTTATGCCATCCTACCGCTCCCTCCAAAACAGCAAATATCAAATGAGATTTCGTAGCAGCTCAGATTTGGGTTAATATCTTGGGTAAAAACTGTTGCTTTTATTTATTTGTATAGAGCCATAAAACAGTTTGCTAAGAGCTGCAGAAACAAAGTTGAACATCCCTGCTTGCGGAGACTTGAATGTAAATAATGCATATTTGTAACCGAGGTGATAAAACACAGCATACTCTGGCATATTTTACCAATGTTTTAGGATAAATTTTTCAGTTCAGAACTTGTGTTTCCACTGATTTGTTGGAAGAGAACTTTCAGGGCTGGACTTGGCTAGGTTAAATAGAATATTAATCTGCCCCATCAAAAAGGTTGGAGGAAAAGAACCCTTAATGTTATTTACTATTCTTGAAAATCAAATTTAAATTAGTTAACATGACGCATGGAGATAATGGAAAAAAGCATGAAGGTTTCTTGCTTCAACGAACAAAAAGGATTAGTTTGGACATGCAGCCTAAAGCAACTTGTAATACATGCTAAGATGCTGCTTCACACATACAAAGGTGTGTTAGCATTCTGTGTTGTGGACTGGGTATATGCACATACATGTTCTATGCATGTGTGTCTACTGGGAACAGGTGCTTAGACTTGCTACAGGTTGGAACTGGGGGCATGGACTTGTGTTGGACTAACAGATCTGGGTCTATACCTCTAAGAAAGAGGTTGCTTCTGGATAGAGGTGATTTTTCTGTGCACTCATCTGAAAATACTCTTAATTATTGTTCCACATCTGATCAATTTCCCATCAAAATTAGAAGCTTTGTTCATTGTATTGCTTTCCTGAATATTTTCCTAAAGTTCATTTTTTTTAGGATCTGGGAACTTACTTAGATGTGCTTGTTCTTATACATCTGAAGGTACATCAACCTTTAAGAAATTCCTATTACTTCTTACAAACTCTTATTCATTACCTAGAAAGAGCTTCATTAGTGTAATGAAATGATAAATGTTGTTGAACTTCTCTGTAGAATTCCTGGCAGTTTCATTAAATATGAATAATTTAGTCGTCTTTTAATTAAACTTTTATGCACTGTTCATGAGCATGATAATCCTAATATGTAACCCTAATTAACACAAAATATTGTAATATTTGTTGCAATGAAGAGGCTTTTTTTTAAAAATACACTCTCTCCAGTTTAAATATCAAAATACCATAGTCAAAAGGCTAGCAAGAAGCAAGCTTATCAGTCATCTGTTAAATAAATTCTCTCACTCTTTATTATGAATATCTTTCACAAAAATCTTGTTACTATTAATATTCTCATTATTTTAGTGATCACCATCTTCTTTTTCACTTTCTTGCAAACAGTTGAATCTAACAAATAATTCCTATCATACTGTATTATTTCTACAGCAGTCTTGAAGGACCTAGATAGATGGTGTATGTAGGGTTTTTTTCCATTTATCTGTAACACAATATTTGTCTCTGCTAACACCTAACTCAAGCTAACAGTTATCTGCATCTTGAAGACTAAAACTGGTTGTTTTCCATATGTTCTAATTGCATGAGTATTTTAGGAGGTGATTATTTTTGGAAACCCAATATAAGTAAAGGAAGAAGCAGCTGTCATATGTCTAGCGGTGTACTAAATTTTCCAAACAAGAGTTTGAACTTGATGTTCTTTCCACAAAATTTCTCATTAGCTAAGCTGCTTTATTTATTTATGATTTTTTACAGAGGCATATAAGCTACAGGACTTGAACTGGATACTTCTATACCTCTTGCTTTCAACAGTGTAGCTGAGGTGAAGGGCTGAGAAAAATCTCGGTGCCAGAACTTTAAAAGAGATTCATAAGGAGATTAAATTTCTGAACTGAGTATAAAATGTTGCACTCTTTATGCTGTCCCATTTTAGGTGGTCTTGGCTACTGGGTAATTACATGCATTTGTTTTGGTTTTGTGTCTTAAACTAGTAGATGTGATGCTAGATGAAACTTCTTGTTCCAACTCCGAAGCAATGAAGTACTATTTTTAAATACTTGCATATTTTTCATATTTCACTGTTATTATTTTGCACTTTTATCTTCTGTCCCTCAAAAAAAGTTTGTACATGTTCAGTCAAACACTAAAAACCAGCACCCTGTGCCTTACAAGGGCTGCCAGTGCAGTTTGATGGGAATAATGAAGTGAAAAGTAAGGATCTGCATTAAATGATTTTTGCTTTTGTGCACATCGTGTTAATTCAGGTGTCTGAGTCACAGGCTGATTTGCTGAGTAGATTATTGAATCACTCTTCAGTCATATCCTCATTTCACCCATAATGTGTTGTAGCCAGAATTGTAGAATCACCTCACACACTGAGGTCTGCTTGGCCTCTGTCAGTCTAAGAGTCTATGAAATTTGAGTCATTGATCTGAGCACAGTGGATATGCAGTGTTCAAAGAACTAGGTGTATATGTATTCTTATAAGAAGAAGTTAGTGATTCGTGTCTTATTTTTAATACTTCTTAGCTATAATTTTTCCTGATTAATATATAAATTGCAGAGAGAGCTTAACCGTGCAGTCTAAATAAATCATTGAAATACTTACTTAAATAAAATCTAAAGATCTTTGTATGGAATTTATTTATACTTCTAGACAGAATAATCAGACTACCAGTAAAATGAGACACGGAACAAAATCATTACAAATAGAGACCTTATTTGTATGTTTGCGAGAAGAAGGTGACTGAATAATATACAGGAAATTGCAATTTCAACATCAATTTAAAGGTAAAAAGTCTTTCTTTCACACACACAAAAAATAGATGTGGTATTGCTGAAAAAATTCAGTTTTATTTACTGAAAGATTACAGAATTGCTTCTAATTTACAAGGATAATGTTGAAACTGAAATGTAAATTGTTCTCAAGGGTAATTCAAAAGGTTCTTGAGCATTTTGAATAGCATTCCTTTATATTTTATGCATATTATGCTCTTTTTTGCAACTGAGTCATACTTCTCTGTCTTAGGTAAAATAATTCTTCCTATAGAAGAAAGTATCATAAAGGCTGATATCTTTTGGTACTTTAAAAGATATTAAGACAGTGACAGAATTATCTATATAACACAAAAATAATAGAAAATTATCCTTCTTGTAGCATAACTTTTTTCCCATTCCTCTGAGAGAATGTGGTTTTGCTGATCTTCAAACTTCTCTTGTGATGATTGGGCAATGACTAGGCAGTCTTCAATATAATTAATTGTTGTACCCAAAATGGAAATACTGATCAATTAGCACTTGAAAAAAAATGATTGGAGTATGGAGGAAAGGGGGGGAATGCTGTCACGGTCTAAATTTTCCATGAACCTAAAATTAAAATCTCAGCTGATAAGAAAAAAGAAATATCCAAGATGAAAGTAATGCTCATTTTAGATATTCAAGTACTGCTGACTTCAAGAAGTATTCCACTGAGCCCAAATGCTTGCCATAAAACAGTTACAGTCTCAGCAATAACAACAAAATAACCTTCTCTCGTCTCTCAAAGT
Source organism: Pipra filicauda (assembly GCF_003945595.2). Taxonomy (NCBI): domain Eukaryota; kingdom Metazoa; phylum Chordata; class Aves; order Passeriformes; family Pipridae; genus Pipra; species Pipra filicauda. The sequence continues at coordinate 82,248 of NW_024104579.1, forward strand.
CTGAGGTTTCATTACAGAAGACATTCTTTGAGAAGGATTTTCTTGAACTATCATTTCATGGAACTTGTGTAAAAAAATCTGCTTAGGTTAAGGACTGGCAGTAGTAGCAGATTAAAGACTTTTACTGAAAATTTCCTAATGAGGTGTAGTGTAAACACCCTGTAAATTATGGGCTAACGTAGGTATCTTTTTACACTGTTGTATTGATGCTTAACTTTTAGTTACTCTCTGGTCTAAAGCAAGCTGTACATCATTAAGCAAGCCTGGTAACATCATTAAGAGAGGTTATAGAATCTCCATCTCTGGATATATTAAAAAGATAAAAAAGCGCATCGGTGTCTACCTGGCAGCCGTTGTGGTGGGAAAGAAAGATATCTAATAAGCAGTGGTTCCACATCTAGTGTGATAGTTGCCTATGTGGTTTATGAAATTGATTTTATAGGTTCTTATTAGATGCTACCGTATTGGTGGTTACAAATTCTGACTTGTCTCTTGGTCATGTTGTTTCATCTAACCCTCTTCCTCTTTCATGCTGTTTAGATTGCTGGGATCTGCTAGGTCATTGTCCTCATTTCAAGAGGTCTCTCATCTATCTCTTGCAGTGCTTGCTGTTTTCAATAGTAGGGATGTTGTACTTATCTAGGACTCTGAGAACAGCTGCAGAAAAGACAGGGGAGCTGTAATTTTCCTCAGTATTTCAGAGCTATAGCCTTCTATTCATAGAGGCCTCAAATTTTTTAGCTATTAATACTAGAGTGGTCCATCCATTCAGAGAAAATATAAGAGGTTTGAGCATGTGTGGCTTTTCCTCCAGTAAGCTTCAATTGAGTAAAGCAGATTTTTCCATGTTTCTTCATTTCCATTAACTATAATAGTCTAAAATTCTCAGCGTTATACCATTGTTTTTTTCATTATTTTTTTTTTCTAAGACATTTCTATTAGTCATTTTGAAGAGTAAAATCACTTAGCCCTTAGCTGAGATCATTTTGTTTGGACAGAGAGAAAGCAAAGATAAGACAAAAACTTTCTTCAGCTATACAGGGATATGTGTGTCCTATTTATTGCAACATTTCAGCCATCACCTTAGATCAAGCACTTGCTTGGTGGGACAAATATGTCATCTTTAATAAGAGGTGACAAATAAACCCAAATGCTCTGGGTATGCAGTTACAAGGGTTTGGGAGTTTGCACTGATCTTTCAGTGATATGCGAAGCTGTCTATTAATATTTTACAAACTATTTTCATAGTGTGGTTTCAGATAAACTCCAGTATCTATTTCAGTTTGATATTGTTTTCAGTGAATGCAGCAGAAGAAATCTGATTATGTTGTGTAGAAAACTGATTCATAAGCAATTAAGGAATCCTTATTTAAATCCCATATTTTTGCATAAAATAATTCCACATACAAACTGAATATATACTGTAATTTGCAGGAAGATTGTTAACTTGTTTTGGGATTTTGGGGAGGGTATGTATGTGTGTGTGGTTTTGTTATTTTCCCCCTGAGAACATGTCAATGGTGATATTTGCCAGCGCCAGGACAAATTATCATTATTTACGTTACAGTATAAAAGCACCATCAAGCATTCAAATGCAAGTTAAACCGTAAAATAAACAGTGTTTACCTTGTTTTTAAACTAAAGATTTCCTGTGCACCTTCAATCACTGTTATATCTAATGTGATCTTATTCAATGCATATTAGGGCTAAAGAAATTACTTTATTATTACAATTTTTGTACATAGGATAATATTTTGCTTGCAGGTATTTGATTTGACTGTATGCAGTTTTGTGTAGTGAAGCCTCTTGGGTCCACTCTGTATACCAGTTTCATTAAGAATTACTCTGCACAGAACGATTTATCATCTTGGAAATGATCTGCACAGAGCTGCAGCTAGACTCTTCCTGCTGCTTGATTTGGGGATAGCATCTTAGTGTAGACTCAGCCCAGGTATTAGCAGCTTTCAATGCACCTGTAAAATCAAACCCACTAACTAGGCCAGCGGAACATGTCTGGGTTATAGATCTGAAATTGCTGCTGTCTGAAATCATTCCTGTGCTGTCTGAGGCTATGCTAGGGTCTTCATTAAATGCCTCTGGCTCCGAGCTTTGCACCTGTCAGAATAGATATATGAAATTGTATTTGAGCCTTTTTGAACCCTTTGAGATTGGAACCTTGTTTTAAGCCAAAGAGTGCAGCAAGTACTTTGCTGTATTTGAGCCTTAACACATCATGCATTTTACAGGAATAAGCTCATGTTTCTGTATATGAGAATAAATATGCATAGCGCAAACTTTGGCAAAGGTTACTCAAGCAGTCACTGAACATTAGAAGTTTGTGACTAACATCATGAAAGTCACTTTTCATCTCGATCTGACATTATAAGAAAGATCCATTATCTGCATTAGTTTTTTAGTATCTTCAAATATTTGATACAGAAACAGTAATGACACAAATATAGTATTTTTAGAGTAAGGATTTCCAAGATGTCAAGTTACAGCTTAACAAAAAAAAAAAAAATCTAATCAAAATGACACAAGTTTTTTTACCTCAAAATCTCTGAGATGCTGTTGTATAATGTACCTGCTGTGACCACAATCTCTCCAAATCCCTTTATCTCCTTCTGAATCACACAATTACACAATTAGCATTCAAGAATAATTTGTGAGCCTTCTGACATTTCTAGAAGTTCTATATGCCAAAAGTCCCCCCTCAACCTTAACTCATCTATTCTAGAAACTATGTTGAAACAGGGCTCTAGAGAAGAAACACTTTAATGAGCTCAATGCATATTAAAATATTCTTTATTTGATCCCCTCTGGAGATGCTGCAAAAGAGCCTTCCAGTAACGTGTAACACGATAGTGCTTTGCAATTTTTGATAGAAAGCATAAGTTTCTGCATACTGAAGACAAAATGAAATCTTCCAACACTCTGGGTATGCTTAATTTGGGCTGTTAAATTTTACAGGCAAAATCTGTAGTACTCCCTGTTGGGTGTATATATATTTCATTCTGTGCTAATTAGTGCATAGCCAAATTCAATGAAGAAGGAACTCAGTGGAGTGATAGGAGTTGAGCTATAGTATATGAGATGGGCAACTGATTTAGCTTGTGTAGTGCAGGTTATGTTAAAAAAATACCATGTGGAGAATCACTAAAACATGCAATCACTGGAAAAAAAACCACCCACAATCAGAAAAAAATTTTCTTTTATTCCTCTGAGTGCATATTAGACGAAGAGAATATTTTTGGAAGACTTTTCTTTGTTCATACTTAGTTAACAACCCCATGACATACTCATCAAATGTTCTCTGGTGGTGAAGGGAAGGGGAAGTATTTGATGTTTTTGATTCAAATACAAATTTAATCATAAAGTATATATCTGTTTTCAGACAATTTTATAGGTATAGATGGCTGCGAATTTAAGTCTGATTTTCAGAACAAATAATAATCTTGGGGTTTTTATGAGGTTGCATAAAACAAGGAAAAAAACCCCAAAAAGGCTAATTGTCTGCTACAGTACTGTGAAATGAGAAAAGCAATGAAAACTGGGTAGAAGGTGGCAACACTCACCTAGAACCAAAGTGGTAAAATATATATATGAAAATATGTCGGGTCTTTTTTGCTTGAATAGAATAGAAAGTCTCTTTACTGACTCCCATTATTTTGATTAATATCTAGATTACTATTTAAATAGTAATTAGACAGTGTTCTAGGCATAATTCAACTGTTGATCCATGATCTTGTTATTGTTATGACACTTAACAAAGATAAAGCAAATGTTATGCTCAAAATCTTGTTACAGGCAAAAGAGACACACACCTTTAAGGAAAGTCAGAATTTGCTATTTTCTTAACTGAAATCTTAACAGATTAATCTAAGAATTATCTTTAGTAGTTCTTATTCAACTATTACAGGAAGAGAAACAATAATAAAGCAAATAGTAGTATAGGAATAAGACCTAGTAAAATTAAATAATAATACAGTTACACATTCTTCCTAGTAGTTTTTAATATTTCATTGCAGCAAGAAATAGTGAGGAGGAAGGGAGAAAAAGTCAGCATCCTTTTACTTCAAGAAGTTTGACCATGAAGTTTTCTTCTTCTTTGCCCTAGAACATAAAACTTCAGACATTCTTATATGTTTGCTAGGATATCTTTGCATTTAGTTTCTTTGCTGTTCTGCAAGTGTGCTCCATGGTGTATTTTATCTATATTAGATACTTGTTTAGGTATACATATGTCACGTACAAAATCCAGTTTTGTCTGAAATTGGATTATTGCTTCTTTAACTGACAATTAGTTTGTAAACCCAGGAATTTCCATTGCCAGCCTGTGCCTCTATTCTTGACAGGTACACTTCTATCCTGTACCCAGCACTGCCACTTCTAGAGGCCTCTGTTGCCATGCCAGGTCTCTATTAAAGCCATAAATAGCCCATTCTACACAGAATAGCTACTTGCTGCTACTACATGTATTAAAAATATATGTGCCCCATACCAATATACGTACATGTAAACCAAGTTAAGTATCTCCATCTGGTTGTTAACAAATTCCTGTTATAGCTAAACAAAGCAAAGAAGAAAGCTCGAGACAGGTGAAGCCAAGCTCAAAGCAAGTAAATCTGATAAGCCTTAGTCCAGAAGACTTGCCAACTAAATAGGAAGTATGTGACCTACTACTAGTGTTGGAAGTACTTCGTTCATAGGACCACAAGGCTACACATATATTGCTAATTTCCCTTTGAAGGGACAAATCTGAACAATGCTACTACAAGGCAAGTGTATATTTTTATCAGGTATTTACATCTAATTTTAATGTCATGAAGAAAAAGTGCATTACTGGTAGTCAGTCCAAACATTGACATCAACAGAATTATGCAGGTTTCTAGTCAGAATAAATTGTTAGATTTTTCAGACAGTTATGTCAAGAAGGTTCTGTTTATAGTAAAAATATTCTTTCACATTATTTTGCTGTTGGCATGCATAATAGCAATAGCTAATGTTTGGAGGAAATAACTTTCACTTATTTCAATATTTACAGAATACTTTATGAATGTTAAACAATATTTGTTTTCTTGTGCTTTTTGTTTCTTTTTATGAAGGCATAAAAATGTTAATTGACAGCATTTCAACTAAAAACCTGTAGCTGTTCAAAAGCCCTAGTATGAAGACTTAACATCACCCTGAGGATCCAGCATATCTGTTTTTATACCTGCAACACATTTGAAATTCTAAGTCTCTGTAAAATTAGCCCACAGACCTATTTTTGTTTATCTGCTGGTTTGGAGTTTGTGGATAAGATTGTATTACTTATTTTCCAATAGTATTCTTCACTTAATTAATAAGCTATAAATTGTTAATATGTTTTTAATGTGATCATTAAATATAATCAGAAAGGTTTAAGCTTAAAGTACATATGTTATAATTTCCAGATTTTGATATTTTGATATTTTTCATGTTTTGATAACTCCAAAGATGGGTCTCCAAACCCTCTGGACAACCTGTTTCAATGTTTGACAGCTCTCACTGAGATCCTACAAGTAGCTGGAGTTTCTCCTGCTGCAATTTCTGCTTGTTTCCTCTCATTCCGCTGAGCGCTTCTGGAAGAGACGAGGTCTATCTTCTCTCTAGATCCCTATTAGGCAGTCAGAGGCAGCAATTAGATATCCCCTGAACTTCTGACCTCAGACGTCTTTCAGCCTCACCTTGCAGAAGTCTGATAGAGTATGGCAGTGGTGGTAGTCTCCCACCTGTTTGCTTGAGAGAGTGGTGACCTGCTTGAATACAGTCCATCTAGTTACTATTCTGATGCCGCTTTTCAATGGCAGAGACAGATGAAGTAAAAAGAAAGAAAAGAGAAAAATTAGGTGACTTTAAGTTGGTTATAGAATGTAGTTCAGCATTGCAGAATTTCACTTTCTCATGTGACCTAAAATATGAGACATTCTTTTTCCTACAACAGTGTTTTTCTGCACACGTCTAAGGCTGAGATACTTATTAATTTAAGGTTTTCATCCCATGAAACAAAAGTCACATTAAACATTATGTTTCATTGTTTTCAAAGTACTGTTACAAGGTTCCTAAAAGTTAAACTTATTTGTTTTTTATTGAAATTACCTAAAAACTGGCAAAGAACAACAGGAAATAGGAACACAGGAATAAAAGAAGCCAATCCCTTAATAGATTACTGAAAGACATCTAATTATTCCTTTCGTGTGGTGATCAAATAACATTTCAAAGTAGGTGGAGTGGGGAGACTTTCTCAGTCTAAACATACATTCAGTTGTTGTTTGTTTGGTTTGGTTTATTTTGGTTTATTTTTTCAAAGGTAAACAAGCCAAAGTCCTCTCTTTTAACCCTTGAGCCTGCCAACTCCCCAGTCTAGGACTCATTTATTTGCTCTAGTTGTAGTCTGAATTCATCTTCCTTGAAAACAAGTTATTATGCAGTCTTCATGTGGGCCTGTGTGTGCTACCGACTGGGGTTTTGTGTGTAGAATTAAACTTGTTTCCACACAGGAGCTGTAGTTTTCCGCTTTGTTCCAGAAACTTATGATACAAGAATATAATGCACTGGTACTTTTTTCAGGCCTTTGTCTCTCTTTTCAATGTTTATATTTATATTTACTTTCCATATATATGACTCCCCAAATTCTTCCTGCCAGGTTCCTTCAAAGTATTCTACAAAATTTGTTGCCTGCAATTTTTTATTTAACACTAAAACATATATTTTTTTTTCTACTTGCTCTTAATCTTCTTCTAGTACTGTTCTTTAGGTTAGTGCTGAGATAGGCATTGCATTAGAGCCAAGTTTTGCAGCTCTTTTCCCTAATTCTGAGAGTCTCAAAAAGTAGGCTAAACTCAAAGGATTTGCTTATTAACAAAATAGACAATTTCAAATTTTTTTTTTTTACATTTTTTACATAATATTTCTTGGACTTACAGCAGCTTTGGATTCCCAGTTCCTTGCTGCTGCTCCTGCTGATCTCCCCTTGGACTCTCTTACTCCCCATGGGAGAGTCAGTCTTCCCTAGTGATTTCCATTAGAAAGATTAGTGTTGTCCAAACAAAGGCCTTCAAACTAGCACAAGTATAGTGAGAAGAAATGTAAAAAAGAGGCACTAAATCTGTGGTTTAGAACATTTAAAAAAAAAAAAAGTTAATTCAAAAAAAACTTGACAGTCATAGAACAGTGATATGCCTAAGTGCAACAGTAAATGAACATGGTGACTGTAGGGGTGTTTCTATTCAGAGTGCTTAAATAAGCTAAAATAGATATTCACACAACTCAAAAGAGTTTGGACTTCCAAGAAAAGGATAAAAGCAAATTATAACAATTATTTGCAACCCAAGTAAATTCCATTTAACTCTAATCAAAGAATATCTATGATATTGGGAGAGTCATAAATTATAGGGAAACATATTTTTATATATCAAGTTTTGGAAGAGTTGAGGTTTGTTTGCAATATCATTTTCAATTGGCTTGAATAATAATATTGTAATGCTTACTACATATATTTGGAATTAAAAATAGTTTATTGATTATTTAGACAAATATGATACTTGAAAATATTTTGATCATTTGAAGGGAACAAGAAGCATTAATGTTTTGTAAAGTTAGTTTTCTTTTAATAAAACAACATATATATTTAATTTGTTTGTGATGACTTTTTTATTTGTATTTTACTTCCAGTACTGTAGTTCACAGTCTGGTTTTACTAAAGCCTTCCTTTACTTATACTAGTTTTAATTTTAAGCAAAATATGAGCCTTGTCAACATAATAAAAAAACTTCCATAGGGCAGCTGCCAAATTTTCAATTTTTTTCCTTTTAATGAAGGAAACTGAAGAGATCACTGGAAGCAGCTCTTAAGAAATTATCTATAAGCCTGCTGAGCAATCAAGTCTGTGTGAGAATGAAAAGATGGGAAATTTGTCACTGACTTGGGGTAATATGCTACATGAAAAATACAAGTAGTATGGTCTTGCATCTAAGTTTCTTTCAAGGAAAAGTTGTAGATCTTCATGTTCCTGATCAGAGTTGTCATCCAACACTTTGGAAAGCAAAACAAGTGATGTGGTTTGCTATATTTGATTGGAAACCATTGGGCATGTGCACTAAAGGGGTAAGGAAGATCAGATTTACAAGTGACAAATAGTACCTTTTTTTAAAATAAATTACTCTGCAACAGAAATATTAAAAAAGAAAACTATATTTCAAATGGTGTTTTCTATACTAATTTTTATTACTTTTTTAATAGTTTTACTATTAATAACTATCACTGATTGGTTTTCTGGGTTAGTTTTTCTGCACTTTCCATTATCACCTTTTTATATACTTATGGGCAAATTACTTTTATTTCTCATTATAAGATGGAGTCATATTTGAAGTTCATACGGATCAGTAATCCTTTGTTGTAATGACTCAGAGAAAGTGGAAAATTTTTCAGATAAAGTCAAGTGAAGGACAGTATTTGAACTGATCAGAGCAGTATTGACTCATGAAAATCTTTTTATTTTGTGGCTGGTCATTTAATAGGGATTTTTTGGATAATTTTTAATATCTTCTGTGCTCTCGCTGAGTGTAGTATTGTTTTTAGTTGTTTCAATTTTTAACAATATGTTCTGTGGTTATGGGGTGGCATGAGTACATGCAGATGTTAATCAGAAGAAAGGATACCAAGATGAAACTGGAGTGTTATTTTGGATTATAGGAAACTAAGTAGGTATTGACCTTAATAAACTGCCTTATCAATTGTGTCAGACTTCTTAGAAGAAAATTGTTTGATGGAGAAATACATTATGAAAGCAATTATAAAAGCAGATATTGGTTGGACAACAAAGGGATAAGGGAGCTACTGTGAAATAGGAACATTTTTTGTAGTTTCAATTTTCTTCATCTCTCTTCTGTTCTTGTGCTTCCTCTTCATGGTCAACTGCTCTGACCCTCTCACCCATCTACTAAAGTGGTAATAGTAAGCAAATGAGGAACAGTGTTGAGCCAAAACCCCAACTTGTTTCTTACAAATAAAAGCATTAATAACCTATTGATTTGTGTTTCTTTATAGTTACCAACAGAATAAATAATCAGACATTACCCTTGATCAGATTTATATATCATTATTTACACATTCCTTAGTTAATGTTCAAGTCAAGAGAAAACCACTGAAAAATTTTAATAGGACCAAGATTAATGCTGTAGGCATTGATTCAAATTATCTTTAGTCTCTTGATAAAAATTGATAAGCTTGGAAAAGTATAAGATATTGTCTTGTTAAAAAAAATCACAAACTAGAACATATTAGTTATAAAAGAAATTATACCAAGTTTAAGTGTTCTGAGAGTCTGAGTCCTGTCTTTTGTTAAGGCTGTGATAGCTAGCTCCCTGTCAAGTCAGTCCTGGTGCCATTCCCTTATGTATGTTATTATGTATGGAGTTATGAAGAAAAATATGATGAAAAGGAGTAAGAAGTGCATAAGGTAAAGTGAAGTGCTCAGGAATTTATTAAAGGTGGTTGTGTGGTAGTAGAATGGCAGCCTGAGCTATGGATATTGACGTGCATCATAGACAAAGCTTCTGTGTGTAGCCATAGGGAGAGTCAGTCAATACCTGAAAAATCCTCTAGTGGCACAGACCTAGTGCAGAAGCAGCTGCTAGGTGAGTTCATTTTGCTTGTGTAATCTTGAAGCAAGACAGCCCTGCTGGCACTCCACTGACTCCCAACACTGGCAGAGAGAACCTAGAGGTTTGCAAAGTTTCTCGCACAACATGAGCACAGTAACCAGATTAAAAAGAGAAGTACTTTTGTGGGATGGTTTTCGTAATTATACTGAGTATCACATAGCTATTTAATTTTGGGAAAATATGCATGTGTCTGATGTACTCATGAGTTAAACACAATTATTTTGAGTAAGATCACTTTCTTGTGCAATCTCTACTCTTTAGAGTTTGAAAAAGGGTCAAAAGCAGATTTAATTTGACTAGGATTTCTAAAACTGTCAACAGACTCAAACTTCCACAAATGTAGAAATTAGAATCAAACATACAATGTATCCTAATATTTGTCCCCAAATGGAAAAGTTATCTTATTTTTTTAAAGGGATGATTACTATGATCTGAAAAACAAATAAATTTTGTCATCAAGAGAAAGCAAAAACAAATGCACATTAGTAAATTCTGACACGAAAAATCTTAAATCTCACGGATTTTTAACTTTTATAGTTTTTACCTTGTACTGACGTTCATACAGACTTGTCTATGAAGATACATGTATGCAGTATATGGGTGTATATATCCACTACATGTATATACACACACAAATATAGTAAGTATTTATGCAAAATAGCTTTTATCTCGATGCTGCTTTTATGAGGAATTTGTTATTCTAGAAGCTTATGTTATTTTTTAATCATCTGCATCCATATTTTTGACAGTAATTTTTCTTATGCTTAGGAACCTTTAACTTCAACTAGTGAGGTCTCTAGAAATGCTTTGAAAATGCTTTGAGTTGGCTTACCAATGACGACTTTTATTTCTAATGTGAAAGAAATTAGTCATTATTGTTAGTGCCATGTAAATGCATAATCTTTATTGCCCACAACAAACTCAGAATCAGAACTGCTCTGAACCATGGCAACTTGTGTTTTTATTTTGTGTTTGTCTTTATTAAGTGAATGCCAAAATTTTTGCAGGACTCCAAAGTTCAAGTATTGATAAAAAGTTTTTAACCATTGTAAAATTAATGAAAAATCCAATGGATGTGGTTATCTGGGCTACCCAGCTGGGCTTATCTACCTCTGTGTTACTTTGTGATATTCCATGTTCAGTGGAATACTGTACATGGAATACAAGTACGGTCTTGCTCTTGGGTTACAGTAAAACAATACTAAAGGTAGAGAAATAGCTGTATGACAATGAGCCCATTGTCATTATGTTGTGTATCTGTGTGTATGTGAGATGGCAAGCTGAGGGCTGTGGATGCTTCTCTTCACAGAGAAGGCTTTCAGCTGTGGTTCCAGGAGTGCTATTAAAGCTGGCATTGCTGGTAATTAGATGCACTCATCATATTTACGCTGCAGTTTTGGATATGGAAGTAACACTGGTATAGACATTGATGATCTAAGTATATATGTGCAAAATTAGCTAACTCATTTAACTAGATTTGACTTAATTTAATCAGTGACATGTTATTAAAAATATGTTAAGATTTCTCTATCAATCAAGGCGAGATAAGCAGAGATTACGGTACTATTTTTACAGTCTTATATTGTAAGAGATATTAGTGCAGTATCTTCCAATTTGTGGAAAAAAACAAAGCAAAGTGGCTTGTCGTGGTTTGAGACCCCCAAAATCCAATTCCCGAGTCCAACCCTCCCTCCCACATCTCACCCCAGTGTGAGTGAGAGGGGTTTTCCAGACAAAATACAAGACTCAATATGGGGGGAAAGGAATTATATTACAATCACTACACAAATAAATGTTATAATACATTATATACATGATCTTAACTATCTCTCCTATGATAAATCAGTACTTACATTGGATCAAATCTCTTCTCCCTCCAATAAAAGCTCAGAAGGGAAGAAGGAAAGATGCTTTCCACGTTTAGGGCAGCAGCCTCTCTTCTTCCATGCAGCAGCTGTAGCTGGATCTCTTTCCATTACACACAAGGGAGGTCTCCTCTTGCCCCTCTCGGCCCTTCGACTCCAAGAGAAGGGCTCTCTCTTCCATGGGCTGCATTAACCAGGACAACGGTTTGCCTCACCACATCATATCAGGAAGTGCAGGGGTCTTTGTGATGGTCCCTTTCCTCGGGGAATTTACCCCTGAGTCAGAACATCTCGGGCAGCTTTCAGTTGAAAGCCTTTGCCTCAAGAGTACTATCAGAGCTCCTGTGCTCTGTCTCAGGCTGCCAGCCTGGCAGCAGCAGTGGGGGGAACAAGGTCACCCCTTCCGCATTCCGTCTGGCCATCCCAGTCCAGCTTCCAGGACATCTTGAGCTTCTCAGCTCCTCTCTCCAGTACTGCTGCATTCCAAGGCTCCCCTCAAGTGGGAGTCCACCACCCCTCCTCTCTAGGAGGTCTCAGAGGGGTTTTGGGGAATTTTGATTCAGTTCTTACCCCAAAACTCTCTCTCAGTAGAGCTTAGTCCTCTCTCTCTCTCTCCATTAGATATCTCTGTGTCTTCCTGCTTGGCTGCAGGCTACCTTTGCTGCTTCTTCTTATCTCTTGGCTTTCTGCCACAGTTCTGTTCGCTGCTGTCTCTGCCACCGTTCCTGTTGCCCACTCACAGTGGAGAAAGACTCCCAGCTTCTCAGTTACCTCAGTCCAGTTTAACACTGTTTCTGAGTTTCTGCAACCACCAGCCGGGCTCCTGCCCCTTCCTCGTGGCTTCACAACCTGGCCACTTCTTCTCCAACTACATCATCATCCTTCTTTTCCGGTTTGGTGTGATATGTTTTGCAGAAGCACTGATTGGATCAACACCAAGAGAGACATCACCCCCTTGGGGATTACTATTTTTTGACTCCGGGGGGAAAACACCCTTTTTTCCCCACCACATGGTTATAGCTCACTTGTCCCCAGCTTAAGTCTCGCATTTTAATCCACCGTTAGTTTCAATGAGTTACTTAAGTAAGTAGCTACTGGGTATAAATGTACCCCTTTACCTGTTTTCTTTGTTGAATAAACTCAGTTTATTCTTATATTTAATAAACATTTGTAAGTGCTTAGCACTGAAATTGTGTTCTTCTGCCAAATCTAATTTTGCTTCCTTCTACACTGTAGTATCTATACTGGTATTTTCTCTCTTTGAGACATATAATCAACTAAATTTTCTTCTTTCTTTTTAGGTAGGACCTTAATTTACTGTTTCATTTCCCCAGTTGAAATGTAGTTTTCTGTTTTCAAATTTTCCAACAGTAAGACTTTTTTTTTTTCTGTCATAATATTATTTTAAGAGTGTCTGCTTCAACAACACAATCTGTAGCTCAGAAAAAAACCCCCAACATTAAAGGAGAAATAAAATCTGAAACGGTGAAAAATTTGGAACCAGTATATCTCTACCTATGTAAAACTGAATAGTGTTGTTTTGAGGGAAAGAGACTATGGGAGAAGGTTACAGATTGTGAGTGGCTGGGAGCAAGCACAGATAAGCACAGCTGGGGAGAAGAGTGTCTTCTGTTGGGCCTCATGTACCAAAGCTGCATCCTCCAATCCCATAGAGAGTATCACAGATCATGTGGGTGCCATCAAGTTAAAAGCTCAGTTAAAATATACAGTATTTCACGTTTATAGTGTCTAGGTTTTTACTGTGTTGCAGGGGCAGGGTACTGATAACAGTAAATCAATGTTCATTTTTCCCTCTTCCAGGCCCCAAGTAACGTATAACACCAAATTAAAGAAGCAGCACTCATTTTCAGGTATCCAAATAGCACAGTTCTCATATTTCGTCAAAGCTGCCTGAAGGCTGAAAACACTAGCGTAATTATAGTTCTTAAAGTAGAGATTATTTGTGAGCACAAATAATACCAAAAGAAGCAAATATAAGAAAAACGAAGATAGGTCCTTGGAGATCTAAAAGTCATGATGGAAAGAGAATATATGATGCTCTGAAGTGGCAGATTTTAATCTGATGAACAGCAACGTGTTGAAAAGTATGAGCATTCTGTAGCAGCCGTGTTGTTTTGTGGTCTTAAAATAAAGTCAACAAAATAAAGGGAAATGAAGGAGCAATCTCAGCATATATAGCATTCAAGGTATATCAAGTGCATGCTTCAGAAGAATAACAAATAAAAAGCAGAAAACTGTCAGAATAAGCCCTTTTGGTACCAATACCTAGAATCTAAATTTACCATACTTCTTTAGAGATTTAGGATTGAAAATTAAAAAAAAAAAAAAGATAACTTCCCATTTTTAAAACCACTCCAAATTATACCTTTTGTACTAGAAGGTCCTTATATCAGAAAAAAAAAAAAGGCAGGGCAAGCTTCAGAATGGGTAAAATCCTACCCCTTGAGCGTGTGGTGGTTGTTTTTCTCTGAATTTGAAAGAATTATGATTTCATAAAGTCTCCCTGATAGACTGCACAATAATGTTGCCCAGATGAGAGGATTTTACATAAAAATCCTCACTGATGCTACCAGAGCTTTTCCTGTACAGATGGGAACCACTGAATCATCTGGCCATTATATTGTATTGCACAGGATTTAATAAGATTGAAGAGAGTTAAAAAATATGGGATAAAAATAAGAGACGCATAACTATATGCGGAAAAGAGCTTAAAGAGAGGGAGAGATTGACAGAGGCTCTTAAAGCAGCTACTGGTAAGCATCCATGTAAAACAAGAAATGATTGATCTAGATGAAAGGCAACAAATTAAACTTAGCAAAAATAAATGGTTCGTACAAGGCTTGGAGTTTTATAATTTATATGTCCACGGTATGATAATTCTACATCTAATAGTTTATAATATTAAAGCACGATTAAGTATTTAAGTAAGGAAAATAGTAAAAAACAACAAAGTAAAACCTGCAAGTGTCAAAGTGCAATTCCGAATTCTTACAGGCCGAGATATGGAAAAACTATTTTTCCACATTTTTGTTGATTTAATGGTTTTGCTAGTATGAGACATCAAATACTCTGTGCAGGATGAGGAAAATGAATGGTATTAGTAAAGCTGGGAGACTGCAAACCTGGTTTTGTATAATACTCTTAGCTGATGGAAGTTTCCATGTATTAACTCTAAAATTAATTTGCTAAGTCAGTTAAACATTAGCAAATTTAGAGCACGTTACCTAATCTACAGATTGAGTTCTCATACAAAATTAAAGCATTCTGTTTCTTTTTCAAATTAGTTCCCCAGGTAGCTGCACTAAAAACCAGGAGGACACAAAAAGTATCACTCTTAAATCAATTTGACACCAGAGAAAGTTCATATTTCATAAGGAAGAACTGATAATCAAAAACTCAGGCTGCGTGTACCTGGAAGCTGGGTTTTCACCAGGGAGTTGTATTATCACAGGCAAGTTTGAGTTTGCAAAGGAATTGTTTACTCATAAGAGCAAGATGGATGAGTTCAGTAGATTGCATTATCATGTCTGAAAACATTAGATTACTTATTATACTTGTTGAACTAGTTGTAGTGGCTTCCTCAATGCTCTGATTCTTCTGCTGCCTTTCTAAGGCCTTTGCGTTTTCAGCGTTGCTATGACAGGGACTAATGTGAGGAAGGAAAGAGACTGTTTTCTTTTATTATGGTCTCCAGGTAATACAACAACTCAGTAACAAACAGAACTTTGATCATCACAGCAGTACCTCAGCAAGCTTATCTACAAAACAAAAGCCTAGCAAGTAAAACAAAAAAATGCACAAATCTGAATAGTTAAAACTATCATTTAGTAATAACATGTAAATCTTAGAGTTTCTGCATCAGGATACAGGAACTTATCCCACCACAGACTATTTTTTTTTCTCCTAAACTGTTTCAAATAATAATATTCATATTTATACCTTTGGTTGCTTTTTTGGTAACTGCTAGACACACTTCAGAGTCTTTGTGTTAAGCCACGGACACTTCAGAAACATCAGCTTTTGTTGGATAATATAGGCGAGATAGGGAGTAGAATTATTATCACGGATGTTTCTGTAAAACTGTGTTCAAGAGTTTTCACAGGTACTTTGTTCTCAATTCAGACTTAAAACGTCCCTAAAATTTTCTGTACACCTCTGTATAAGAAATAGAACAGCATGTGAAATCAGCACTACCAAAAGTGATAATGTTATGGGCATTTTAGCCAAAATCATGGTCACCGTATTGTCACATGTTTGAATGCTGCCTTGCATTTATCTCCTACAATTTTTGACACTGACTGTGAATTCATTAGGTTCACAATTTTTATACCTCCTTTGTGTTGGGTATACTTTGACTAAAACTCCACACAAAATAAATCAATCAAGAACAATTTAAAGTATGTAACAAGAACTTTATTTGGGGATAATCAGATTCTTGAGTTTTTGATGTCAGGATAGCAGCTTTAAAACACCTGGAAAAATGCAAGATACTCATTATTTGACAAAACTCAAAAGGAACGATAAAATGAGGTCTGTATAAAAGGTGTCAAAAACCTGAAAATTAAGAAGATGAAAGCAGTATAGGTATAATTTTGAGGTTTATATTGAATTTGTGAAAAAAAAAAATCACATTTCTTAAGTACAAAATAAAAAGAAATATAATAAAAAATACAATAAATCAAAATAAAGACTATACAACTAAATACTATATCAGTGATTTTTTTCTGTATTATGAAAGTGTGATGCTTTCAATATTTGTGAGTTTATTAAAATTTTAATAATTTAATTATTATTACCAAGAGATCATCAAAGTTAATAGTGATTTTTATAGCACTGTTTGTTTTAACATAGTTGGACATAAATAGATTGAAAACTTCCTTAATTCTTCAGTTAGCTGCAGTCCACAAAATCAGAAGAATTAATCATCTTCTGTAAGTAAAGAATACGCGATTAGAGTCTTCTTTTAAGTGTATGTCCAATTCTAAAAAGGAAACAACTTCATTTTTTCATCTTAGTTGTGATTAAAGATGAAATTTGAAATGCCCACATCTCTCAGGAGAATGCTTTCTTTTCTAAAAATTCTGATCTGAATTGTGCAGTGGAGTACACAGCTCTCCATAAGATCATTTTATGTATGCTATTCACATTCTGAGTTATGCAAACTTGCAAGGAAAGGAGGAAAGCAATACAGAGAAAACGTTTATTGTTCTACAGATTGCTCCACTTGTTAATTTTTTCAGTAATACAGATTACACTTCTACACTTCTACATTTACTCTTCAGAACACTTCACGTGACACATATGATCTAGCACACCAAAGACTTTCTACTGTTTCATGTTTGATGGAAAAGGCAAAAAAGATAATGGAAATAAAAAGCACAGCTGCTAATGCCAGCATGAAATTTTCAGCTGTATGGGGCACAACAAAACAGAGTATGATAAGGCGTGCTAAAATATAACAAAACATTTATATTGAGAGTTTTCTAATTATTTTATGTTTATCTAATCAAAGCAAACACTGCTGGAAGAGCTCAAGTAGAACAGGAATGATTATTCTTCAAGTCTTGATGCTTAAAATTAGGTATCTAAATCTTCAGTTAAACTAAGGGAGTATATAAAAATAATTGCCTCATTGATTTAGAGTTCACTGAAGGAAACAACATAAAAGTCTCAGTCATATGGCAAATAAATACCATTGCTCTACATTTAAAATCACTAGAATTGTCCTTTCTAGGAGATTTGGAAGACTGTAACAGGAATATAAAATAATGATTACTCATAAAAAGAAAAATGTTTGGTTGGTGCAGAAATATCTGTAGACTGTACATAGCTGAGTTCCAAAAGAGTGCAAGATGGAACCAGTTGGAAAAATCAGTTACAGCTGGGATCAGTATTAATTTTACTTAATTTTTTCAAAGACAACACAGGGAAAGAATCAATATAAAGTGAAGTGTGCCTTATGATGGTTTTGCTAATAACACGGAAAAATCTATTTATCCAAAATAGGCAGTAGGAACTGACCTGTACACAGTATACTATTTGCAGACTGGTCATTAGTATATTAAGAAGACCTGTTGGGTATATATAAAGTTTAATGAATAAGGGGAAGTTGCGCAGTGATCTTGCTTTGGGTTTAATTACAATCAATTAATTGTTTCAGATGGGTAATTTGAAAGCAAGATATGAAAGCTAGGATAGAATTTTAAGCATGTTGGCCATACGTTCCGGTGAGGTTTATTGATTGGTCATTGCTTATAGATTTCAAATGGCACTTCTACATCCTAACCTGAAGGGTTAGTCTTTGATGAAAGTGAACTTGGTAAATATTCCACAGAACTGGATAGAAATAAGGCCCATGCACCAAAATATGTCTAAATAAACTAAATTTTTTTGCTACTTTGTTTATATGACAATGTACTTTTTCATCCTTTTCTGGCTATGATTTAATTTTGCAGCTATTGCTCTGCTTCATATGTAGTCACACACTGTTACATACAAAGCCAAATAGATCCACTGGACTGACTGCAAACTTAGTTGAATGGATCCACAAGCAGCAAATCAAATCACTTGCTATACTGCTTTTAATGTTAGAAAATAAATATGTTAAACTACTTTCCTTTTTCTATTTGTTTAACTCTGTGTCTTCTTTTTGTTCTGTTGGAATGCTTTAGCATACTCAGAGTGTAATGAACTTGGCTTTGTTTTTGCATATTTTTTTTTAAAGTAAGGCTACTCCACTGAATATTACTGTACCACCAAATTAGAAGAGAGCGCATAATCTCCACAATAATACTGTGTTTTATTTTAAAACTACATTTCAAAGATTCCTTACACTAAATAAATCTGCACTACCAGTAGGTTGTATATTATCGTAGTCTGCTTTACTACTACAGCCCTGCCTTGGCAAGGAGGTTGGACCAGATGATCTCCAGAGGACTCTTCCAACCCTAACAATGCTGTGATTCTGTGACACCTGTATCTGATCTAGTGTTAAAATAGCTACTGAGGTATTTCTATGTTCCATGATGGGGTTAGCAGCCACAGCTGGGATACTTAAAACGTCACACTTACTAATTTTGTCTTGCATCCACATACATTTAGACTAATATATGGTTCTATGAGAATAGCAGTTTTAAATAAGAGAATGTAATTTTGCTACATTTTATGGCTGGTCTAGGTAATTCTCCTAATAGGGCTTTGTACTGCATGGCATGTAGCACAGGTTTGAATGCAACATGACTTTATTCTAAAGACCTTTGGGTAATTATCCACTATCCAGGTATTGTTGCTAATTCCGCTATATGCTCCATTATGTCCAGTAAAACCTATACGTAGTGTGAATTACTGGAATACATTTGAACAAATGTGTTGTGCTGTTGATTTCTTTTTTTCACCTGCATTTTTAGAGTACTATCTAACTGAACTGAGCAAATATATTGCATAAATAACTCATTAATTTTGCTATTTCTGTATTTGCCAAATCACTTGTTCTCAAACATATCCATTATTCAAACTTATCTGGGAATTTATTAGGTGAATAAATCTTCATCTGTAGACAACATTTAATAGAAAATTATCAAGATTACCAGCTTACTTTGGGTTTATTCTGTTCTGCAATAGATAAAGACATTCTAACATGACTTACAAATTGTTATTTTTAAACAGGTACTGAACTGAGTTTTCTTAGTCCTGCAATTCAGAGTGAGTTTTTGTTTACAGTTTCCCATTCTCTGGATGGAACCATTAATGAAACCATTCATGATTCATCTCTCAAAGTTTCTCCTTTACTTCTTTTATTTTGAACAAAATCTTCCTGAGTGCTTTCCAGAAAAAAAAAATAGCAGGTGAAACATGAGGTGATCTCTTTTTATCTCTTTTTCCTTTCCTCAATATCCTATGTACTGAGTTTTCTTATCCATTCTCTGTCCATAGCCCTTCCACTTGTTCTAGAAATTTAATTCTGTTCTCCTTTCCTCCTTCTCACCTGCTTTTTTTTCTATTCTGTAACTCTTTCTTTTGTCTCCTAAGTCACTTCTTTTTTTTTCTACTTCCTGTACTCAGCTGTCCAGAGAACCTTTTTGTCCGTGATCTTATCCTGCCATTTAGCCTCTTTGGTTGTTCCATTGGTGCTTCTCTCAGGAAATACTCTTTCCTAGAAATATAATGCTGAGTTCTATGTTTCTGTGCTTCAACCCCATGTCTTCTGCCCCTATTTTTAATATCGCCAATTCAATACTGGTTGTTAACCACTTTACCTAATCCACGCCTCTCTGTCTATATCACAACTTCAGTTTTTTCTCTATCACCCTTCAAGATTGTGAAAAACACCAATACATTGTGAGTAAAATACTTCCCATAGAAAACGTTACTAGTTGCAGAAGACTAACTTTATGTTGTACATGATTGCATGTGGAGTAAGGGCAGGCTGCTTGGGTTTATCCACCTGGTTCCTGCTTTGAAACTTGACTTTTCCCTCTTTGTTGCTTAGTGAATCACTAAGAAAAAACACCTCATAGGTGATTAGCAATTCATATGCCCAAAGAACACAGCTTTTGCAAGCAGACATTGTCTCACCCGTATTTATTCACTGAACAAAGAGCTTCTGGAGAAAACCAGTTGTGGTATATGTGAACAGAAACTGTGCTAGAATATAGATGCTTACAGAAATGTGCAAATTGACTATGCATATTGCACCGGCATTTCAAACCTGATGATTTATTTAGCAACGTATTAGTCTTTTCTTAAAGCTTTCTAATGTAATCTTATATGAATGTCACTTAATATCTTAAACATCTATACTTCCAAGTAGCACCTAATGTATTTTTATAATGTGCACTATGTACTGTGTAAATCTTTGAATTCTGAAACTTTAGAATGATGTTGGCTTCCTGGCTAAAAACAAGTAAATGATTTAACAGAGATGCAAATGCAAAAGCATGGCATGTATTTTGATCCTGTGTCAAAATATTGACAGTATAACTGTACTGTATGTATCTCTGGACTCTTTTAGTGAAATAATGTTGTGCTTGTATATTCTGTAGCACATGCTAAGCAAGTGAGCACAGCAGGGGTATTTTACAGAGACTATAAATAGTTTTCTTGAGTCAACAGTATTGGATTATATCAGGCAACCAGTACCATTTATGCTAAGAGGCATGCATGCTGTGATTTTTCTGAACTCTCTCTGAAGTTCAGTTGTGTGTCTTTTTCGATTATACTAAAATATTAGATCATCCCTACTGATGACTTGTAATCACTGCTTTTAAATAGACATGCTGATTGATAAGGCAGGATTATCATGTGATTAAGAATGAAAAAGAAATGGGAAACTTCTGTTCCCAGCAGTGCCCTAGATTTCTGTTGTGACTGCTTAAACAGCTTAGCCTCTCAGTATTCTTTTCCCCATTTAAACAAAAAGAGGGCATCATTTTCTTTTCTTGTGGAAATATATAGGAGTGATGTCTCCTGTATTTGTGAATAGTAAAGCAATAAGATAAACACAGAATAAGGATAAACACAGAAATTTATTTTATAATGACTTTCAGCAACTTCTTTGTAATTTCTTTTAGAAACAAAATAAGATCTTATTTTTTCCTAGCATTTCACTTCCAAATTTCATTATATTCATATGTGACTGGGTAACCTTTTTCAAACCAATTTCTATGAATTCACAGAAATGAAGAACAAGGGCCTACTTGGCTTGTTTCTGACTCCAATAGAAATGTCATGAAGGGTATGATAAACCACAAAAAAGGTCTTTAAACTGAATATTTAACAAGCTGTAAAACACTATATTTTCTCTTTTTTTTTTCCTTCTTGACTAAAGGACTTAGAGAAAATCTGATTTTTTGGCAAATCTCAGCTTTTCAAATATTACTGTACCAATGAAAATAGATTTTCTACATTTAATCGGATAGTATGTCATATGTAATTAAAGATCCATCATTTTAAACTAACTAAGTTTTGGAGGAGAGCTAGCCGAGTCCTGAATTGGGTTCATAGAGATGTACAAGAACTGAAGAGTTTTAAGTAGCCGTTTAACATCTCTCATATTATTTAAGAAATGTGTGCCTATTTACACTTCACACCGTATTACTGGCAGGAGTAAGTTGGTTTCTTGTGAGAGTCAAAATTTCTAGAGTTACCTATGAAAAAGAAAGGAAAAGTACATAAAATTTGTGCAGAATATAAGGCTACAGCTTTAATTTTGTCCCAGGAACAAAAGTAAGTAAGAAATATAAAGATATCCTTTTTTTTTTTTTGCATTAGGATTTGCCAACATGACTCTGCCACACTATCCCTTTTACATCACACCATTCCTCTGTGCAGGAGCAGTGGCAAAATGGTTAGAAATTAGTTGCAAGGGCAAAAGAAGAGATTAGGATGCAAGGGATGAAATTTCTATTTTTCTTAAATGGACTGGCTTGTTTGGTTGGTTGGTTTGGTTGTTTTTTGGTGGTGGTTGTTTGTTTTGTTGTGTTTTGTCATTGTTCTGATTCAGATTGTTATAATGTTGTCTGAACAGACAAAGGAGGATCCTGGCTGAGTAGAACTGTGAACTAACTGATGTGTAGAATAATGACATCGTCTCCCAGCTGAAAAGTTCACTGCATTCTTTACCATATCCAGTAGTTGTAATATCAGTATGAGCCTTTGATGAAATTTATCTCCTAAAGAATGGAAAAATTCTGCAGTATCAAAATCACAAAGACAATGAGCTGGAATACTTGCCTAATTTAATATTCCTTGTGCTCTTCTGGGACAAGCTGATCGCTCTCAAGGAGAAACAGGGTGAGATGTGCATATGAACCTTATTATATTCTCCTCTTGTTCTCCAGAACTGTAGGAAAATGTCTCTTACCCCGTGCAGGTATCAGAGTTCACAGACCTACCTGCTTCAAAGTGAGTAAGTGCGTTCTTTGAAGAACTGGTTCCTTTATATTCTTAGTACAACTTCGGATGGAATCAGATATATGATGAGATACATGGCTAGGAGTGAATTAGGCTACACAACAGTGTATAGTAATTTAGACTTTTGTTCCAGACATGCCACCACTTGAAAACAAGTGATCATGCTTCATCTCCATCACACAGATTTAGGACAAACGCAGGAACTTTCAGATTGTAGGAGAAATTATTCTCTAGTGCTGTAATGTTTAGACGATTCATGGATGCTTACAAACTGCACAGGGCCTTTGAGCACATTTTATGTTTAAGCATTGCCATAGAAGTCTGCAGGGCTTTTTAAAGTTTCTTGTGAGGTTTAATTCCTATAATAATGCATAAAATAAAGGGTGATACTTATCCATTGCTGCTCAAGGGGATTTTTATTGGTTAGGAACGGGTTACATAAGCTGCAGTGATAGTGGATATTAACAATTTGTTAATGTGCCTCAGCGTCAGGTTAGGTGAGTTATTGTTTTGGGTTTGGTGGTAGTGTGTTTTTTAACAAGGTATCAGACAGATTTCCCTAGAGTTTTCATGTAACCCTTACAGGTCACTGTCTCTTGGAAAACACATAAATATGTTAAGGGAAGAGCGAGAAGGTCTTACAGAACTTATACTTAAAAATAAATCCAGCTTTATAAGGCTGATATAGGGCTCTTGCTATTTCATCCACTAAATTTCAAAAGCTATCCTTTCCGTAAAATAAGTTAAACAACTGTTTTCTATCTATCACAGTCCAGCTAAACTCCTAGCTATGCAGCATATGTCTCCAGAAATCACTCATGGGGGACTTTGAGGAAATGAGCTTCAAAATAGAGAATATTCCGAATTAGTGGACAGAAATAAATCATGGAAAATGTGTACAGATGTCAGGATTACTACCATAGAACTTCATAGGTAAAAATTCAAAAATCAAAGTATCTAAATATGTTGGAACCACCAGCTTAAAGAACAAACAAACCTAATCCAAAGACTTTGACACTCTCATTAATATATAATTTGTATAAATTAAATTTCTCATTACAGTTTTAATAAACTTTTTAATGCAAAATAGCATGATATATTTTACTTAATACACATTTAAATACTCAGGATTGAATGAGCTGCCAAATTCTGAAATGTAGAGTTTTAGCTCTTTCATTTGCGTCAGTGAATACTTTCAGTGGCAAAGTTTTCTCATTTGGTTATTTGCTTTAAATGCTCCAGTCAATCGAACGAGGGCTGCCCAGCAGAAGAAAAAAAATAGTTTGAATTAATGTTCTTGTTTAAATCTGGCGCAAAAAAAAAAAAAAAAAAAAGAGGACTTGTTCCTTCTTTCTTACCCTTTTTACAGGCTCCTTTCTTTGACATGCAATGCTAAGGTTCCCCAGTAGATGCCCTAAGAGATCTCTTATAAACGTAATGACTGAGCACTGAAATTGAGTATCTGCAGCTTTCTCTTTGTGTGGAGTTTTTTTTAATAGAATCTGTATTATCTACTATCGAGTGGTATTATGCTTTCAGATTTCAGCGATAATGAATAATGAAATTATTTGATCCCAAATGAAGTTGAAAAAAGCTGGATGATAAGAAATTAAATATTTATCCTTATTGCCTAATTATTTTTCAATAGTAATTTTTAATGTGGATATTAATTCTGTAGTGTATTATCTCTTTACTGTTTAATCAGTTGTTACTTTATATTCACAAGATGAGAACGGGGACAATGTCATCTTGTCAGAATTACTACCTCTGCAAAGCTGCTACACACTGAAATGAACTTATACCATTTATTTGATTATAAATAATGGAAAAATCTACAGATCTAACCTCAGAGTCTAGGCTTTTTTCCCCTCCTGAGTTTACATCTGTTGTTTTGTGGTATAAATTTGAATTATTTTGATGAATTTCAAAGATAGGTTTCTTGTGTGTGAACAATATTGCATATTCCTTTTATTTGAGTCCCTTTGTGAGAACCCACTTTGAGGAGATATGGGAAAAACCTTAATGTGCTTTTATGATCCTTTTTGTCATTTGGGAGATCTCCTGTGACAGATGGTTGGCACAACCTTTCTCCAAGCCACAAGTAAGCTAATTTTCTTCTATGCCATTTGCCAGTGTCTGTCATTCTGGTGCTTATGATGCCCTGCTGTTATAAAATAAAAGCACCGGTCCAGGTCTAAGTACATTCTTGTGCTTTTTTTTCAGGACAGAGTTTATAGTGGATGCATTATCATCTTTCAGTAAAACACTGAACAGACACTGAATGAATTAGATGAGTGGAAAACGAGGGAAAGATGTATGTGTCCAAACTTCATGCTGTGTGTGTGCAAAAGAGAGAGATTTGGAGGATTATTCACGCTATCCCATATCAGAGCACCCTGAGAGTTCCTTTGCTGTCATTGACTTCAAGCTAATCAATGATCTTCACCAGTAACAGCTGCACTGAAGGGGCAGCTGCTGCTGTCTTCAAAAAAAAAAAAAAAAAAAAAAGGCATAATTTGTTAAGAAGTGGAAATTAAACCCTACAAATGACAGTACTTTGGATTGCATATTATGAAATAAGATTTCATTGCTGCTTGAATCTATCAGTACCTAAAACTATTTTTATTAGTAAGAAACAAATGCAAGTCTTTTTAAGTGCTGCATATTCTTGATTCAAAGAAAAAAAATTTTTTTTTTTTAGTCTTGTTTACTATATTGTAACTGTCAGGTTAGTTGGGAAAACAAATTAATTAATACTTGATAGTATCAGATTTTAATATCTTAAATTCTTCAATAAGTGTTCCCAGGAATGCTTTTCCGAATTTGAATGTTGAAAGACATATCACAGAAAAATAAATTGAACTTGCAGGTGGTGAGGGGTACCAAGCCACACGGAAGTTACTGAAATAAACTGAAGAGTGATGAACAGTGCAAGTTTGTGAAATTTCATATTTTTCCCCTTACTGATTGTTAATACAAAATCCCAAGAACAAATTAAAAAAAAAAATTAGCTTTAGAAGTGCTATGAGTAGAAAAGCCAAAAAAAGAAAAATAGTCACTTCTGAAATACTACACTTACTCTCTAATTCAGCATTTATTTTGAATGCAATGCAGTTTACAAGGAACGTAACCCCTTCTCCAGAATTATTTGCAGTACAAAAGGAGATACAAATCAGTCAAAGAAAGTGATTGTTGTTCTAACTTCAGTGAGTTATGGATAGGCTGTAAAGTAGGAGAGCATATGTTTTGGACTATCTGGGTTTTGGACTGCTAGCTGAAGTTAACCCACAACATGGACAAATACTGAATTATGGGTTTCCCTTTCCCCATCCACGACGTGGGGGAGCCCAGCTCTAGTTCCTTCTCCGTCTGAAGAACCATTTCCGACGTCTTGTGGGACGGGGAAGGGGGACTCCAGAAACAGGGTTTTTCAGGCCCCGAGCCTGGAGGGGAGAGGTGCCCTCCCCTCCCCCCAGCACCCACGTGGCTCCATGGCAGGCACAGAGACAGCACACCGGGCGTGGAGAGGAGGCAAGAGAGAGTTTATTGTTGGGAAGGGGTTTATAAAGCTTTTAGGAGGGTCAAAGGGGAACCAATCACAAGTTCAGGGTCACACAAAAGAAACCATCAGGTAAAGGGTCAACAGCCAATAGGAAGGGGTTAAACAAAGGACCAATGGGACGCCTCAGGACACCTTTCCCAGGACACTCCTGCATGGGAGATAACAGTTGCTGTGGGGGGTGTTGGGAAGAAGAAACACGTGTTTGCAAAGGGACCACAAAGAGCCATTTTAAGACATGTTTAAACAAGTTTCTCATCAGGTATAGTGCTACACCGAATGGGTTGCTAAACAACTTTTACCATGCATTATTTGCATTAATTTCCCTTTAACATATTGAGACTTTGGCCTTCTATTTGTCTTAAATAAAATTTTCTGCTTGGATCTTATATTAAGCAGCATCTCATAAATACAAAATAGGGAATCTTTGTTATTAACACCTATAGTCTTAAAAACATAAGCCAGCTTTGAAGTTCCTCTGTGTTTCTCATCTTTACAAGAAAACATCAGTACTTGCTGCATGTGTTCTCCTTTGCCCAATGGCAGTGCTTCAAATATAGTAATTGGGGTACAAAAATAAAAACCAAGCATAACTGATTGTCAAGCACATGGGACTTGAGTATACCAAACTCTGAAAATTGTGTGGCATGCTGTATGGGATCTGTAAGATACTATCATAAAGTATCCAAAGTGAGGTTATGGAAACCAGAAACATACTACCAAGCAGCAGCAGTCTCTCTCGACTAACAATTAATGGCTAAACACAGTATAAATTCTTCATTAGAGTAGAGTATATTGGTTTGCATTACATCAAGTGAAGTAATATCCCAGTGTAATACTCTGTGGATGAAAATGTTTGAACTGCTAAAAATGATGATGTAATGTATGGGTCAGAAGTCAAAATAATTAAAAAATTAATTCATTAGCATATTTTTTTGGTGTGTATAAAAATAGAGTCAACACTGCACAAAATGGAGCTTGTAGATAGTATCCATTTAGCAGAAGACAGATGTCAGGATATGAATAGGCAAAGTTTATTTTCCAACTAGAGTCTATGACAGCTGATACAGATCTAAATTAGAGGGAAAGTTAGAAAGAAAGTATTCACTACAAATACATCAAAGTAATTTTAATTAAATATGAGCTTTTAAATTGAATATCACGGAGAGTGGACAAAGAAGAAAGATAAGCATGATCAGATAAACACTCTCAAAAATGCAAGAATGCCAAGATACATTAATGTATTACTCTGTTGTATCATTATTTACACTCAAATTTAGCAGTGTAAGTTCTCTCAAGATACAGAGATTTTCAGATTTTTTTAAGGGTTTTCCATGTGCTATTTTTGGGGTTATTTGTCTACTAATTTGCAAAGCCAAGCAGTAAGTTATGGTATGTCAAACCTTTCATAATTTGATAGATTTCCTAACTACTTCATTAATTGGGTTATATAAAACATTCATGTAATTGTTGATTGTTTTATGTACTTTCATAATGGCGAAGGAGAATGGATGTGCAAGATCCCTGTTCACTCTCACAATGTTTCAATTTCCTCCTAGTTTTGAACAAGTTGGTTTTGGGTTTACCTCTGTCCCAAGGGAGTTTCTGGTGCAGCTGTGCTGGTAGACTCAGAATCAGTTTTGTACTGCAAAAATTGTCATTAAGGAGTGAAATTTTATTCTGTCTGTACTTTGCAAAGAACCTGAGAGGGGTTAAGAGAAAAAAACAGGGGAGAAGTAAATAGTAGGGTGTTCAGAAATGCTATACAGATGCCAGCCAAGCTGCCTTCATGATAACTGGCAATTATAAGGGGTTTGGTTAATGCAAGTCTGGTTTATTTGGCTTTATATTCTACACTCTGTGTGTCAGAGTTAATCATGTTTCTTCTTGTAGTGCTTTGACCTAATTAGCAGTGCACTAAGAACTGCCTCACAAAATAGTAACAAACTAATGCAATTCAACTTCTCCCATTTCCTATGTTAACTAGTTCAGGTTTTTAGGTTTTACCTAGTTTTTTTTCTTACTACAAGTTTGTTCCACATGTTGCCACAAGTGTAATTAACCTAGAAAGCTGATGTACGTCAGAGCAGCTGACCTCTGTCTGGCTTTACCCTAGTCATGGGTGATTTAAAGACAGTTTAATACTTTAATCTGTAACGTATTTTCCCAAAAGGCACGAAACAGGTAACCTATAATGGCATGATGAGTAGATACTTAATTTTCCTAATGATTTCACATTGAAGATGAAGTAGCTACTCTTTAGAAGTGGTGAAATGGATTAATTTAAAAGTAATAAATCAGATAACTAAACCTGTTATCTCACAATAAAGCAGATTCAAGTGAGGCTACTGTTTCTTTGCTTGATTTCACATATGTGTATTTCTAATTTTTTAAGCCACTAGCTTCCAGCTGGATTTTTTGTTTTGTTTATTTCTGTTTGTCCAAAGGTACCTCTTTTACTGCTTATAAACAGAGCACATAATTAATGGTCTTATCTCAAGGTGCTTTTTTCCTGTATGTTTTTCAGAACTAAATTATGATTCCCAGTAACATGTCACTGTGTCTGGCATGGGTTACCAGTGAGCTCCACCTCGACACTCAAGCACTGAAATTTGTTATGGACAGTAGGGATTACCGACACAGGCTGTGCAAAGCCTCCAGCATACTTGAGCTTTCAGATAGCCCGTTGATATATTAAAGCTTATAAATATTGCATAACACCCACCCTGCTTGAAGCGTGCAAGCACAACAACCCTCTGTGCTTCAGCGAGGAATTACTCGCTGTTTCACAGCAGTTGCTCTTCTCGCTGCGGCGCCCGCGCTGCCATCTGCCCGGGGCGCTGGGTGCCGCCGCCCGGGGACACGGGGCTCTGGGGCCCGGGGGAAGGGAGAGACGCGGAGGGGAAGCCAAAGGAGGGAGACGGTGAACTCTGCCGGGGCAACAACCCCCGCGTGGGCTGGGAGCCCTTTGTCGAGAAGGGGTGGGGAAACACGGAGGCGCTGTATTTTCCCGTCCCATTAAAAAAAATATAATAAAAAAAAAAAAAAAAAAAAAAAAAGGAAGCGGGAGAGCGGGAGGCGGCAGTTGAGAGGAAGTTTGGGCGCACGCGGGGAACCGCGAGCAGCCCCGGGGGCGGTGCGGGGGCGGCGCGGGGGCGGCGCGAGCGGCGGCGGGGCCGCGCGGGCGGGGGCGGCTCCCGGCGCTCGGCGGCGGCAGCGCGGCCGGTGCTGTCCGCGCGCGGCGGTGCTGAAGGGCGCGCGCCCCGCGCCACCTCCCCGCGGCGCCTCGCGGCCGCCTCGCTGCTCCCCGCGCCCGCTCCGGCTGGGAAGCGCCGCGCTGGGAACTGCTGCTGCGAGTTTCGCTCCGGACTGCTGGCGCCGTCTCTGGACCGCGGCGGGCCCGCTCTTGGCTTTGTTAAAGGAAGAAGTGTTCCTCTCTTTGCGATTTGCACGAGGACCCGGCGAGCTGGTTTTTTAATTATTTTTTTTTTTTTCCCCCTTGCGGATTTTAGTCACTCTTGGACAAGGTAAGCAGCATTACTAATACCTATCTATCTATCTGTATTTCACATAAATGGGTGCCAGATGGGATGGAGGAGCTGGCAATTAAAGGCAGAGCAAAGTTGGAACCCTGTCAGCCCTTAGGTCGGTGTAGGGGTGCAGTTTTCGGTGAAAAGGGCTACGTGAACAAAAGATGAATATGAATGAGAAGTTAAGAGGCTTATTTTTATTGAAAACTGGCTCTTAGGGTAATGTTTGGATGTTTGAGAATATTTTTTTTTTAGAAATCTTGATTATTATAAAAATGTCTCAAAAGACGTTACAGAACCTTCTTTGTATAAACACCAGGTTTGGAGGACTAGACAAGCTCCGACTGATTCTGTCCGAGGGAAGAGGGGATATGTGAGGTCATTCTGGCAAGTAGAGAGTAAAGTAGGAATTAGCGAGGATTTAAAAGAATAGCCCTGTGTTGCTCTGCGTTCTTGTGCGTGCCTGTATGTGTGTGTAACAGAAGGACGGTGATACCTTGTTAGCTGACGAACAATTCGGCAGTGTAACGCTGTGAACTTGTGAAACAGCACCTTTATGAAAAGGATCATCACCACCTCTACCTCCAAGGTCAATATGCTCTGTGTGTGTCCATGAAAGTTGTGGGGTTTTTTTCCTTTGATGTTGGCTGAACATCAGGCCTGCCTCCAGGCTGCAGCTAGGCGTAAATGCAAATCTTGTATTTAATAATACTGTGTTATGTTGCATTTCTAGGACTGCTGTTGTTGGTATTTGAATAGAACTGAGAAACGTGGGCAGATGAAGTGTTCTTTCAGCACTGTTTAACCTTTCACAAGCTTGGTAGGGAGCTCTGCTTCAGCGAGGAGTTTGCTGCTGCTTCTGCGAGAGTTGTCAGAGTTGTGCACATGCAGAGCTGAGTGCCACACAGGGATTTCTGCACAAGTGGAGCTGAGTGCCATGCAAGGATTTCTGCACACAAAGAGCTGAGTACCACACAGGGATTTTTGTCTGAGATTAAGGCTGATTACAGAAGGAATAGGCTGCTGCTGGTAGTCAGTGCTACTGTGATGGTTGAACAGAACAAGCAGGCAAATGAGGTCCTCACCTTGTATTTTTCAGGATTATGTAGCGCTTCATACTCTTTTGGCTGTGATAAATTTTCTTGGGAACTGGGACCTAAACCACAAGTATTTCTCTGCACAGTTGCCCTGCGGAAGTGCTAGCAGTTGTAGTAACTGTGAGCATAAGGTAACTTTTGCTGATGAGATGAAGCTGATGAAAAGAGGCTGTTTCATAGTGTTGTAGCTTTTTTTTTTTTTGTGCTCCTACATAATTTACTTAATGTTAAGGTGGGTTGTTTATACTCTAGCTGATGAAAAGCACACAGTAAAAAGATAACCATCGGGCAGCAGCACAGAGCTACTGAAGAGTAAAATTGAAAGCAAGCAAATTAAGGAGAAAGTTGTTTAGGTTGCCAAGGCTTTCATTACATTTGGGTAGAATTAGGAAATATGTTTTACTGTTCTGTCCCCCTGCCCCTCCCCTCTCTCTAATCACAAAATAACTGTTTCTTTCTTCTCTCAACATTAGGGAAAGAAAGTTTATTACAGAGCACTTGCACTGCATACAAACCTTCATTAATAGTCTACCCTACCCATAAGTTAGGACAGCTCTTAGCATCTGTCATTGACATGAATATTAATTCTCTTTGAAATATTTTGATATAATTTTGAATGATGCTTTTTAAGGTATGGAGATTCAGGATGCTTACTTTCTAAAGTAGACATTACAAAAATATTCTGAAAAAGTTATTTTGAACTATGTAGTGTAGACAGTACAATAACCGAGGGGAACCTCCCCCACCAACAGAATAACCCCCAGCCCATTAATTATATGGCCGAACTTTTGATGTTTATACAGGGCCTGAACCTGCAAATCCTTGTTCACTTGAGTAGTCTTTATTAATACATATAGTCCTGTTAACAGGAAAAAAGACTATCTCCGCCATTACATAATTAAAAGTCATTGACCTTGTTGAGATCAGTCATTTTACCAACATCAATCACATGATAAACTTTGATGCTAAGACATTAATCTTGTGCTTTTAAATTTATGTCTTATATCTGATTTTATTTTTCTATGTAATGTTTTGCCTTCATTCATACTAGGTTGCTTTACTTTGTAAATCATGTTTAAAAAAGGGAGATTTTAAATGGTATGTAGACTCAGAAGGGAGCAAAATGGCACTGCTATTTTTCAGCAAAATGGTGTTCTAAATATACGTATACATCCAGTGTGGTCCATAGCCATTTTGGTCACTGGTTCTAATTAGAAAAAGTCTGTCTTCAGTAATAAACTTTCTTCAAGCATATTTGTAAACTTGAAAGGATATGATTTGGTATAAAATGCAGTTCCAAGGCCTTTATCATCACCACGCAACAGCTGAGAAAACCCCACATGTTAATGACTTGCCAAACAGCTCACTGCAGAACTAATGAAAAATCAGGGAAGAGTTTTGTTATAAAAACAGGATTCAAGGAAGCTCCCTGTTTAAAGAGCTACTTTATAGACCCTGCTTGTGCTGAGCAACACACAAAGATATGTGTGTGAGGGAATATACCTATAACTAATGAAAATATCAACACATGCACAACCTGTCAGGGTTCCAAAAGTTACTTTTGAAAGTGGATCACTTGGTTATTTGCTGGGCTATGGCCCTTGACAGCAAATGGTAATCAGTAAAAGCCCAAACGCTGTGGTTGCTCAGTTGTAGGTGTGTTCTAGACTTACCTAATCATGTCAGTGTGTCATTCAGATTTGTTTGTGTGTGAGTTTATCCAGTAATCCTCAATATTTGTTTAAAAAAGCAAAGATATTCAATTTTAGAAGAAAAGAACTGTTACAATCACACAAATTATGTCTTTAATACATACCAAATTTTTATTTTCCTTAGATAAATGCATGCTGTTCATGTGACTTTATATAACATTTTAGAAAATGTAAATTTTTTGTCATTCTTCTCTGACTTTTAGAGACTAAAACAGTAATGAAAATAAGGCTCTGCTCAGTTTTGTTAGTTATAAACCTAAATATAAAGGTGGAACTCCAATAGGAATAATTCTGCCTTTTAATGAATCTGAACTTGGCTTTGATTTCTCAAAGGTAACAGGTCAAATGAAATTGAGGAAGTCAATTCTGAATATTTTTCTCCAATTTGGCAAATATTATGGGATAATTCTGGATGTTAAATGTTGCAGGAGTAATTCTGGACATTAAATATTACAGGAATGAATCACTGACTCAAGGGGAAGCAATGAATTAAATGCCACCCTTGACTTTGTTTTTCAGGCTTTCTAAGCAAAAGTGGGACAATAATCATTAATTATTCAGTGTAGCTTGGCCTATTATGGTACTTAATTTTAAAGTAAAATAATTTGATTAGCAAGTTTGTTTGTAAATCTGTTTAATCCCATTTTTCACTTCAAACTTTTTTTTTTTCTGAAGCATAGGGAATAGCTGTCAGCAAATGAAAAGATTGGAAACTTGTTTGCATAAGATATTATACATATTTAATACAGTGTGCTTTTCCTTGGCTCTTGGTAGACAGAAAAGACAAAGAACATATTTATATTATTAGAAGAGCAGTAAGATGAAATTTTTCTCTGTAGTAAGGAGACATTGAGAAGGCTATGGGTTGACTAAGAGTTGTAAATATTGCCATGTCAAACTCCCTCTAACACCTCCAATATCAAGGATTACTAATGCCCAGGAAAAATATTCAAGAGAAATCAAGAGGCTCATTCTCTTTTCTGCTATTTTACAAGATCTTTCTTTAGATTTTGGGTTAAAGTCTTGTCTACTAGAAGGTAGGTCGTGTTCCTTTCCAGCAGTTGCATTTATTAACAGATATGTCTTCATTCGGATGGACCAATGCAGATCAAGAATTTTCTGTACAATTACAGCGGCAGAACTACTTCAAAAATGTTCCCTTATTGCCAGTATCTCTCATTTCCTCTATGCCGTTGTTACATCTGTTTGTATTGGCTAAATGTACTGGTCAAGGGAGGTTGCTGTGGTCTAGCCAGGTATGGGCCTTACCAAGTGGCTATGGGAATGACTTGAAAATATGTATTTGTTATCTATTTTTAGCTTTACTTGATAGCAATGTTTATGCAGGTATTTACCCTTACTACCCTATTCAATTAATCACTCTTTTTTAGCATACACTATGTGTAATTAGTGGTGAATTATTTGGCTGCATTGCTGAGTTGTGCAAAACTTAAGAAAACAAGAAGTTCTAAAGAGTTAAAAGACAGGAGAGCTGGCAAAGCTTGCACTGACTGCTTGAAGTAGGTTGAAGTTCACAGCTTATTTGCATTTGAATTAACTGAGGTTGGTGTCCAACAGTGCTTTTCAGAGTAGATTTCAGAAAGACTTTTTTGTCTAATAAAGTTCTTGAAAATGTTAGATGGAAGATGAAGGATATTTAAAATACTTCTTTCTTTTCCTGACAGGGAGAGCTTTTTTCTCATTTTACTCCAAGTGAGGCTTATTGTAATCTGAAATATTTTTACCACTGAATAGGCGGTCTTGTGGTAAAAAGCCACTATCATTTTTAGATCAGAATATTAAAAACTTTCTGAAAGTATTTTTAGTTCCTTCATAGAGAATTTCTTAATATCTACAAAAAGAAATAAAATAGTCTGAAAACAGCTCATAACTTCAATCAGATAAAATGTTATTAATTACTAAAAATGTTCTTTTATTAAGTGATAGGAACTTCTAGATTATTACTTTACATGCATTTGCTTCCATAAGGAAACAAAATGTTCTAGTGTCTTTCTGCATTGTAACTCTGAACTATACATATTTCCATTAATATAACAAAACTTTGTCTTCCTAAATAATATGTAAGTCATTATACTTCTAATCACATTTAAATAAATGAATGAGCAATGAAACAAAAACAGGTAGAAAATTCTTACGTGATGGGTAATGGAAATAAACTTTGTTTTTAAAGAGCTTCAAAGTTCAACATTTCAAGTTCTGTTTTTTTTAAAATATATTTTCTTATGTAAACTTTACTTAAAACACCACCATAATTGATAATATATGTTACTTATGGGTTTTATTAAATTTTGTTGAACATAATTGCTAGGAAAGAAAAAAAAACACTTTCACATCATTCTGGTAGATCCATGGAAATCTTAATTCGTAATAAGTACAACTTTTGATTCTGTTACAGACTGAATATACTCCACTAATATTACAATTATATAAATAATTGAGGACTGTATTTGACACAGTCGTGTCCTTTCAGTGATAACAAGAAACATGCAAGATTCAAACACAGTATATAAACAGAAAAGACTAGTATTTACTTTCTGAGAACAAACTTCAGTGTAATGGAAAGGTAATGCACATGAATAAATGACCGATTCACAAATGCCTATCTTTTAGAGTTGCAGTCTGAATTTTTATTAATACAGCAGCTAATAGCCTACTGTACCTAAGTAAAAGATGAGATGCACCATGTTGGTTTTGAAAATGCTTTTTGCATTTATCTTTTAAGAGAAGGAGAATTTTTTTGTCACATTTTGGAGAGGTTTTTGTCCCTTCTGCATCATCATTTCTAGCAGAGTCTGTTTTTCCCTCCTAAGGGTCTGTTTTGAGTCTTAAATTAACAAAAAGCAGAAGCTTTTAAAAGACATGAAGTTTGTACTGCATCTTGGTAACTGTTCACTTTTTATGAAAGATTTGAGATTGTTGAACCTGTAGAAAGAAATCTGAGTGAGGTACCTTTGGTAAAGGCAGATTTTCTCAGTATTTTCCAGGTATTAACTCAGGTCTGAGAAACGAATGCTCAGAAAACTGTCAGAAAGACAGTATCAGTGCAAACTCTGATATTATCAAAGAAAGAATGGTTTGCACTGCGGGGGATCTTAAAGATCCTCTAGTTCCCACCCCCTGCCATGGGAAGGGACACCTTCCACCAGACCAGGCTGCTTAAAGTCCATCCAATCTGGCCTTGAACACTTCCAGGGATGGAGCGTCCACAACTTCTCTGGGTAACCTGTTACAGTACCTCATCACCCTCATAGTGAAGAATTTCCTCCTAATACACACAATCTAAACCTGCCCTCTTTCAGTTTAAAGCCATTTACCCCTGTCCTATCACTGTATGTCCTTGTAAAAAGTACCTCTCCATCTTTCTTTTAGCCTGCCTTTAGGTACTAGAAGACTGCAGGCTGAACAACCCCAACTCTGAGCCTGGTGAGATGCTACATAGTAGAGGGGCTTCAGCCCTCTGATCACCTTGGCAGCCCTCCTCTTGACTCACTCCAACAGGGCCACGTCCTTATGTTGGTGTCCTCAGAGCTAGATGTAGTACTCCAGGTGGGGTCTCACAAGAACAGAATGGAGGTGGAGAAGCACCTCCCTAGATCTTCTGTCCACAGTCCTTTTGATGTAGCCCAGGATAGTGTTGTCTTTCTGGGCTGCAAGTGCATATTACTGGATCATGTTGAATGTGTCAACCAACATCCCTAAGTCCTTCTCCCCCAGGCTGCTCTCAATATATTCTCCACCCAACCTATATTTGTGCTTGGGATTGCCCTGATCCAGGTGCAGGACCTTGCACTTGGCCTTGTTGGACTTCAAGAGGTTCTCACAGGCCCACCTCTCAAGCCTGTCAAGGTCCCTCTGGATGGCATCCCTTCCCTTCGGTATGTTGACTGCACCACGTGGTTTAGAGTCACTGGCAAACTTGCTGATGTTGCACTCGATCCCACTGTTCATGTCACTGACAAAGATGTTAAATAGTGCCAGTCCCAATACCAACCACTTAGGAACACCACTTGTCACTGCTCTCCACTTGGACATCAAGCCATTGACCACAACTCTGGGTATGACCATTCAGCCACTTCCTTATCCACCAAGTGGTCCACACATCAAATCCATTTCTCTCTAGTTTAGATAAATAATTTAAATTAATGAAATTTAAATTAAATTTAGTTATTTATTAAATAGTAGCATCTTATTTTGACAGCAAGCCCTTCTTTTCTCTCCACTCTGTTTCAAGATGGAAACATAAGTTCAGCTCGTCATCTGTTTTTGCAGTGGAAAGGCCACAGAAAAAGAATGCTCTTCATGACAGTACATTTGGTTTGTCCTTGTAAAATGGAATTAAGTTGCATGGGTACTCCCTCTCCTTGCAACAGCCAAGGTTAGCCATAACCTCAGCTTCAGAGAGAAATCGATGTTTTTAATCTTGAGGGCTGATTTTTAAGTTGAAATACAGTTCATCATATTGCTGTTCTTCCATATTATCAAGTACTTTGGCAGAGGTAATTCTTATTTAAAATAAACTGGAAGACACACAGCACCAGGTTAACATAGTTTGATGACTGATTATATTTCTCATTTATTTCCTAGGCCTTTTAAGGTGAATGGATCTTAGCTAGTATAGCGGAGAGTTAAAAATATTCTTTTATAAATTTGTTGGTCCTCTAACATATATGTTATGCTTCTGTCTTTCATTAATACTACCTTTATATTCTCATGTAATTCAAAAACCCAGCAATAATTAGTGCTATGGCAGTATTTCAACACAAAGATTATATTTCTTTTTTAACTTTTATGATTTTTTGCTCAAGGCTGCCTTTGATAAACTGTAATATTCTGTAAAAAATTTTCTACACATTGATGCACATGGGCTGATTTAGTTCTTTCCTTGAGACACTGAAAGAAAAAAACATAATTAACATCACTCCTGAGATTTAACTTTTGTATTATGCTAATTATTTTTTGAACTGGAGACAGTTTTTCAAGTGAATTTAAACTGTGTTGCTTAGCTGTAATTGCATTTTAGTCTACTGTCTAATAATAGACTGTTTCTCTTATTTTATGCTTGGAGAATTATTGTCAGAGAAATATTTCAACAATCTGCATTTGTATGTTCTTGTTGCAGTCAGTGGGGTGGGGGGAGGTTAGCTGCACCTTCGGGATTTCATTTGAAACATTACTAGAGTGCTTCAAGCATCAGATCTTAAAATTCGTGTCCCCAAAAGACCAAAAATCTAATATTTTAATACATTCATGTCCTTTATATCTTTTCTGAGTAATAGTCATATTCATCTACTGCTCTAGGCTCTCAGTAATCTCTTTCATGCGTAAGTAAACTTTTAAAAGAGCTGCTATGCTTGTCTTTGTACAAATATACATTATATACACATAAAACCTTAATAAATCTATACTGAAAATTTGATTTATATTTCCAAAGTCTCAGACATCAATATAAAAATAAAAACCCTGTTATGATTTCTGAGATAGAACAACTGTCACATTAATAAAGAGATATAAATGAAAGTTTGTGATATAATTTGCTGCTGTAATGATTTAGACTGCTTTTATTAATTTATGTGTTGCATCTGACTCCTTCATGAACAATATGAAATATTATGACTAATAATTTTGTTTTTATCATTCTCTGCTTTCCTTTTAGGAGACCAAAAGTCCAATTTTAGTGAGTTATTCTTGTATTTTTGATAATCTGGGTACGTTCCTGGAGTTATCATGAGTAAATGGTGGAAAAGGGCCTAAAGAGCTGATCATGAAGTTCCTAATGTTTAAAACAATAAGCAGAGAGTCTTGTAACTTTGTTCTTTTTTTTTTTTTAATGAAGAAAGTGAACGGAAGGTGAACTTCCATATATGCATGGAAATTCTCAGTTTTAAAATTTGTGTTATTTAAGTATTAAGTATTACGTATTGTCCATGAAGAAAAATGTCTTCACTAAAAGGATGGTCAGGCATTGGAACAGGCTGTTCAGTGGTTGAGCCACTGTCCCTGGAATTGTTCAAGAAACATATGGATGTGGCACTTCAAGATATGGTTTATCAGGGAACATGGCGGTGCTGGGCTAACCATTGGACTCAATGATCTTAGAGGTCTTTTCCAATGATTAATGATTCTATGATTCTACTGAATTTGGGCTCTTCCAAAAAGAACTACAAGAAGAGTTGTAATGTTATATATAAGTATTGCAAAAATCATTAA
This sequence comes from Pipra filicauda, assembly GCF_003945595.2. Lineage (NCBI taxonomy): Eukaryota > Metazoa > Chordata > Aves > Passeriformes > Pipridae > Pipra > Pipra filicauda. The sequence goes on from NW_024104579.1 coordinate 120,857, forward strand.
TAGTTGATATTTTTTTTTAAAGATTAAAAATAAGTAAAGACTAATTTTAAACTTCCCATACACCTGAGATTCTTAAGGTCTCAGATTATTATTTTGATTTTCAACATTAATTTTCTTATCCCAGCATGCAGCTGAAGAATGCTGGGGTATTTTGATTTGTATCCATCAACAACCCTGCAAAAACCAGTTTGATGTTTGTAAGAAAGGAAAAGATTTGGTAATTTGGGGGATTCTTAAGCATTGGTTAACCATTTCTGAACAGAAGTGGATTTCTGAGGTGACTGTTGGTAAAGTCAACTGATTTACAAGCCACAGCTAATATGGGAAGTCAAAAAGGAAAACCACGTGCTGAAAAGAGTTTATTGCAATCACTCAAGTCAGTGAATATTTGAGGACAAGTAGCTTCTCAGTATACTCTTTGTTTTGCCTGTAGACAAGGTTTGTAAGCCAATAATCATTATGAATTTTTTGTTGCTTTTGACTAATGTCTGAGGGATCAGTTCTCTTACAATCCTGTAATAACTGCATCAGAATTATTTGTGTGGGACAGATGTGATGCATTCTAACCTTCTTCTATTTCTGGTATTTATGTCCAGCAGTAATTATGCATTTAGTTTTTCCTTTTAAATTGTTTTTTTCCTCCCTATTTTTGATGGTTATCTATTTCACAAATGGCTCCTTGGTCTCAAAAAGCCAGCTTTTTTTGTGTTAAAGTTTGCATACTTAATTATCTATAACAGTATGTAAAACTGTTCATCATGCAGCCCTGCATAGAATACACAATGTCAACTGTAAGACTTCACAAGTTAAAACACCTCCTTTAGGAACTTAAACTGAGACACAAAGAAATAGAAAAGTGCTACTGAAAAGAGTCAAACTGTTTTCAGTCAGCATACAACACAAATCTAAAAGAATATGCAATTTGCAGTGGAGGTTCAGCTGATTTACAAAGGCGAGTGATAAAAGTGAAGCTTCAGAGTTGAAGTTTCCTGATTGAAAATGGTGCATCTAGGCAAATAGATGAATCAGAAGTTTGTTAATAAGTACAACTGGAGGGGAAACACCCAGAGGAAGGCTTTTCCATAGTAAATATTTTTACAATATATTTATCATTATTTTACATATCATATTTGTTTATAATATTTACATATATATTTACACTATATTATTTATTGTATTTACAATAATTTTATCATATAAAGCCAGTGAGAAAAAAGCTGGTATCATCACTATCTCTCTATCCATATCTGTATCTATATGTCTTTGAGTTTTTGAACATCAAAAAGTACCTTTTAATAAGTGTTGCTCATAAATTTCTAATTAAGGACATTTCTGAGTTTACCTAGTCTCTCAAGGTTATCAAGAAAGGAAGTACAGAAAATAAAAGGCTATGTTTTCTAGGAGCTGGGCAGTAAGAATACTACTACTCCATTTGGCTTGTACTAATATGCATCTATACCCAGGAAATCTCTCATAACTTCTCACAAATGAAGGGTCAGAATTTGGCGGATCTGGGCTTAAAAAACAGATCGGAAAGTGAAGACAAAAATCTAGTAATTGTGTATATAAATTAACAGAAACTTTAGAACGTGTTCTTAAATATTCTTGGAGGGGAGGGAATTATGGACTGAGAAATATTTTTTCTGTTGCTCCATGTTAAGAGATAGTGCAATTTTTCTCTTCAGCTGGAATTAAATTTTAGTTTAAAATATTTAGGCAGGGGGCAAAAGCCTTTGACCTATTTAACTAGAGAAACTGTTCATGTTTGCTGGATATCACAGCACCTGCTAGGAGTAAAAACATTGATGAAATAATCCTAAACGAGAAGAACATTACTCATGGTCCAACAAAAGAATGAAGTTGTGAAGTAGCCACTTCCCTTAAATACACAAAGGAAAGAAGTCTGCAATAGCTTAACTTGTGACATTGTAGCTACTTTTCTTGCTACCAGTTTCTAGTGGGAAAAAATTGTGGAATTACTAGTGGAAAAATAGAAGAAAAAGAATAGCTTTTTTGTGCTCTCAGACTGACTGAAAAGTGGTATGGTTACATTTACATTAATATTATCAAAGCAGTGAAAAATATGAGGATAAATCAGATGCCATATATGCAGCTCCACACTTAATTACTAGAAGACCACTTCCGTAACTAAGATTATGGTATTTTTTTGAAATTCACTTCCCCCTTTTTATCCTTGCATGTATGTTATTTCTGGCCGTATTCAGGAAATATTATAAAATTAGAGCCAATCTAACAACAGAAGAATATCAGTGGTAAAAGTCTGTATTACTAAAGAAGACTCCTAAATTACTGGATGCTCGTAAAGGGCTGTTATGATGCATAATGTCAATTTTTTTTTTTGTTATGTAATGAAACAAAATAAAACACCCACCCTAAAACCTAGAATGCTGCTCTAGAATGGATGTTTACAATAGATAAAATAATAGACAACTGAGAGTCCCAATAGCCAAAATATCCCTATAGTATTATTTCTAGTGGGTGATGATAGCCTTATGGTTATGTTATTCTAGAAAGAGATTGATGTAAGGCAAACAGGGGCTGCGTTTATCCTCCTGGGCATGTTTCTGATACCCCATTATGATTTAAAAAAACCCTCAAAATGAAACCCAAACCAAAAAGCTGGAAGGGGCTATCTTGCCCAGCTTTGTAAATGGTTCTTTCGGAGTTGATTTTAAATATTCTCTGTCTAGATTTGTATTCCCTTAAGCTTTTAGAGTAGCCAATACTGCGGTAAAATGTAGATGTGAATCCAGGCTATCTTTCATGGATGATGTTCAAAGAAGTCAAGTAACTTTGGAAATAAAGAGGATACCTTTAATGGCACCTACTCTCTTTTCTCCCCAGTGTATATCGTGCATTAACATATTGGTCACTCAGCTGCAGGGAACTTGGAGGCTGTAGTACTCTTGTGGACCATGAGTAGGGAGCAGTACTCAAACTGGAGCTTGTGCAGTTGGTGTGGCAGGCTTTAAGAATAGGAGGCTGCCCAAGCAGCCAACTGCAGGAGAGAACAGCAATGGCTCTGCTCTTGTTTTGTTTCCAAGTGTTCAATGTGGTAATTGCAGCCACCGGCTGCAGTGTCAGCGCTAAGGGTTGGCAATCTTTTATTAAGTGAAAAATTAGGGAATATGAGCAATATGTACTGGTACCTGGGATATCCCTGCTACTTCCTTAAATTCATCCCCTTTTGCCTCATCTCCTACACCATGACACTAAGATAAACAGTGAACCTGATGCATCAGTTTGGTCCCTGTATGTACTGCCTTTATCCTTCTTTGACACTCTCCTTTTCTTCCTGCTGGAACTTTCTACTGACACAGGACAGAGTCCAAGGCCTTATTTTTGGAGGAGCCAGACAGAGAAGGTTTGACCTGTGTTTGCTATCAGCTGTGGTTTGAGGTGATCTGTGTGCTGTCTTACTCTGAAGCATAGAAATTGTTACCCCCTCTCTTCATTGAATGTGCAGATTCCTTCATTTAAGCAATTTTAAGTTTTAAGACATTGAAGATAGATGAGAAAGAAAGGTAGATTTCCCCCTCTGTATCTAGGCAGGGTAATCCTGATTTTTCAATGTTGGCCAAATCAACAAGACTGTAAATAGTTTTCAGATTCCATTACATGTTGCTGAACCAGATGAAAAAAAATTTTTTTTTTGCATATATAACCTCCTGCAAAATAACTTTTGAAAACCTTTTCTCTGTTTTGATAGCTTTCTCTGTTTTGTGGCTTACAGAAAATATCATCTGCTTAGCAAGAAATGTTTGAAATTGCTGAAGGGTAGGCATTCTCAGACCTTCAAAATACAGAGGCAAGAGACATTTCAGTTCTAATAGCACAGGGATGCTTACGTGAGTCAGCACCGAGGATGCATTCGTGCCGACGGTAACTGATTCATCAATAAAGAGTCTGTATGTAGCTGCAGCATTTGGACATTTGCCACCAGTCATCTGATCAGCATTTGACAGAGCAGTTGGAATGCAATGTTCAGCAATGTCTCCTGGCTCCTGTTCATGAGTGTTGCACTTCACAGAGGTATCCTAGACAATCCCAGAGTCTATGTGGTTACTCAAAAATGGGGAATAGCGTCAAGGTGGGATGACAAAGGGAGTACAGACTTACATTTCAGGGAGATGGAGTGGTTACTCTTGAGGCTGTAGCTTCAGAGAAAGATGGGATGTTCTTGCCTCTGCGCACGGTTCATAGCAGAGGTGATATAGAGAGTCTGGTGGTGACATCTGAGCTCTAATTTCTTGCTGAAATATACTTTTTTTTTTTTTTTTTTTAAGAAGCTCCTTCTAGGGTTTCCTGGTACATTGATGATGAAAAGTTCATTCCAGTCAATTTTACATTAACTTTTTTCTGTATTTCTATTGTATAAGCAAAATTGAAGATATTTACCTTTTTGCCTTTCCAAAAATAACCAAAAAACACCAAATAAAATACTTCAAAAATTGAAAAAAGGAAAATATGTACAACTTTTTTTTTTAGGTCAATAATTGAACACAAAAAATTTGTTTTCAATGTATGATACAGTGGTGGTTGAGGAGAGACAAAATACTTTCCTTTCACATACTACCAGTTCATCACCACATACTGTCTGCTCCTTTCTTTATTTGTGTTATCATCATTCCAATCTTCTTAGAAGTAACAGTTTTTTCAGCTAATGAATTATTGAAAAAAAATCTTATTTTACAATTCTGTTTAGCTACAACCTAATCAGAACATTGTAGGTTTTCTGATTTGCTGTCGACTTTCCAGTATGCAGTTGGAAGGTTTTTCTCTAGTAGATATATTAGAGCAATCTAAAAACATGAACAATAAAAACCAGTAAAATAGTATAAGACAGTTAAAACATAGCAGGCAATGAAGTTTCTGATCCTATTGAACAGGATTGTGAGCATTACAATAAGAGAAATGCATTGTTTTATTAGAAATACCTATGCAAAATTTAAAGAAGGCTGCAGTTGTTCCATGGATAATTAGTATGTCCTATAATGATACACTAAATTTACTGTATATAGTAGAATGTAAAAGACCAAGTCAGCTGTCACAGTCAATTTTTTTTTCACCAGGTATGATAGGGTGATATTTTTTGTTCTATAAAATCTCAGAACTGTATGTGTTTCCTTCCTATTATGCTCAGTCTATTAATTTCATTTGCATAAGGAGAGAAGATCCTTTTTTTATTCACTTGGACTTTAATGTCCAGGCACATTGCACTGGGAACTCATACCAGCTTTATGACTGACTGAACAAGTGTGATTTTCTGTATTGTGCTGAATTCAGGCTCATGAAGAAAGTTGACCTTTCTGGCAGTAAAGAAGAAAGTGAGTCAAGTCATCACAAAGCAGGAAAGAGGAGAGGCGAAAAACTCCACAGAAGTTAAATTGAAAAAGAGAAAATACTTATAACTATTTTGGCTATTCAAGTATAGAACACTTTCCTCTATTTGTATGTTTCTGTGAACTGTATGAATGGAGATAGGTTTTTGTTTCCATCCTTGTGAAGGTTTTCACTAAGTCCTTTAAATAGGGTAAAATTCTGGACCCAACATATCACATGTTGTTTTTTAGAGTTGTTTTCATGTTGTTAATTAGGTCAGGATTTCATTGGTAGTTAATTATATTAATGTGGACCCTAGGGGAGAGTACTGGAGGGTAAAAGTGTTTTTGGTTCAATCCTGATAAGGACAAACTGCCCTCAGCTACAAATAGTCCTTGTTTATTTAAATAGCTGCAACATTCATCAGTCCTTTTGGTTACTGATTGAACTGTGCTTCGATCCAATTATGCCAAAATCCGTATGCATCTTTATTCTCTGCAGTTTGATAATTTTATATTTCTTATCAGTGTTCACACTGTTGTGTATACTCCTCTCTGTCATACCAGAGTGCGTCCTTCTGTGTTTGAGGAACTCATGGTTTCTTGCATGTCGTAGGCTTTCCCATGTCACATTTCTCTCTGCTATGCACTCTGGTTATCTTCCCAACCTTTGAAGGCTGCTGAAACGCTATTACCTCTGCTCCCAGTACCTTCTATCTTTACATTTTAGTGGTTTAGGACTTTGTTTTCTTTTTTAGTACTTCATAATTCTTTTGTTACTTCAAATCCAATTAGAGGTTAAAAACCCAAACCTGTCTATTCCAGTCTTTCCATTTTCATGGTGGTCTTGAGCAACAATTTCCAGGTGGGTTGACTTTAAGCCAGCTGAGTTATTGAAAGATGTCTTTCACTGGCTGAAAAAGATGGGATCTATGACTGTTGGCTAGAGCACTTCAGCGCAGTGAGTTTCAAAGATGTAAAGGGATAAAATCATAACATTAAACAGAACATTTAATAGGAAGAGATTATAATGGCTGTTTGAATTAATGACAGACATATGGTTTAGCATTCATTCAAGGAGTTCAAGAACACAGAGGTTTCAATGATTTTGTTGGTAACTACTGTTTTACCGAATGCCAGAATTTCCTTGAATAACAAAAGGGAACATAATAATAACCCTCGAATAACATAAGGGTGGTAGATTAGCATATCATAGCAAATAGGTAGAATTTCAGTCTTTAATTTAGCAGTTTACCTCTTTAAAAAAGAAGTTGCATCTTAAGACACCATTTTGCCTTTTCTAGGATAACTGCTCAAAAATACACAACGATTTACTGTGGAAGTGTCAACAACTGTTGTTTCTTCTTCCATTTAATTAATAGCAGCAGTATTTTATTTAAAAAGACAAAATTAAAAACTTGAAAACCAAAATATTTGTCTTTTCTAGTATTAACATTATCAAACTATTCACATGAGTTCTAAGCTGGCAAGTTTTCTCTTTCTGATTTCATAATATGAAGCAGTTGAATTCCCATCGGTTCAGATACTGCCATGATGGTAAACATTAATCCTCTAGGATATTAGGGAACCAGCTGTGACAAATTTGCTTAGTGAGGAAAGAAAGAGACCACCCTGCTAACAGTATAACTTTCACAAACTAGCACTTGCATATATCAATGATGTCAACCACCCTGATGTTGATATTGAAGTCTTAGGAAAAGATTAGATCAATAAATGCAACACAGATCCATTAAAAATATTCCTCTGAGATGTGTGAAATGTAGTACCTTCATTTTGTTCTTATTTCTTTAATATTAAAGAAATTAAAAGACCATGTGAAGAACATGCTAAGAAAGGTTTAAAATTTTCATTTCTCATTTTATTATAACTAATTGAAACTTGGGTCACAAACAATGAGACATCTGTGAGACATCCTTTAAATAAATAAATAAATAATATACGGAAAATGGTAAGATTAAATTAGAGCATGAAGTTAGCAGCAAAGATTTCACCTAATAAGTGTCCTCACTGAATCTGTGTTTTAGGTGTTTTGACCTTTCACAAATGCCCCTGCCACACTCAGGCCACTTGTGTACAGGCCCACGTGAGCCCCTGTAAACCTCCAGGGCCAATTCCAAAGAAACTCTTCTACAAAAGCCCTGGGCAAATGAATCCTGCTTGCATCACCCCCACAGACACTTTGCTGCCTTGGCTTCTGCTGTTACCCACCAGCACCTGGCAGTGCAAGTGGTGTGAGGGCAGAGAGAGAGAGTAACAATGACAGGCAGGGAAACCCAGCCCTTGTCCTGGCTGCTCACCACGGAGGTGCCTTGAGGTACTTGCCTTGGAGACACCTGTCACGTTTGTGATGTCAACACAAAGACCAAGTGCAGTAATACAGGACCAAGAGTGTAAGGGTCTGCACTCCACCTGCTGGTTGTGCAGTATGGTGGTTTTGCAGTTTAAATTAGAAAAGAAGTGAGGGAGAGACGGGCAGCAATCAGCAGAGGCAGGATTCGTCTGGCATGGCAAGTCCTTTTCATGAGATTTTTTCTAAAAAGTATTTTACTGCATGTGTGTTTCAGCACATGTGCTGTCAGCAGCATTGCTGGCTGTTCCAAAATGATTGTGCCAACCTCTTTTGATGGGTGAAGGATGAAGAGCATGTGCCTGTGCAGTCAGTGGCTGTAGCCACATAAAGTCGCAGCTGAGAGACAGAACAGATTGATGCACAGATGCACGAATTGTTGGCTGCCGTGGCAGAGCTGCACTTCACTGTTGCAAGCCCTGAGCCTGCTGTACGCAGTTAAGGTGACCTAACAACTCTAGTTCAGAGCATGGCTGCCACTTCTGGAGGAGAACTGGAGGGTGACAGCATGAGGTATGCAGTGCGCAAGAGCTGTCAGCAAGTCCTGGGGGCGAGAGCTGCCGTCACAACATTGTAATCTGCTTTCCACATAGCACTTTGACAAGGACAAACTTTGCTTGATATGGGTTATAGCTGCATTCATAGAGAGACTACGATACTGTCTCTAGTAAGATATCTGTCATAAGATTTTTGATGACACAGGCTGTATGAAGATATGGGGCACTAGGGTACAGTAGAGGCAGGCTAATGGGAAAAGACATGCTTTTAGCTAAAACTTCTACTCTTTCGAAGTCAGTGCAATCTAATAATCTCTATTTAGACAAAAAAATGCTTTGTTTGCAGGTGCCTTTCTGCCATGAAACCATCTTAAAAGCATCTTAAGAAATGGTAGCAGTGTATTCTTTCCTGGATGGTTATTTGCATCCATCGTTATATGCAATGAAATCCTCAAAGTCAAGGGCAATGAAGCATGGTTCATATTTATTACTGTAGCTGTATTATAAACCTATTAATAACATTGAATATGGTGACAGAGCTCATGGTCTTTTTCTGATCCACACAAAATAGACAATTAATTTTATGCTTTTTTTTTAAATTGAGATTAGTAGTATGTAAAAGACAGAGACTGACGTCCTGAGAGTATACAGTACTGCTCCTTGATGTGTTAAAAGTGACCTCTTAAATAATACCAGGTTAATATCTGACATGTCTTCTCTTTTAAAGGTGGGAAGAATGCAGTGACCGAACAAGTATTTAAGATTTAATTTATTATACTTTGTAGAGACATTGAGTTGATCAGATAAGTTTATTGGGGTGGAAGAGTTATATCTTCAAATGAATTGTATTTCTGTTCTTCATGCCAAATATCCTGGCTAGTCATCATTTATTTACCCAGAACAGAGTATAATAGCTGAGAAATTTTGGAAAAAAATCTTCTACAATGGGAAATTTATTAATTTTAAATATCTATACATTTTAAAGTAGGACATTCTCATAATTGGTACGTATTTTCACTCTTCATATAAACTCTGGCTAAGCCAGCTTATATTAATTAGATTTTTTAAATACACTGTAAATATACATTATCATATTTGGAACTGGTTGTGTATAATATGATATTTTTTCAATCTTTTCTGTTAAGATTACAGCATGGAGACAGGTAACATAGTGCTTATTATCTATTTGCTAAACTCTCATAGTAACAACCTCTATCCTAGTCCAACAGAGTCAGGCAGAGAGCAAAATTTACATTATCAATGAACTGCTGAGAAGATTAGAAATCATAATAACTTTGAGAAGCAGTACTCACTATGGTGTTGTGAAATATATTAATCATTATTAGATATTCATAAGTAAGGTGTCAGAACTGGGATTTAGGTTGTTTTTCACAAAATATTGAACTTGCAAGGGTGAAAAGCATTAGCAGGAGAGAAAAGGGAGATACAGGTTTGCATTGCATTTTCTCAAGAATTAAAAGAAATTGTCTCCAACTCAGGGGTGAGTAGCTGATCATCAGGGATAATGGTGGGTATTCAGTTAACTTTTCATGTAGTTTCCTTTGTTTAAAAGAAAAAATTACTGAAAAATATTTGAGGGTTCCAGTTCCCTTGGCTAAAGGAGGTGAGTGAGATGCCCTCAGGTATTCCTTCTGTCAATTCAGAAGGTATAGTTCTCCCAGCAATACTCCTCACCCAAGGGTTTTAAGGAACAAACTTGTCACAGAATAAAAGAATCCTCTCATAGATAATAACTTATCAAAAAGTTTTAGAAGTAACTGAAGTGGAAGGAAGTCAATAGTGAGAAAACTGCAGAGTGCATCACATTCATGAATGCTCTGGAAATGTGCTAAAAAGTGAGATGACAGAGCTTTCTGAAAATCAGAAAGAAAAATCTAAATTTGATGCTGAAGAACTTACCGAGCGATGAGAAGTTAGGCATAACCATTATTTGTCCCACATTCTCCACTCTGATGCCTCAGGTTTTAAGGCAAATCTGGGGATGACAAAGAACAATACAAAAGACTCCTACAACACAGATCAATTTAATGCTAAAATAGCACATTAAGGTAATTGTTAATAAGAGAACTAATGCACATGAGGAAAGAAACACAGCATCCTAAATATTTGCATGCAGTGAGGGGAAAAAAAAACCCCACACCCTAATTATTTACGTGCACTGAGTAGCTGTAAATTAGATGTTTACAGAAGATATGGAGTTATTGCTAGTAGTTGTTTAGGGAAGTCAGTTCAGTGTTTATTGGCAGACAAATCATATATAGCATAAAAGATGTACTGGAATATTTTTTTTATTTCCCTCTACATTTTAACCTATAGGCTGTATTATAAATGAGGAATGTGCAGAGAAAGAAACAGGAAAACAGGAAAATGCAGAGGTACAGGTTGATATCTGTTTAAAGAAAGTATAAACCAAATAAATTCATCATATTTCTAAACATGGTTATATAAATATAAAGAAACAACACTCTTCACACCCACATGATGTTATGAAAATAAAAATATACATTAAAAAATGAAGAAGACAGACTTAAGGAGCTAAGTTCCCATCAGTGGATATCAGGCAAATTGGTTAGCTGCAGTTTGTAGCTCAGGCAGTAAATGGACTTGAGGGAATATACTGTGTTATCCCTGCCTCTTTACTTCTTTTAAGCAACTACCATTGGTCACCAATTCAATATTAAGTAGTTATTAAACAATATTTGCCTTTATTTACAGTATCACATCACTGCTTAGTGCAAATAAGCACTTAGTGCAAAGAAGCAACATTTATGGAAACAACACTTTGATTTATAGATGTTTAATGACAGAGCCTGGTGAAGTTGGGAAAAAGTAAAATAAACATTTTAAACACTAGAGTGGTGAAAATATGGGGTGGAATTACTTCTTACTTCTGTGAGGCCCTAGAAATAACTTAAATAATTTCAGAACTGAGTAGAAAACATCAGACTATTCATAATTATATTAATCAGCACGTAAGTTATTATCTTGTCTTGTCCTGAAATCCTTACAGGTATGTAGGAGATGTATTGTAATAGGTAGAGCTTATATTTTGTTAAGTATGTTGCATGAACAAACACATCACTGGAAAAAAATGGTAAAGGTCAGACTGCCTGACAGTCTGATTTCACAACTGTCATAGCAAAACCAAACTCATTACACTGCTTTCAGGGTGATGCCTCAGCAATGTGACAAACTCACAAAGAAAACTATCTGTTCAATAGCATTTCACTGAAATTGTCAAACATAATTGAATAACACTTATTTCTTGGAACATTTCTTTCAAAGCTGGTCTCTCCATGGTCTTTTCTGGCTGTGCATTTGCTTAATTCAGATCCTGAATTTCAGTCTGTGCCATTCCCTGAGAGAGGGAAAGTGAGAGTAATGCCTTATTCATCTTTGATTAAGCCCCCACCCCTTCCAAAGTTCTCGGTAACATATATACTGTCTGGGACATTGAAGTAGAACTCTTTCTTCCACTTTTCGAAGCAGTGATAGCAAAAAAATACAAAAAACTAAGTTGCTTATACTCAAGAGCCCTATATTTCAAAATATTTATTAAAATCTGTATTAATATTGCTTAAAATCTTTTATTTTCAGCGTTTTCCTGTGAAACATAGTTTTGATTCTAACATTTAATTACATTAATCTTTTGTTTGACCTTGAAATTCCTTAAGCCCACTTATCTCCAATTCTAGTGAAAAATACACTACTTAATATATCCTGTGCACTTAATAAAAGCATACTAAGTAACTGTAGTCATTTATATATTCAAGTTTAATGATGTGGAAAGTTTGACAACTTAAAACTCAGTATGTCCTCCATGACTTGAAACAAACTAAAAAAAAAGTGAAGATAAAAATAGTCATATAATAAAAATATAGAAACAACTGCTTTACAAATATACAATTAATGGAGTTATAAATACAGAAGAATGTTATCTAAACACTGAAACATTAAATTCTGCCTGATTACAATTAATGAGTAAACAAGGTCTAGATCATATTGCAAAATTGAGCTCAGAAATATGTCATTTTGCCCTAAAATGCATAGTATAAGCATCCTTCAAAAACACAATTTCTGATCCATTGATAATATAACATTAAAAAGAAAGTACAGAAATCCTTTACTTATCATTTGTGCAGTCCCTCCAACAAGAAAAAAGAAGGAAGTAATTTTAGGTAACATGAGTATATATATATAGACTTGATAACTTATTTCTTTCAGTTCACCTATGTACAGCAACAAAATCTGGAGTTGCAGTAAAGCTTTGAAAAGTAATTTTTCTTCCTGCTCTTTAGTTCAACTCTTTAACCATATAAACCTTTAAGAACAGATAATAATAATTTTTCTTAAAATGAAGACGTAGTACTGTTTTAGGAACTGTGGTTTTGGTAGGAGTTTTAAAAGATGTACAATAAATTCAATTTATGATACCTGGAAAAAAATGGATTTTTTATTTCTAAAAAGGCAAATAATAACTGAAGACACCCTGTATACTTTGGGGATTTTAAGTGGCATCTATCCAAAAAGCTGACTTTTTAAATTTATGTTGAAGTGTTCATCCAAGTAACAGCAATAAAATCAAAAACTGAGCATGTAATAATTTTCTCTTCTTCTGTGCAAGTGCAAAGAATAAGTCTTTCAAGGTCAAACAATTTTCAAGACTATAAGGACCCTATACTTTTATACCACATGAAGCTAAAATATGTACAGTATAGATGGGAGGGTGGTGGAATGTGGCTGCCCTTACCATCTTCTGTGAAATGACTGTTCTCCAACCAAATTTTCATTGTACGGAAAGATATTCCACAAGTGCATAAAGGGGACAAAGCTTCAACTGTGCATAGCTAGTTTTAGCATGCACAAGTGCTAAACTAATCTAATTCTGACCTTGAAAGTCAGAAATAAAGTATTTTCAAAGTTTCTTTTTAACAAACACAAATAAAGGCATGTTTTCTTTGAGATAAAAAGTCAAGATTCTGATTTTTATTATTTCTTTTTTAATTTTTTTTTCCTTTAATGGACTTTTTGTTCCAATAACAACCATACTGAGAACTAACACAGAAATAATGAAGGAAAATGCCATACCACAATGTACTTGAAACTTCAGAATTCTGTAATGAGCCTTTTTGTGTTTCAAGTCAGTAAGCTTATTGTTGTAATAATTCCATAGTAAAGGTCCACTGGAACATCTGATTAGCAGTTCTGTTTAGGCGGAAGTATGAGGGGAACCCAAGAAAACATATTCACTGTGTCATTTCCTATCTTCACTATAATATCCAGTTACTGAACAGGTGCAAAAGAACAAGCCTCAAGTTATTTATGTAAAATAACTCTCTGTAATAGAGCTTGTTTTCTGTGTTTCAAATTATTCTTTGCTTAATATATTCTGTTAGCTCTCTTAGGAGAGAAACTTCTACTATGTATATTAGAAAAGCTGGAGCACCAAAAAAAGGTAATTGAAGTGGAAACTGTTGGAATAAGCAATAATAAATGAGAAGAAATGTTAAGTTTGATTACTAGGGAGACCCAGAATGAGATGGGATTTGGTGGAACAAGAGGTAAGTGATGTCAAAGTAGTATGGTGCACAAATGTCAAGCTTCGGTTTGAGTTACAAGTGAGAAAGCAAGGCAGGCTGGTAAAAAATCGGCTGGAATGAGAATGAAACAGACAGCAACCTTTAAGAGGTTTTACCAAGTTTGGAGTACTAGTCCCCAGAGAAGTGTAGCAAACTTACGTAGGATCGTGTTACTGAGGCTGCAAATAGAGTAAGAATAGAGTCCATTTACTACCTTTAATATCTCCACAGGAACTAATTCTATGCAGTCTCTGTCTTCAGAGGCAGAGACCTACTGTGAGAACTACTGCTATATGAAGAATTATAGGAATCAAATCCACAGTTTGTGTAACAGTATTGCCAGGAGCATGACTGTAAATGATACAGGATAATAAGTGATCCAGAATTTGTTCACATTTTATGCTCAGCTGATTTTCCATAGAAAAGAAAAATGTCAGTCAAGACTTTAACATTCTGTACACACTCTGTGCTCCTAGGGCACACTTAGGATGTTTTGTACTTATTCTTGTATATCTTTGTTTATTAGAGACTTCTATGTTGGTGGGGTAAGTGAACTAAAAGCAAGGTAGAAAGGGGAAAAAAAACGAAACCATTCATGTGTAAGTCAGCCTGCATGAAAGTTGTTCATCTCTGTCCCGTATTGCAGGATTAAACAACATAGACTAAGCAGACTGACTTGGGAGTGTCTTGAAGTGATGAGAATCAGTTTGCTGTGTTGTCTACTTAACATGATAGTTTCAACACAAATGCTGAATATCAAAAATATAGATTGCATATTTCTAATAGATTCTGAAACAGCTTACGAAATGCACATTTATAAGTCCATGTTTCTATAAATGTGTATGATTGTTATAGGCCTTTAAGAATATGAACAGTGCATTGTGAAAGACTGTATTTAAAAGAAAAAGTTGATTGATGATAATTTTTTTTCCTTCATCTGAGAAAATGTTTTGCATTTTTCACCACTGCTTTTCTAGTATATTCTGTTTTTTTCTGTGGCTTATCCTGGTTATTTCCTCAGTGACTTTCTCATATGATAAGAAAACGCTCTGTTCAGCACAACTAAATTGATATTGTCATCCCAAATGCTACTACTATTTTTTCTCTTTACTGTTGTGCCAGATGGATTGTCTTATATCTACAATATTTATTCAAGTCCACAAATGGAATATCAGTATTGTAAACTTTTATTACATGGCTCATGCCAAAGTAATATGACATCACTGAACTCTTACATTTTATTTTGACAGAAACAGACCTGTAAAGATGTTTATGTGGTGGTCCACTGTTTTACTTCTTGGATGCATTTTGCTGGGAGCAGAAGGGTGGCCAGTCAAGGAAGGATACGACTTTAGGCTCTATCAGCCCCTAGTAAGATTACGCCACAAGGTATGGATTATTCTCTAACACTTCTTGCTTTTCTTCCATGGTCAAGGGGTAGATTATACTCCAGCCTTATCTTGTTTGTGTTTTTTGGAGTAATTTTCAGAAATTAAGTTTTACAATAACAACACCTGCAAAAATATATACTTGATTTAACAAGTAAATGAGAAAACAAGGTGTTTTGACTTGAAAGCCCAGAAAACTTTCAAAGAGGGTGAGCTAAGATCTGTTTTAGTTTCACAAACTAGAGATTATGTGTATCAACATCAACTCAGCGAGAGAGATTCAGGAGAGGCTGTCTCAAAGCAACTGTCAGCATCTGCTTAAGGCAATGACTTGTCCCAGTCCTCACTGAATTTCAGACCAAGCAGCAAACAAGGGAACTGCCCATTAAAGAAGCGTGGAAGGAAAAGGGCTGTAATATTTCCATGGGCTACCTAGAACTAGCATAGAGCTGATCAACTTAATTCTTCTTGGTACAGTAGTAGTCATGGGAGCAACATCTGAGGAGCCTTAAGGTCTACTGTCAGGCCAACAAAGACCCTAAAAAAACTTCACCCTTCTGAATATGTGTGCTTCAACTAAAAAAAGTCTGAGTTATAGCCAGAAACCCAAAATGTTAGTTTTGGTTAATGTTTCAAGATCTAGCTAGTTTTATTTCTCAATACTTTTTATAAAACATGAAAAATAATTATTGTTAGTCCTCAGTTTGAAAAAAAGACCCAGTATTGTGTAATTCTATCTCAGTGTATAAGGGAGAGAAACTGATGACCAAGTTCTCAAACATGAAAAATATTTTCCTATTCACTGTTGTATACCATGTAGATTAAATATAAAAATTTTCTAACAGATGGAAGATAAAATATTAAAATTTAGATTTTATTATACAGTTATGTATACAAGTATGTAAACAACATAAAGAAAAAGAATATTGAAAACTTGATATAAAGTTTATTTTGAAAAACAAAGATGATGTGGGATTTTTCTAGGTAATATATCTAAATGAAAAAAATGGTTTAGTGTATAGTTAAGATTTTGGTATTAGGGATATGTGTTAATATAAAAAAGCTAGGAATGCAAAACTTTTCTAAAGTGAATTTTTAAAATTAACTTTGGCACAGATATGCATATTGAAAACATGTAAATAATATGGTAAGGAAGACTTTCTGCTTCAATCAAGCACTTAATAAATCAAGTGCTTAGATTAAAGTGTGCAAGTAGAATTCTTACTACAAACAGATGATAATGAATATCAGCAGAGACATATATTCTTTGATCAAGCAATATGTATGCAAGTTTATATGTGTGAAGATTAAAAAAAAAAAAGAGTAATCACTCTTGCTCTAATAAAGGGGAATTTATCTGACTTGGATGATAGTCCAACCAGAGCAACTCCAAATGTCAGCCTGCAGGGAAAAACAATCCTGTTGGTACTTCGGTATTATCTTAAAATTATAATTGTGTTCATGGTGAGAATAGGCATTCATATCACAAAGCTTTTGTTGTTTTAGAAGGGATTATGAGCAAATTCAGCTTCTCATGCACGGAAATTACAAGAAGGTATTTAGTCTCTATATATGATAATCTGAATGCATAAGAAAAGCGTTCATAAGGAAAAAACTATAAATAGGGAAAATCTTTCTGTACAAGAAAACGTTACTTTACTATGAGGGTGACTGAGCATTGGAACAGATTGCCCAGTGAGCTTGTCAAGTCTTCATCCCTGCAGATAGTTAAAAACTGTCTGGACATGGTCTGAGGCAACCTGTTGTAGGTGACCATGCTTGAGCAGGGAGGTTGGAAAGGTGACCTCCAGAGGTTCTTTACAACCTCAAACATTCTTTGATTCAGTGCTTCATTATAATACACAGTTAATAATCACATATAATAAAATATAATTAGATTTTTTTATCAATTTATGTAGTCAGCCTAATAGTTAGGGATTTTACTGATGAAACCTTAAAAGATTAAAAGAGATTTTTAGATCTTTAACCAAAGATTAAAAAAAAAGTCTTTACAAAATCTTTTAAAAGAGATTTACAAAATTTTTTTAGAAAATATAAATGTCATCATAGTGAACAAGATACAATATTCCTTAATCCACTGCTTTAATTGGTTGATATTAAATGTATGATGAATTAAATTGGAGAGTTTTTCATTTTTTAATATCAGTTTTGATTTCAAATATCAAATTTTTAGCACAAATTTGGTTTCCAGGTTGTTCAAAACCTCTTGAAATAATTGTACTTAGGAAATCATTGATATTATCTATCTTCATTCCGTCCCTTAGCTTCTCCCCTCAACTTCCAAAAACCTTCTACATCTTCAATAGCTAAGTAAGCCTTCTCCATTGAATGATATTTATCATTTACCTGCAAAAATAATCCATCTTTCATCACTTGAGATGGTTGACAAGTTCAATGTGTTTCAGAGGACTAGTATGGACAATTTAGCTCAGTTGGTTAGAGCATGGTGCTAATAACACAAGGTTGTGGGTTTGAACTCTGTAGATGTGCCATGCACTTAAAAGTTGGACTTGATGATCTTTATGGGTCCCTTCCAACTCAGAATATTCTGTGAATTTGTACATATCAGGTTTTATTAACTGCTTTATACATCGTTCCTCTACATCTGCCATCCACTATTCTCATACAAAACTATTTAGCCTACAGCTTTTAATTAATTTTCAGACCCAAGTGGTTGTTTGGTAAGTTTGTGTTGGGATGTGATTCAGATCTGTGTGGTTCATAGCATCCTGATTTGCAGAGAAAAACAAACCATGCAGGTAGATCACTATAAAGTCTCAGCACATTTTGCCAGGTAAGACACCTGGCTTTTTAGGGAGCTCTGAAAAATTAACTGAAGATCCAATTTAGAGATTAGAAAACCTTCCAGTTAAGGAAGTGCCTTTATGACTATTTGGGTTTCTGTGTGTACCTATGATGCATTCAGAAAGGGACTATGAACATACATTTTTCCTGTAACAGAATACTGAGATATATCATTATCCTCCTCTACAGATGGCATCATGTGTGTTCCTGGTTTCAATAGATTTTTGGGGTGGTTTTTAAGTTATTTATAATAAATTAAACATGAGGACAGATACCTGAACAATTACATGATGATATCTCATGCTGTTTTAAATACAGTAGAATATATAGCTGAATTATTTGTTATAGCACAGTTGTACAGAACTCATATTCTTCTTCAGTGGTGGAAATAACTAGGAAAATTGGTATTATTGATAGAAATATTCAGTGCTGCAGTGTGTGATAGCCTGCATCCAGTTTTTCTCTTAGAAGATAACTGTGCTGCCTTTAAGACACCAGCATTTTTATTGGTAATTGAAAGTACTATTTTTCAGTCTTCAACATTACTTTTTTTTTTGTTAAAACTGTGCAGAAAATTATAATAGAATATACTTCAAGTGTCCTAATTTCTGAGTAGGGACTGCACTGTTTCCCTGGCTAATGTCAGAGCAGTCTGGTGCTACATGAAATATACATGTTTTGACACTAACCAAAAATTGGATCTAGTTCTGTGGATATTGCTGATTTCCCAACTTTGCTCTTCATATTCTTTAATTATGCAGCCATTTCTTAATGTGTAGAAATGTATTTTTTTTTGTGATTAACTTGATCTGTAGGAATCACAGACTATTCTTCCTCAGACTTTTTAGTTTATCATATGCTGCATTAATGAAAAGGTTTTCTAATTTTATTATACATTAGTTGGAACTGCTCTAGCATTACAGTGGAATTTTTAATACCTGGTACCTAAGAGGAGCTGCTGACTTGCAAGTATTAGGTTTATTTTTCTGTTATTTTCTAACAGAAATCTGCAATAGTTGACAAAATATAGGTCTAAGAACTTGAAGCAGTTCATGCCTAAATTATAATTATGACCCAAACTATAATTGTAAGAATGTTCATTATCATGGCCATTATAATGGCAATGGAGATCAGATGTTTGACTGCATTGCTTATATATGAAATATTCAAAACCAGGAAGAGATGAGTTGTCTTGAACCAGAAGTGAGAAAGAATATTACAAAGCACTCCTGAAAATTTTATTTTCACTCCCCTTTCCTTGTGTAACTGCCATGGCTTACGCTTACATGGTTATGCTGGAAAGTATTAGGCTGTGTCTGAACAGCATGTGAATTTCTTGTTAAGCCAGGTAACCATTCGTTCTTCATTTGTCAAAACACTGGAAAAGTTTGTAAGGTACTTTCCATTTGGGAGCCTTCTTGCATTGCTGATGAAGTATTGTAAGCAATTTGTTAATACCTAGGTTCCCACCTGATATCATTAGGAAGTATTTCTAGCATTCTAATGAATTTTCTTCTTGTCATTTGCATACCTCTGACACCAATGTTTTCAGTGAAAAAGTGAATGCTCTGAGATTTCCAGGTATAAACAGGCAGGCGGCAGCCAGCAGAAAGCCAACTGTTGGCTGCTGATTCTCTGTCAGAGTCTAAGATATATGGAATATAGCCTGTACATCCATATGTATACTCCAGAGCATGCCAACTCTGCGTATCTAACGTGCACACACAACCCTCCTTGGCAAGTGAGGTGATTCACATGGTATAGCAGGGAATAATACTGGCAGTAGTGGCTGGTTGCTAATGATCCCGTCATGGGTGGGGAGCTGTTAAGTTTTAGTCTCTCAAGAGACAGTCAGTGAAGGCGCTAAATTAGTTGTCCCCTGGACTTTGGCCCAATTCTGAATTTATGGAGTTAGGACCATTACACTCATAATAGTCAGGGCTGTAGTGCCTCACCGAGAGCAAATTCTGCCTTGGTAGCATGTGTTAGGGTAGGACCAGGGGAACCTGAGAACAGGGGGGAGAATCGAGGGAATTCAGACTTTGGACTGGGCTCGACCCTCAGCCTTAGCCTGGGCCTGTGCCCTGACCTGTACAGGACCCTCCGTCTGGGAAGAGATTTTATTGTCCATCTGAGCATGCAGTGTACAGAGGGTGCAGCAAAGGGGATGTGCTTTGATTTTACCAGCTTTGATGGACAACTGTTTTTGCCATGTTGGTTCAAGCTGTTTCCAGTCTTTTCCTGATTTTGTCTTGTGTGACCAAAGGCCTAATAGGAACTGAGTCAGATGTGCAGCCGTCATTCTCGTCTGTGGTATTTCTCCAGACTAAAATATTTCTTCTAACTTCCTGTGAAAAACCTGCCTCTCTCCCTTTTTCCTTTCTCCTTCCCTTCTTACTGTTGCTGTTTGATGCTTAATTCAGCAGTTCAACCCCAATTCTCATTAATTTATGCCTCGGGATTAGGTCAGTTTAGAGGGGTTTAGGTTACATTAGAATTAGGTACAATTTAGAGGTGTTTAAGCAATAAGGACTTTGTCTGAGTGAAACAAAGCAAGGGAAAAACATAAATATTTCTCCCAGTTTATTAAAGATAAATTTGAATGTATAAGCACAGAAAACATGTTTTGCTTTTAGTTTTTTTTCCCAAAAGTTATAAAATATTCTCCTAACTAACAGCACAGTGAAACTCCTGTAAAATGTAGACAGGCTGTGTTCAATGATTTTATTCTCATTTAGGATTTCATGGCCAAGAAAGAAATGCACAGAAAGTAGTACTTCTAGATTCAAAAATAGCCTGAGCTTTCCTTGTGTGGTCTGGTCTCCAAACAACCTGAGTTTTTATAGTTTACAGTGTCTATCTGGAAAATCTGTTTGCTTGCAGGATTTGAGAAGTCATAAAATTTGATCATTTAAAATCCTCTCCTAGAGGGAGAGACTGCATTCTAATTTACTTTTTCCTGTGGGCAGTAACATTCAAAAGGCATGGGTAATTTTTTTTTTAAGTCTCATTACAATCATTGTACATTAATAAGCTAATATCAATTAAACATGTTATTTTTGCTCTCTCTCTCTGCATGCTCAGAGCAATTTTTAAAAAGTCTTAGAAAAGTTGCTTCTATACTCTCCTTGTAAAATTTCTTCTATAGTCCTTCTTCCAGCTAGTCAGTCATTAGGGGATGGAGTGTCAAAATCTGGAATTAAGGCAACTACGAAGTCCTCCTTTCAAACTGCCTACTACTACTCATTAGCAACTCCTGTCTGTAAAGTTTTAGTCAGATCAATGGGGCTAGTGAGGGAACAAAGGTGCGTCTTAACTATCGCACTGAACCTCTTGCTGGATCTGTTCCCATTGCTGAACATCATCACTGTGGAAGAGATGAATCTCACTCAAATATTTTAAGGAATTATGAGATTCACATGTATTATCTACCGTTTGATTGACATCGTTTTTTTAATCTCATATGGCAGGGTGGCAACAAAGAATAAAATACAAAGTAGTGGTATATGAGGTAGTGTGATTATCTTCTTCAGTACTCAACTTTGCCTTCTTGCATTGCTGTCTAGGAAAATGATTTCCAGTTAGCCTCTGAATAGATAAGACAATGGTTTTTTACTTTTCTGGTGTTTGGGAATCAATGCAAATACAATCTATGTCAGCTATTATTTCAGCTTCTTGATTAGCATTAAGTTTTTTCATATTCTATTGTGATGGCAAATCGTCACCACAAATTGCAATTACAGTAGTAACAAAACAAAGCCCGATGAGATTTGCTTGATATATTACATGGGATGATTTGCTTCTGTTCAAATTTGTGCTGTTTGGATTTCTAAGGTCATGAAAGAGGCCAGGCACTTGAAGTTTGTGTTTATGAGATACGGCTCTTTTCCATATCTTCCTTGCTGTCTTTTATTCTTCAGGTCCTTAAGACTTCTCTGTATATAATTCCATCTTTTTTTTTCCCCTCTCAGTCAATTGCTTTATCTTTCCATTCTTTTCTATCGTTTCTTTTTCTCAGCCAATTTCCCTATGGATTAAATACCTATTTGCATTACCTAGAAGATGTAGACTTTATTATCTTCACTAACCTTTATTATCTTGGTTTATTAAAATGAAAGTTATATCCTGTAGCATAGACAATGTTTATAATATGAAAAATAACATGCAAAAATCAATATAAAATATTATTAAATAATAAACATGATGTATAACAGTTTTATTGGTGTGCAGACAAACTAGGCTGTACCCTAGATTCTTTTTTTTTTTAATAAATAACAATCCACTTAGCTTATGGTTTATTTTTCACTTTTCTGATTCTAATTAGATATTTAAATTCACTTTTAAAATGAAAATAATGATGTACTTTAAACATTTGGGTTTGTGGCCAGGTTTTGGCTGGGGAGGCTACAGAGGTGGCTTCTGTGAGAAGCTGCCAGAAGCTTCCCCCAAGTCCAGCAGAGCCAATGCCAGCTGGCTCCAGGATGGACCCCACTGCTGGCCAAGGCCAAGCCAATCAGGAATGACAGTAATGCCTCTGGAATAACATATTTAAGAAATTAATAGTTACTGTGCAGATGTAATTGCAGACAGAAAAAAGCAGAGTGAGAACGTGAGAGAAACAAGTCTGCAGACACCGAGATCAGTTGAGAAGGAGGGGGAGGAGGTGTTCCAGGCACTGGAGCTGAGATCCTCTGCCGTCTGTGGTGAAGAGCACGGTGAAGCCATGTAGCCCCTGTGCCGCTGCAGCCCATGGAGGACCACTGGGATGCAGAGATCCACCTCCATCCCACTGGAGAAGGTGGGTGCCCAAAAGAGGGCTGTGAACCCATGGGAAACCTGTGCTGGAGCAGGGTGCTGGCAGGAATCTGCAGACCTGTGGAGAGAGGAGCCCATGCTGGAGCAGATTTCCTGGTAGGACTTGTGATCCCATGGGGGACCCTCATTGGAGCAGGCTGTGCCTGATGGACTGCACCTGATGAAAAAGTGACCCACATTGCAGTAGTTTGTGGAGAGCTGTTGCCTGTGGGATGGACTCATGTTGGAGAAGTTCTTGGAGGACTGTCTCCCATGGGAGGGACCCCATGCTGCTCCCTGAGCAGCAGCAGGAACAGTCTGTGATGAACTGACAGTAACCACCATTCCCCATCTCCCTGTGCCTCTTGGGGGGGAGGAGGTAGAGCTTGAGAAGGAGGGAAGGGTGGAGAGAACATGTTTTTAATATTTAATATACTTCTCTATTGGATTCCAAGATATGATATCTACAGAGAGATATTTGAGTAGTCTCTGCAGAGAGCCATGGGCTACAGAAGCTGGGAAAACGCCTCTTTGCCAACCTCATCTCTGTGGACTCTTCCTGCCTTCTTCAGCAGGATGTAAAGAGACTCCTTACATGATGTTATCACATGTCCTGCCCGAGCCAGAGAGCCACATCCCGATCTCATCAGACCTATGCAGAAGAACCATTGTACCTTATCTCTCCCTTTGTGTTACCTGTTCCCCCCCTGTAAAATCCCCTAAGATAAAACGGGTTTTTCCCATGAGGTAATTCCTAAGACCCCAAGATGTGTTAGCCTGGGTTTTCCCCTTGTATCATCCTTGTGACCCCCCCCAATTTTAATAGCATGAATATGCAAACCCTCGATGGATATGTAAACCCTCTGTTAAATATGTAAACCCTAAACCCTTTAAATATGAACTTGTGAGTCCAATAAACCATTTCAGTTTTCTGCCTCCCCTGGGATCGTCTTAGTTCCATTGACCTCCTCACTTCTCATTATCCTGCTCTGATTTTGTTATTTGTAAATTTTATTAATATCCCCAAACTGAGTCTGTTTTGCCCATGATGGTATTCGGTGAGTGATGTCTCCTTGTCCTTATCTCAGCTCATGAACCTTGCCTTATATATTCTCTCCCCTCTCCACTTGTGGAGGGGAGTGTTAGAGAAGCTTTGGTGGGTGCCTGGCATCCAGCCAGGGTCAACCTTCTACTGTTTTAAACATTAGTATACTGTGCATCTATACAGTAATGTATTCCCAACTGAGGAAATGCAACATTTGTATACAGCAATAATGTTTTGTAAGACAACTGTTTGTTATGTTGGGCTTTAGTATAAAATCAAAGCATAATATTTGTGCACTATTAGACTCCTTCTAAATTGGCCCCAGTCAGGTTGGCTAAATATTAGGTTTTACATCCATATCTCTTTTCAATATCTATATTTTGAAACACCCTTAATACTTTGTGTGGTAGAAAAACAAGTTCAGAAGAAATTATCTTTTTAGCATTAGGAAAATATCTCACTCATTTTAACTCTTTCTTCTTCATTGCTTACTTTGCTCTATTGCGTTTTCAGTAGTAATTTAGAATTGTGATAATTTTACTAAGAGTGTAATGTGCAGTGGGAGCACAAATCTGGTATTTTTTAGATAAAACCATATTTGATGACATTATACTATACCTTTTTTTCTTTGCTTTTACAATATCCACTCTTCTGATTTTGTATTACCAAGATGTCAGGTTAAACAATTCATCTATACTTTGTGTGAACCATGCATTTTTTTCTTTTCAGTATCAAGTATTTGCTAGCACAATATTTAAGCTATTTCTTTGGCATTTATTTTCCTGATAAGTTTAATTTTTTTCATTTGAAAGTTTTGCAAGGAACCATGCTAAAAAACATTGATCTGTGTTTGTGTATATATTAGGTTTAGGTATATTGGGTTTATCTTTCTTCAGCAGCCTTTTCTTTTGAGAGTTTTGTAACTGGAAAATTCTAACTTTATCTCCATTGTTTATAAAGCAAAATATCAGTGAGAAAGTCTCATAGACTTCTGTCCTCTTACTTTGTGGACTTACTGAAGTATTCTATGCTTACCTTAAAATGTCTCCAGTTCTGGGTAGGGTAACTGCTAGATTACAGTAGTTGTCATGACATCTTATTTTTACGCTTCCTCTTTTATATTTGTTGATGGGATCTATAGATAGTTCAGCTCAGGGCATTGTATTTGTTTCTGATAACTTATTCCACGGTAAATCATACCGGACAAGAACATACATCCATCATTATGCTCAAATCCCTTCAACCAAGAGCTAAGGGAATGGGATGTCTTTCAGTTTGATTTATTTTCCATATGAAAAAAACCCAAACAGCAGCATCAGAAACAACAACAAAAAACCCCCAGCCTCTTTTCAAATAATGGGTCTAAACATTAAGATGTCCACTGAAAGCATTAAAGGTTTTGGTAGCTATACTTAGGCCTACACAAAGAAAATGGAGAGTTTAATGACAGCCTAATTAAAAGATGTCTTAATTATACCTTTTTAAAAATTATTATGCATTGATACAACTATACTTAAATGCTTTTAAGAACATGAAAAATTAATGCCTGAAACATGAAAGTCAAAAGAAATATTTCCCAAACTTTGCTAATACAAAAATGTAGCTTTGACCTCATTAGAAATGCTCAGAGAAAGGTTTGGGCTAGAAGGTATCTTAAAGATCATCTAGTTCCTACCCTCCTGTAGGGATGTGTACAGGGACACTTTTCACTAGATCAGGTTGCTCAAAGACTTATCAAACCTGGCCTTGAACAATTCCAGGAATGGAGCATCCACAACTTCTCTGGGCAACCTGTTCCAGTGCCTCACTACCCTCATAGTGAAGAATTTCTTCCTAACGTCTAAACTAAACCTAATCTCTTTCCATTTGAAGCCAGTCCTCCTTGTCCTGGGACACTATATGTTCTTGTGAAAAGTTCCTCTGGCTTTATTATAGGCCTTTAAGTATTGAAGGCCACTGTAAGGCCTCCCCAGAGTTTTCTCTTCTCAAAGCTGAAGAACTCCAAATCTCTCAGCTTGTCTTCATAGGAGAGGTGCTTCAGTCATCTGAGAATCTTTGTGGCCCTCCCTTGAACTCCCTTGAGCAGGTCCATGTACTTCTTATGCTGGGGATCCCAGAGCTAAACACAGTACTCCAGATGGGGTCTCATGAAATTCAAGAGATGAGTAAGATTTTTGTTTCACTTGACATACCTTTTTAGTTTTTTGTTATTTTGAAGTTTTCATTTAAGGTACTTTGTTAACTGCAAAACTGCATTTATACTATTCATATAAAAGAACACATAATGTATAAACAGTATGTTTGTACAATTGAAGTATAATAACGAAAAATATTTCTTCAATATTGCATAATGTTAATAGCATCTGCTTAATGTTCATTGTTAATTCTATCATATAACCTTATGCAATTGAATTCCCTGGCTCAATGAATGTAACAGAATACTTATTTGAAGTAAGAAAATCTAACAAGCTTATACTATACCACTTCTTCCAATGTAAACAAACCAAAGAAAAATTATTAGTCATTTGTTTAATTTATTGCTTACAACTCTGGCTATGTAACCTGAAATAAACAGCCTATAATTCAAGTGTATTTTCTAGGGAGAAATTTTCTTGAGGCATCAGCACAATTTTCAATTTGCTAGTGTTTCATGAAAATGCCATTACTTTCTATTACTCTTACCTGAGGATTATTTGCATACATCAGTGCAAGTAATAAAACATTAATATTACATTATCTTAACAGAATTTATTCAACTTGTTGGTATATCTAACATTATTTGGTGTTACATCATTTGATGTAATGATTCTGAAATTATTAGTAACTACTGTAAGCTGATCCTAAAAGTTGTGAAAGACTATTATTCCCTTTGCAGCTGATATTTTTTGGGGTTTTTTTAAAGGTCTGAGAAACCATTACATTGGCCAGTCTGACTTTCCATGTAAAGGTTATGCATTTATTTTTTATACCTTCATTCCTCCCCTAAGTGGGGCATGAGTAAAGCATTCCTTTCAAAGACATTACTATATCTTCAAATATTTTCTATACCTTAATATTTTGTAATAATTTATTTTGGTGGTTTATTATTAGCAATTAGTAAAGAACAGAGTTTATAATTTCTTGTTTTTCCAGTGTCAGCTTCCTGATATATACTCCACAATTAGATGGAATACAAAAAATACAATGCAAGTCATTGTTTTGGTACAAGGAAATATTTACAAGACATAATTTGTACTTCATGATTCATAACAAACCCTATTTTATTTGTGCCTACTAGTATTAGTCTAAGGTATGGACGAAAGATAGATGTCTTCATATATATATATGAAGAAGGAACTAAAATTGAAAAATACATTATTATCCATTAGATTAGAATTTCAGATATTTACTGAATTGTTATTTCAGCTCTCTGCATATTTTTTTTTTAAACTACTTCTTTTCAACATGAATACCTAGAGAAAATAACTAAAAACTTTACAGTACATTGCCTAGTTCACAGCAGGGAAACTGTAACCAATTGTAAGTATATCTGTAGTGTATAGAGCTGTACTTCATAATTCATTTTGAAAAATTAATTGAAATACAACTATCAAATACCAAATTAATCTTGAAATTTCAAAGATTAGGTAGAAAAAAATATGATCTTAATTTTAGTTTCTACTTTCCTAAATGTCACACAGTGGGTAATATTATATAAGCTTTCATCAAATCTCTGGTTTATATGAATCTATTCCTCTAATATGGAGTTTAATGCTTTACAAAAGGGCAGGTGCAATCAATTAATATTCATATAATGAACTTCTATTTTGCTCTGCATCTTTCCTTATCTTCATCTTTATAAAATGAATGGTAGAAAAAAACTCTTATTCCTAGAGATGTCTCAGCATATTGGTTTTAATCAATACTGGTAGATAGATTGCAATTTTACCCATAATTACATCTCAATGCAGACTAAATAGTACTTGCATTCCTGGATTGTAAGAAGGTAATTGATATTTATGCTTTCATTCCTATATTCTCTAACCGTCATTCTTCCGCAGATTTTCTTCTATCTGGACAAAAATTTGCAATGAGGAAAAGTAAGATTTGAATGAGCTTCAGACAGACTGAATAATAAAATGCAAAGCACATTGTGTGGGTTTTGGAAAATTGCACTTTAAAACCATCTCTGAAATTTGAAAAGAAAAACGAATAAGGGTTTTAGGCAGATTACTTCCATTAATGTCATTGGGAATTGTGCAGCTAAGATCCATCTGTACTGGGAGGATTCTTTTTCTCGAAAAAAAAAAATAGCACTATATTGTTAGGAAATATACCACTTTTCAGTAATTGTGAGGGTACTTGGAGTTTTAGGAGCTCACATAAGGGGGAAGATAATAGAATACCCATTAAATACTATCTCTTAGAATCTCCAGTGATAATTCAGTATGCTAAAACATTGCCTCTTGGAGCTCTCTTTCCCCCTTCTTTGCCTACTCAAATGTGGAGTGTTCTCAGATAATTTCAAAATGAATATATGTACTGAATAGGAGTACCTTATGAGCTATATGAAATAAGTATATTCATCTACAGCGCCTCATCAACTGCCCTGTGTTATTGCATGTCTTACTTGGTAGGCAGGAAGAAAGTACACCTTTTGTAGTCTATGTATGGGAAAGTAATTCTACACTAAATGTATGAGCATTTAAAGTTTAATGCAAACTATGCACAAATAGCAGTAATTACTTCTGTAAAGTCATTATTTACGTAGCACTCATAGCTCCTCCAATTTAGCTAAGAAGAGCTGTAGCCTGGATTTGACTACATAAATTGGCTTATACGCTTCATTATATGAACTGTTTTGGTCATAGTGGTACATGTTTTAATGCAAAAGTATACACTTCTTCCACCGCTCAAGCTATGTACTAAATATTTTAATGATTAAAGTGTTATAAAACCAGCAACACCTCGCAGCAGTATAAAATTGGTAGAACTTTTCTGTCATGTGCTATGAAACTGCTTATAAATTTTATATGTATTTGGTCTGTTATCAAAGAACAAATATGAAGACATCATATTAAAGAAGCTATAGTTACACTGTATTTCCATAAGAGTGAGCTGCCTAAGAAATTTACCCAGAGTAAGCTTCAGTTCTATTGATTTTTTTTTTTTCCTATTCAACTCAGGCCATTTTTTCTAGGACAGTTGTCCTAATGAAGTCCTAATGTTACCATAATGGGTAACAGCCAATGGAAGAATTCATCCTTAAAGTCAACATGAAGATTTTATTAGTTTTTTTTTTTCCATTGTGGAAAAATGGCAAAATTTGGGAAACAAGCCTTGCTCTACTTCAATAAAATTAAGGAAAGACTGTATTTAGCCTTTCACTACTGTTTTATTGAGCCTGTAGAATTGTTACAGTTCCTCTTGGACAAGGTCTTACACTGGAAAAAATACTAATAATAAAAAAAAAGAAATAGAAAACTTTACAGTCCTATTTAAAAGAATTTATTTAGTGAAATCGGAATTCTTGAATTTAAAGATAAGATAAAACCCCAAAGTATTTCTCAGCTTCTTTTCAACTACAATAGTTATCAGGGCCTTTAGGCCTGACCCTAGGGTGGTTATTTCTCTTGGGAGCTACCTGCAGCCTGCTTCACACAGATCTTTTTACACTAGGCAACAATTTTAGGAAATGTGTCCATATGAATCATGAACAATCCTACCAGAAGGAATTGCTGCTTTGAAAATGCATTAATGTGTCTCTCTCTGCCTATTTTGAAAAAGAAGTGTTATTTTGTAGAACACAACACATGGTGTATACATTTGGTGTAAACAATGTTAATGTGTCGTTAGCAGGAAGCTACTTGGATTCAGTAGGTACTAAAGAACACTGGGATTTAGACTGTAACTTTAGCTCAGAGCAATTGTTTCACCTTCTGGACAAAGGTTTTGTCTGCTCTGCTTTACATGGTCCAAGGCTGCCTTTAAGACTAATATGTGCCCTTGCACAATCTAGGTGATTTGCTTTTATGTCAGACAGGCCTGAATAAAAAAACAGCTGCGGGTTACCCTTAGTGTAGAACTTTTTCTGTCCACTTTCCATACATAGAAAGCACACACTTTTTTGAAGCCTGGTCTAGAGGGAGTTTTCCTTCAAAGTATGTGGGCATAGACAAGATTATTTTTAACTTTTTTGTATCTTTGTTTCTTCTCTGCTTCCACTTTGCTTTTAAGGATCTGTAATCTGCTGCATGCAAAGAGGAACAACTGCTTCATATGCACCATCCTGGATCTGCTATTATCATTCTTTGTGTTCCTCAAGGATCTAAATCAGCAAAACAAGAATCAAATCAGCACATTTTTCAGCTGCCCCCTGCCCCTAGGGGTTGGGCTTTTTTTGGTTCGGTTTTGGTTTTAGTGATACAAATCTCATATATCTATGCTTCCCAAATACTGTTGGGTTCTTTTCACATGGGTTCATGAATTCAAGACTTCATCAGATTTTCTCCAGAGGCCTGTAAGGCTTATTCTAAGACTATAATATCTAGTAATGTCTACTCCTGGGAAAGTCATTAATTCTGAAAACTTCAACAGCTTTATATATTTCCTTATGTTTGACTAGCAACCTAACTCTACATCTTGTTTCCCTCACACAGTCTTATATTCATATGATGCCTTAATCAATACAAGACCAACCTGTAGCATATTATTTTCTCAGAATTTGTTGCTATAAATGGTGGCAATCTCTAAGAAGACTGGTCTGGGTATGCAAAATACCAGTTCAAGAATCCTACCGCAAACATTAAACTAAAAAGCTCTCTGCAGTAAATAGTGTTCTGACAAGAGCAACAGAAAAATGGTTCACTTTTTGCACATTCTTTTTTCCCTACCATAGTAAGCGAGGCCTTGCCTACTGCTGCTTAACAGAATATCTTTACAAATGTAAATGTCATCGCTTCTGCTTTACATACATTTTTAGTTTAAATTGCTGTTGTATTGCAGTTGCTAAGAATCTGATGAAGTCTGATTCTGCGAAATTTCTTTGAAGACAAATGTTCAGTCTAATGGCATTGATCAAGTTGGTTCTGAGAACAGTTTACCAGACTGCCTTGTGCCATATGTGCACTTGTACTCTGTGGCTGTGACCATGCTGCTATTTCACCCATGAATAAAAAGTTTCCCTACAAGTGCAATTCAGACTTCTTGTAATTAAAGTTGTGTTAATATAAGCGAATATATTATTCTTCAACTACTATAGCTTCTGTATGGTTTAACATGATAGAAATAACTATCTTGATATCTCTCTCAATTAAATATTTTCTTTAATAGCAATTTCTTTAATTTTCTAATTATTATTATTTTTAGTTACTAGAGAGTAACAAAGCACCCCTACTGCAGAATTTGCATTAAAAAACTAATTTTCTGCATTTTCACTACATTTTATGATATGACTAATGATAATTTTTCATTATAAAATTTAAGCAAATAACTTTGCACTCCTTTATTCAACAGAGCTTCTGTAATTAGTGATTTATGTTTATGAAATTATTTAAATTTTTGTCACATATCAAGGACAATTACCACATGTTTTACACTAATTTGTACTTTGTTTATTTCAAGAATTCCATTAGTTCAGCAGCTACTTTTTAAACAGAGCCAGTATGGAAAAGAAGACTTTACCTGAGTTTTGTGAAGAATAAATAAGGTTCTTCTTCTTTATAAGTAGCCCACTCTGGCAGACACATACCCAAATCCTCAGCAGATGATTAAGATAGAGAGACAAGTGAGTTCTAGATACAATACAATTATGTAGTTTGTATTTAAAAAACACAGAATTAAGTGGAAGTGAATATACTTCTATGTGCAACATCCATTGGTTTGTAAATATTATCTTTTCTTTCAAAATGAGAAAAATAAATATAATGCACATGATACATATTTAAATGGGGCTAAGAAATGAGCTTTACTGTTTCTAGCATGGCTAGAGTATTTTGTTAGTCCTAGAATGACGTCTACCTTTACAGATCATCTCTGGTCTTTCTTATAAGTAGCTTTGTACTTTCTTGGGAATCACTGTACATTAAGAGTCCCCTTGGCCATCATTCTCTACATCTCTTATTTCTGATATGAAGTCCTTCTAAATAAGACTTGATACTATACCAACCTTATTTAGTAAACACATAATTTCTGAACAATGATGATGTCCAAATGCTAGGATGTTCTAATAGTGCTTGTGTATTCAGACAAAAAAAAAGAAAATAGGATCAGAAAAGGAGCATTTATACCTCAGAAAACCATTTGTGAATATATAAATCAATTTCTATGCTGAGCCTTGTTTGATATATATTCCAAATAGTTTATAACTTATGATTTGTAACAATAGCAATTTGTGTGGTCAACCACCCATGATCTTTTCTTAGTTCACAGACACAACAGAAAATTCAGAAAATTTGACATTTTCTTCCTTTTCATCCACTGTGCTTTGATAAATTTACTTTAAATTTAGTCTGTTGGACATATAAGAAAGCTTCTTTAGAGTTCTCATTTGTTCTGCATAGATACATTTCATCAGGCTGATATGATATAGTGAAACATAAAACCATGCAAAGCCATGCAACTTGTCTGATTAATTTGGTTGGAGACTTAAATTCAAAACTATTTTGCTATATTGAAGCTGATAAAACTATCCTGGGATGCAAGATGATTTGTTCTATTTACACATGGCTTCTAGCAATAGGTAACAATATAGTATTGTAGTTCATGTAATCATTTCAATTTTATTTAGATAGTAAATATGTATATATAATTTCTTTGATTGCTAACATGTTAGGTGAAAATATTTTGTTTATATATCATAGTGCAATACAGGAGAAAAATTACAGAAATATGTGTAAAAGTGGGTCTATAAAGGCCTCCACACCAGTTTTTATACAGAATTAGTATGTTTTACTTCATACAGTGATGTTTGTATATTTACATACTTTCTAATTGTATATGGGTAGATTTTTTTTTATTTTCAGCATGCTAGTGTCAAAACCCTAACATGCTGAACAAATGCAGGTGGAAATAAATGTCATGATAAACAATTTTTTGTTTACCTCTCTGACATTCCAGGACCCTGAGAGGTTTGTTTATTTTTTTGTGTGTTTCCCATCAGGATGAGCAATTCCTATTTCCCTGAGAATTTGAACTTAATTTTCCTAAGTTATAGGTGCTTATAACATTTACTCACTAACATAATTCATTATTTCTTAGTAGTTTTCTACAGAAATTAATTCACATACTTTATCTTTCAATAATGAGGAAGAATTTTTATTTAATGTACTTTGATTATAAATTTTTCTGCATTTTTTAACTCTTTGTTTTCTATTGAGAAGTCTAATATAGCAGGGTTTTTCTAGGCAGAAACTTAATTTCTGAGTTGAGAGATGCTACACCCAGTCTAATTACAGGTTAATTTTGAAATAACTTGGGGCTTATGAATGTTTTTTTCCATCTGGAAGCTGCTACCAAGCATGTTGCTGTCCCAAGAAATATCACACGAAGGCTGACGTGTGATATGCTAACAGAGTTTTTTCTTAGTAGTTTTAATGGCAGCTCAAAATTAAAATTTGAGTCTTCTGAGAAAACTAAGCCATGAAAGCTTAAGCAAAAATCTTCAGCTGAAATTTAAGAAAATAAAGATATTAGAAAAAATAAGGTCTGAAAAGATATTTTCAGCTAATGCCTCCTTTCCTTGAAATCTTCACACATTCCATTAAAAAAAACCAAACACTTTTTTTAATTTTAAAATTTCGTCTGAGTGATTTTCTTTCTTCTCTAAGCTTTGCCAAGCTTGCTGTACTCTGTTCTCCCTAAAAATTAATTCTCATCTTTTTTAGTGTTTCTCTTCTCCTTTGATACTAATATTTGATTTTTAATATTGCTTTCCTACAAAGTTCTCTGATCTAGTAATCAGTTCTTGAATTAAGTCTTCAGAATCTATTTATTGTACAATTAGCAGTAGACATTATAGGCTTTGCAGCTTTGTTAGAAAAAAATTCCATTCCTCTGATTTCAAAATAAAGGGACAGACTAGTGAGTTTTGTGGAACTCAGTAGTGTCCATGGAGCATATAAATTGCAATATCTGAATGCTAACATAACTTGGCTGCATTTTGACTCTAAATCCTGGTGGTTGGCTGGTTGGTATTTTAATCAGCACAAACTGCTTATTATGAATGAGATTCCTCTGCATTTACACTGGCCTAGTAAAGTCTGTTTCACTTCCTGACCTTGAGAAATTTGAAAACATACTTTCCAGATAGATACAGGTTTTGGCATAGTTATTTGTTTAAAAAAGACAAGAAAAGAGTGTCTTGTCTTAGATTTGTAAGATCGGGTTTCAGGGAACAATATAGATATTGCATCACTACCCATATTATTTCACAAAATGTGAAAAGTTGAAAAAATACATTTCAGTTGTATATTAGATGGCCCCATTCCTTAAGTTAATGGTACCTAAACATTTCTATGTCCCCGTAAATTAGAAAATACTTTTACATTATTGATTACATCTTTATTCTTCAGATCAGTTTCAAATTTTCTTGGTAGAGTTTAAACAGCTATATGACTGCACAGAATTAGTTTGTGATAGTTTTCTGTGTTACTCAGACAAAGATAGGTCATATTCTGATATTATTTGAACAGTAACTGAGAAAAAACCTATCAAAAGATATACTATTAAAAGACATGTATTGGCATAGAAGTATTAACTCCTTTCTGTAGATTTGTATGTCTGGATGCATTTAAGACTAAATGAACCTGTTATGAGCACAAGAATAACAAATTCTTGGTGTATATAGATAAAATAAACCACTACAATTAGTAACAAAAGGTAATCAGTACACTCTGTTATCAATAGGTTATAGCATGTTAAAAGTAACTCTTAGAAATTGCAACGAAAGAAAAAAGTTATTTAGTTTCCTCTTTTTGTTAAAATGATAAAAGAAAAATCTATCGTATAATACAGAGTAAATCTAGAAGAGTTTTGCATTTAGCCTATTCCTAATGCTATTTTTACTGGCATAAACTTGTAAAGCAGCAAATATTTGAAAAATTGCAGTACCCAAAACAAAGAGCATAATTTTCAGCAAATGGTGTGTAAAATCAAGGTTTGAAATTTTGAGGACAGATTATTGCCTTGAGTAAATTCTCATTCTTCAAAATTACTTTTACAGGGACTTGTGCAGTTGAACTATGAGCATCTCCCAGGATAAAGTGACAGAGACTGAGTGGCCTCTTTTTGGATAATGTGTTCCAGCACTTAATCAAAGTCATTGTGAAAAAGAAAATGTGAAAAACAGTAGAGGAGTTTAAAAACAGCGTGCTGATTTTACCTTGGAGTAGGAAGGAGGATGAAGTAGATTGTCATATTTGGATCTGTATGTCTATGATTTTATGATTTTTGTGATAACTGATTCTGCAAATAATATATTTTTCTGCTTTTAATTGCAGCAGGAAAAGAATCAGGAAAGCTCAAGAAATAAAGGTAAGTGACAATTATTTAAAAAATGTGCACATTCTTATAATTATCACAAATCTAACATTCATTACTGGTAAGAAATATCCAGATGGTTTGTTTGCTGAGTATTTTGGTATTTGAAATGAAAAAAAATATATCCAGGAAAGAGGTTGAAATGTAGACAGTATCTGTATTAGCTACTGTTTTTGGAACTCTGAGGTGAACAAGGCTGACTGCTGTAGTCTGGATGGGATAGGCTGCACACGTAATTTCTCACAAAGTTTGTCCCTGACTATGGATGCTTATTATACTTCAATAAAACATCAGTGCCATCAATTTATTGTCTTCCTTTCCATTCAGTAAATCTGTAACTGGATGTGATTCCAGTTTATGCATAAATTAATAATTTCCTTAATAGATTGCCTTGCAACATGACTATTGTGGGTGTTTTTTGCCTACAAAATATTTTCACTGTACCTTACTCAGTGCCAGTGACTAAGCACTATGTGAAATAGAATATCTTGGTTAAAGAAACAGCCTTGTATCAAGAAAGTTAGGATTTCATGCTTCTTTTTCTAATATAAAGTGTTTTAAGAGACAGAACATTGAAATCTCTCAGTTAAAAATTTGCTAAGCAACCAATGAAAGACAAAATTGCCAATAGTGGCAAAGATTGTTCTCTTGATATTTTACTTCTTCATAGAGGTAGGATATGAGATACTTTAAAAGGGTAAACAGAGGGAAGGTAGGAGAAAGACCACCAGTTCTATGTTACAAAGAGAGGAGGGAATTAAGTGACAAACTAACCTATATCTTTTGTATTGCCTTGGGAAGCAATGTGTAATCATATCACCTGAATTAGCTGTTCTTTATTCAGTTATTTATGTACTGCAGTACCCATTTATCTCAATTGGCTTGTTTTCTCCTCATGCTAAGGCTAGACACAAGCATCTAAAGACAAACTAAAGCTGATGGTTGATTGGAGTTGTGTCAGGACAATTACATTGTTCATGATGATACAATAATTTACATCATCTGAAGAACCTATAGTCCTTCACTTGAAGAGTTTGCATGGGGAAATAACTGAACCAAAAAATCCTCTTCAATTTCAGCCAATTTGTGATTTATAATTTTCTTTTCTGAGGTAATACAATATAAAGTTATATCATCTCTACATGTAGTGAGTGTATCCACGACATATTGTTCAAAAACCTTTCATGTCTTATGACTTAATACAAATTATAAAAAAGACTGTGAAAACTCAGATGAGATTACAGAAATAAGATATTTGCTCTAAAATTAAGTATTCACAATTAAAAACTTTAAGCATTTATCTACAAAGAAGGATCCTGAAATGGGCCACTTTTTTGTTTTTTATGATTTACTTCAGTTATATTATGATGTTTGACAGTCTTTCTCCCACACCCCACCCCATCCTGTTGCGAGGTGGTCATTATGGTATGTACGTGAGCAATAAGTAAAAGTAGGAATAAACTAATGACCTAGGTGGGAGTGCCTATCATATTCATTGACCGTTAGTCTAGTTAACTAATCACAGAAACAATTTTAAAAGGCTTGTAAAATATCACCCGCAACTACATCCAAAGGAATGCAGTAAAGTCTGCTTGAAGGAAGATATCCATTGTCTCCAAACAGGCAGTGAAATTGGTGCACAGCTGCACAAAGTTTGTTGTGATTTTATATGTAACCTCTCGTGGAAATTTTCAACTTACTAAACATCCTGCATGATATGCATGTCTCTGCCTAAACTAGCAATTCAACTTGGAAGATTTTAGTGGTCTGGAAGACTATTCATGCACAGAGTAGGCCTTGCAACATAAACATATATCTACAGATATACTTTATTCTGTAATGCTTTTTTTGGATGCTTTTCTGATTGGGTTTTTTTTGGCATTCTCTTTTCATATTCTTTAAACTAATTTTTTTTTGTTCACATGCTCTTTTTCCATGTTATTGCAAAGTTTCAGAAATATATTTTTATTTCACTTGTAACTTACAGCATGTAGGATCTTTAAACTCTTTCTGCTTAAAATACTGGTTGATATGGATGAAACAAGACTAAATTAATATTTCAGCATAAACCTTCTTGTGTTGGCAATGAATCACATGCAACATCTAAAGGTTTTGTGCTCTGCATGTGTTCTTGTGAGATAGCTAAATTATCCTCAGATTCTCAGGACAAGGTTCTAACAGTGTTCCTTACACTCTGCATATTGCTGCCACACTATGTGGTAAAAGGACTAAATGTTTTCTGTGGTTCCTTGACTGCTCTGACACTTTCAGAACCAGTGTTGTCTTCTTAATTCAGAGGAAAATTACAGCTCATCTCTGTCAAGTGAAACACTGGAGTCTCTATTGTGCCTCATAACTTCCATTTATACCAGTATTTCAGTGTCTAATTTTTATTAATAATTTCATTACATTGTATACTTATAAGAGGAGAGGATGTTGCAGCATAGTTAAAGTCAAATGCTTCTTGACTTTAGTGGGATTAAGATATTAGTAACAAGGGACATTCTGTATCTTTCATTATATTATAAATGCCAGTAATTTTTCATTTTACTTTATTTATTGCTATAAAATAAAACTGATTACTATTCATATTTTAGTAAAGATGTCCTTATTTTTCTGTAGTGTTTGTTTTTTCTCTTGCCATTTGTCTGACCTGTTTGTTTTTCCCGTCTGTTACTTCTGCTGTCAGCCTCTAAGTCCATCACACCAGAAGGAAGCCAATACTCAAACATACCCTATTCTGACAGTAACCCCATCTCTCTCTGATCTGTGATATTCTTTTTCTTGTTTTATTTAACAGATAACAGATCTTTTTGTATACTGTTTGAGAAAAGCAACACTGCTTTTATGTAAAATAATATGTTAACGTTATACAATTTTAGTGTATGCTTATATTTCTTATACTTCTCATAATTTTTTGTGCATGAAAATGAGTATCACCAGTGCAAAATACAAATGAGATTAGTTTCATAACACTTCTGTAATATGAAAGAAATAAAAAGGCAAATAATCACCTACTAAACTTCACTGAATTTTGCTTGCTGGCTTGGAGTCACAGTTTGACCTTCCTTACCTCTCTTTTCCAGTGTTAACTCCTTCAAACAAAAAAAATCCATTTTATTCCAAACCTATAGTGAAAGATAAAATAGATATTTTTGTAATGAATTGAGAATATCAGAAATTGTATTATATTTAAGCAATGTGAAGAATTTTCCTCACAGCCTATGCTTGACTTTGGAGACATTCATGTGCTTTTAGTAAAGAACATTATGAACTTTAAAGTGGAAATACTTTCTGACAGTATTATTCTAGAAAACTTTTATTTCTGAGGTACCAGAAGGTTGACTAGTGAAACAAATCAACTATTTGCCAAACTTGAAAGGCATCACTATTCCTTTGATCAGAAAAAACACTAGCACACAGGAAACAACAAGCCACAAAACATTTCAGTTAAATGGTAGCATTTCAGATGATCAATTCCTAAACTCAGTCACAGTTTGAATTACAGCACAATAGTTTTATTTTTTGAGAACTTAGAAGTTGACTTCAGTATAGATAAGCAGTTTGTAAGACACATTTCCAAAGAAACCCAGCAAAGTCAGAGAAAACAAATTCTGAATTTCTGCTGAGAGTAAGGTGATTGTTTTGTTGATATTGAAGAATGATATGATACTGAACACAAGTTGTGTAACTTTAGCTATTTATTTTAGTAACGTAAAGAACACTTACTGAAAGATATAAAAAGTGCTCCACCAAAGATTTGGAAAAGATGCACTTTTCACAGCATTTTCAAAATGTGCATGCAAATAATTTTAATGATAGTAACTCGAAGACTTTTACTTTAGTTAAGTGCACTTTAGATACAAACTGTATAGTATGCTGCTAAAATGTTTGCTAGCTACTATTGATCTGAGCTTTAAATGCCACTAACACTCAAAACTAGAGAATTTTGACGGACATATTTTTAATTACATCTTGAGTTTCTAATTATACTTAATATTTCTCATTTTATGCTTACCTTAGTAATCGGAATGTAAAACCATTGTTGACTCACAGATCAGTTTCAAAAACATAATTCTCTATGATTATGAACATATTGGCAGACTTTTCTGATATCATTAACAAACATCTGTTCCTTTTATAGTCTTTAGCTACCAAAACTAAAGGGGAAATCATATGGGCACCACTTGCATATCTTACTTGCTTTTTACTCCTTAAAAAGTTAGCATACCTGCACAACACTTGTGGCCCTGTCTGGGATTCCAGATTGGTGTAATCTTTTTCTATACAGTGATAAAGGTAAGACAAGAAGGAGTAAGAAAAGCTTAAGAAAGTTCAATATTGAAAGAATTTAAGGGACAAAACCAGTAAGGCCTTAATTAAATCAATAACTTGTAAAAATGAAATTGTATTTGGAGATAGTCTCAAATGCCAGTGGGTGAACAAACAGATCTATCCTTCAGTATGTCTGGCTGTTATTATTTTTGATGACAGACAAAGCTATGTATGTTCTGATGTAGAATACATGACATCAACATCCTTTGTCATGTTAAACCAATTAACTGTGGCAAAAAATATACTTCATTACTTTCTGTAATGTATCCAGTGACTCCTTACGTTTGCTCAATCAAATTATTCTAAATTTGTATTTCACCAGTCATGTATTGATTGCATATTGTTAGAATATGAACTGCAATCCTCCTGGACTGAACTGATTAATGTTTTGGTTTGTTACACTGTAATAACCCTTCTGTACTAGAGCAGTACATTTCAGAAAAAAAATGTAGAATTTTAGAGAATATATGTAACAGCGGGCAGGTTAGTAAATGTTTGTTCAAGAATGTTGTTTTCATTGAAATGCAGCTACTAAATATTCTGACCTACTGGGTCTTTGTTTTGAAGTTTTTTTACTTTGTCATTATGTTCCAATTTAGTGAATAAACTTTCAAGAGTTGGTATGAGGTTCGTTTGAATTAAATGTGCCAAATACTATCCCCTTTAACTGTTCCAGTCCCCTCCAGAGCCTAGTCAACTGAAACTCAAATCTCTTTTCTCACTTAAGAATTAAGTAACATAAGCCATATGAAAAGCAATAAGAAATACAGTTCTGTTTTCCACCCGAACAGTTCTCATTTCCTTTTTGTTTCCATGCTCTTACAAAAGACTTACAGATATAATGTTATTAACTGAATTTTGTGTGTTTTTTTTTTTAATTTATTCTCATCTTGGAATGGCTTTAGCATGGTTAAAATTTATAAAAATGCCTTTTATTTTACCCCCTGGTTCAATCAATTCAGAGTCAGATTTTGAAATGCATTGAAAAGAAACAAATCTCTTTATGTGGGAAAATATTTTTAATATAACAATTAATCTTACAATATTATATTTGAACAGGCCTGAAGCTCGTTGTGAGAAAGTAAAGTATGTGGGTCAGAATGTCAGATGTCAGTTCCAGATAATATCTTTGATAACAATGTGATTACTCAGACACAGAAAGTATAGATTAAGAGCAAGGTCTGTGTTGTACTCTACAGCTTTGTGAAAGGTTATCTTATTTCTTTTCAACAAAGCATTATTTGATGACACTGAGTTCCAGTTTTGATGTCTATCTGTAAACACAGTACAGTATTTGTGTAGTAATCTAGTCAGGCTTGCTACCAGTGTAATGCCATAGAGATAAACAGTGTAAACGGCACAAATATATTTGACCTGCCAGTTGTTGTCTTGAGGTAAATGTATTTCATCTTAGTCAAGAAAGTAACTAAAAGTGCTCAAGTAATAACAGGGGAATACAACATGGTGCAAGTATTTTACAAAATTGCAGCATTTACCTTGCAGATATATCATAAACTCCAGATATGTATTCCATACCAGTGAAAACTTGTCTGCAGTTTTAGTATGGCAATGTCAGGGAAAGAACAGCATCCTATAGAATTTCTTGAGTGTTATGTTACAAATTATGTCCACATTTCTGCATAGGAGTTATTTCCAGCTTTATGTTGGTTGGCTCCAAGTTTCTAAGTTCATTTTTGCTATAAACAAGTATATATACTAAAAGAATAGTAACTAAAACCCAAAAGAGTTGGAATGAGTCTGAAAAGTTTCTGTAAATTACACAAAAATTCACAGCTGTCAGTGTATATTCAAAAGATGAATTGGAATGACGAGAGGT
This sequence comes from Pipra filicauda, assembly GCF_003945595.2. NCBI lineage: Eukaryota > Metazoa > Chordata > Aves > Passeriformes > Pipridae > Pipra > Pipra filicauda. The sequence goes on from NW_024104579.1 coordinate 162,406, forward strand.
GTCTGTAACTTTTCTTAAATTCACGTCCATTATTTTTGCCACTAATTAGAACTATGTAAGGGGATCATACATAATCTGATGACCACTACAGAGACAAATATTGATCTTTATTACATATAATCATCATATACATATGTATTGTATATGATAATGGAGAAAATGTGAAGGCAAACGTGTTCTACAACTGTGTTTTGTTGCATTCATAAAAGGATGAAATTCATGTGAGATGTGTTTGACTTGTTAGCAGCTTTAAGAATTATACATACAAAGAATTTCTTTCTTCTTTGGATTTTCTTTATGGCAGAGAAATGGCCATCTGACTTTATTTTTTGTTCTCATATGTATGGCCTGTGTCAAAATTCCAGGCAAGAACTCTTCTGCAAAATGGTATCTCTATACTAGAAAGAGATATAATTGTTATTTCTGTATGTAGTAGAATAATAGAGGTAACATAAGAGATTGGTGTCCCCATCTAGTATTTTTAAAAAATTCATCCATGTCCTCCTAAAATTTAGGTTACATTCTGTTAAATTGTTAAATCTATTTCAAAGTGAATATTGTGAACATAGCCAGACAGAATATGTTCAGAAGTATTCACAAAATTTCTCTCTGTAGTGCGCAAACACTTAATTTGAACAGATACAGCAGAGAAGACATTCAACATTGGCAGGGGAGGGGAGTGCTGAATACTGACTGGAATACATATTCATTCCTATTCATTCTTATCTTAACAACTTGAAGTTTTCCTTTTAGAATAGATTTTCAAAAAGAATAGTGTATGTCAGAAACTATCCTAATGCTGTTACACTAGAAACTTACATTTTATTTGTAAATAAGCATAAAATATAATAGCTAAAAAATCCATGTTAGTATTTTTGGGAAAGCAACTTTTGTTATTTGTTTTTATTTGTCTATAGCATAACCCTTTCTTTATCATTAGATCTGAGTATTGTCTCAATATAAGCTTATATAAAATATTCTGTTGTGAGAATATTTGCTCTTGTTACTGAGCAAAAAGGAGGCTAGGATATTTATGTCACTTAAAAAGAATTACATAGAGACCCTTTTAGAAAGCCACAGAGATCTTTACAAGCTCTACAATAATTTTTTTTAGATATAAACTTAAAACCCAATATAGGCAATAGTTTAATTAGACCATTCATAAAGAAGTGCTTAAAGTTGAGGAAGGGTTTTTCTGAAAGAAAAAAGTAAAGTGCAGGAGGAATACATAACATTCAGAAGCAAAAGATCGGGTATTTCAGAAATAAATTCTATTTAATTTATATTCTTAAAAAAAACCCCCTTGTTAATAGGTGTCTTTTAAACTCAGGTACCATGCCACTGATTTTTCTTGTATATTTGTAACACTAATAGCTATCAACATAACTTGCATATAGGTTTTCTGCGCTGTTTGTAAGCTATAAACTTTTAAGAACACATGCAGAGAAAAACTGACACATTCGTGTTACATAGGTGAAATTTCTATACTCATGCTGTCTAAAACAGAATTACTTTTTGCATTAATTTTGAATTCTTCAGAATGCTATTGATTATATATTAAGAATATATTTTCTCATATCAGATATCTCTTGCAAGCCACTTAAAGGACAATCAGAACTTATATAACCTGAAAGATGAGTCTCTTGAACATGATTTCCACCTCAACCCTCAATCCCAATAATTGTAGCACTGTATATAATTCAGATGCTAGTTGAAACAATTACAGTATTCATTTTCTGCCTTAGTCTTTGAAAAACAAGGGTTGATGTGTTTCATTATCATTAAGGTCATGTTCTAGTTTACTTCAAGCACACTCTTTTGCCACTTGCTTCAGACACTAGAACACAATTAACAATGTCAGATCCTGTTAATGTTTACATCATAACTGGAAGCAGATATTACAGTGAAGTGCAAATTAAAGACTGCTAAAATGCCTGCCACTAACAATTATGGTGGGGCAGTATAAAATTTCTCATTTGTTTCCAAAGGTCAGATTAATAAAGCTGCATGTCACATTATCATAAAGGGTGGATCCAGCTGTCTGTTTTGATTATGCTTAAAAGTCTAGTGTTTCTAAGGAAACTTTGCAAGGAATGAATACATCCATTTTAACTAGCAGTTTAAATGTGGGTAATTATTAGACCTTATTCTGAAGGGATTCAAATCAGAGGTTGTAGTCACTCAGATGTCTTCCTGCTTTTTAATTTACAAATATAGAAATTAAATTATTTTATAAATGCCTTTCAGGTTTTAATCTTTAAATTTAAAGTAGCTCCCCAAGTACAAAAAGCTAATTCCTCAGATGAATGAGCTGTAAAACTAAACTGCATCAAATATTGAAATAGACCTATCTATATATATTCCTGCATGATAAAAATTAGAAGTAGAAGCAACTGGACTCTTTAAATGAAAGTTGTTAATTCTATTAAAACAATGAAGAAGTATATCTTAAAATGTAATACTCTAGAGTAAAATTAAAATTATATTTATATTGTAGCTATTCAAGTGATTATGCAGTTGCATATATCTTTATCAAATGAATACAACTTTCTATGCTTTACTCCTAATAATAAAAATTCTGGGCATTTTTCAAAATAGCTTTTTAAAGGTTTGCTGAAATGTAAAAATAAATTTGTGATTAAAAAAAAAGTGTTTGATTTTTTCTTTAAATACATATAAATTAATTTAAAAAATCATCATCTTGTGAAGTAAAAGGAGACTACTGATTTGGCAAGAGTTTGTCGGTAGAGTTACTAAGATATAGATCTGAATATATTACTGAAGGAATTAAATGATTTTTGAGGTTTATGTTGAACATAAGATTAAATATGATGGCACAAATTTCAAGAAACTGGAATAACCTTTTTGCTACAATCAGGAAACAACAGAGGAAAATTTAAAAAAAGTTTATCAACTGTATGATAACTTGGGTAACCAAAATATCATAAACCCCCAGATGTTCATAACATATCAAGGAAGGTTTTCCTAGCAGAGATAGAGAAAAGTATTATATATGACATTACTTAAACCTCACCTGACATACTATATCTATGTCTGAATGTTCAAGTTTTCGATTGAATTCAATTTAATCATGAGCAAATACAGAGAAGAGTTACTCTAATGATCAGACAGTATTTTGTAAGCAAAACTCAAGAACACAGTTTGTTTTTCCTAGCAGAATGGAATACCTGAAAGTATATTGGTAAAAATGCTTGAAAAGACCATGGAAATCCTGAAATGAAAAGTGAGCTAGATTATAATTACTTTAAACTAGAGACAGTACTCCTTGCATGCAGCAAGACATTTCTCTGTGTGCAATTTATTCCTCTTTGCATGAATTAGTAGAGTATTAGAACTGCTATGTGTGATTGTGTGCAAATGATAAAGTAAAAAACTGTTTCAGGAAGAATTTCCCTCCTTCTGTGAAAATAAGGAGGGGATTTGATGCTTTGCCTGTACACAAATTCATTTGAGTTCATGCTAAGCAGTGCCTGAAAGAAAGAAAAACTTCAGGAAATTGCCTGAAAAAGATGGTACAAGGAACCCCTCAGCCTCTCCCTTACATTGAAGCAAGACTTCCCTTATCTGGAAGACTCATCTAAGGTGTTTATAGGGCAAGGTAATATGTTTCATTTGGATTATGATAAAAATTTCTGGGTTTTTGCCTTCACTTTCCATTGTGAGGATATCTCTATTTGTGCAGCCGTGGTCTGGATCATTTGCTATAAATACTTCTTTTTCAGTGTTCTTTCCCACCTGTACCCTATTTTGCATAAGCTCTGTCTCCATTTTTCATACCAGCCATTCATTTCTTTGATGATTTGACATGGCAGAAAGTAATCTGTGTTCTCAGGGGAGAACATGTGTAAGGCTTAAAATGCAACCTTCCTTGAATATCCAAGGGTAGGATATGTCTTTGAATTTTCAAAGCTTTTTAGAGATCAAGTATTTGAAGTAACTTCTAGCTTTTTTCATAAACACATAGCTTTTAGTTTCAGATTCCAAAGAGGAGTGGACTTCATGGGACAGTCTGAGTGAAAAGAGATAAGGTGAATGCTCACTTTGGATCATGTCTTACAGGCATATTTTTTGTAATTTGACCTATACTTTCATCGCCTTGGAGGGACTGATGAATCTTCAAGTAATAATTGTATTTTATTAATTAATCATGTATTGTCTGAAATCATAACAGGATAAACTCTTATGGGTCTTTTTATGCATATGATGTATAGTAATTGTTTTGTTTGGCTACTGAAAGGATAGCCATATGCTATCATTGCAATGACAGTAACAAACTGTAGTTCTGTGTGGCCCTGAATCGCCGCATAAAGGGAGGCTTTGGCTGTTTAGGCAACAGTTATTGATCAAAAAGCTGTTTATCAGGGTTTCCAACCTGAGAAAGAAATACAGTAGGACAGATTTTTGTCCAGACAACCTTTGACAGGGTTAAAAGGTAAATAAATCCATGGTTGATGAAGTAATGGCTGATTGTTGGTTAAACAATCTAAAAGATCTGATGTGTCTAAACACCATTCTATAAGCAAGTGTCTTTGTATTCAAAAATGAAGTGGTAGAGCAGGATGCTTTTTTCTCTTCATGCTTGCTGGACTTTGTGGCACATAAAATTTACTTGCACATACGGTGCCCAGGCTATAAATTTTTGGTTTTCTAGTATTTGGCACCGTGTCTAAACTAAAACTAAACATAGGCTTAGATTGATATGCTTTCAGGATCTCAATACAAAAATTCTCAATAAAAAGGTTCAAATTACTTTCTATTTAAGTTATGCACAAAGAACAGAGATACAATTGTGAATGCTGGCCCACTAGCAATATTCAGACAAATTTTGATGTTTTTGTTCTTTTAAAACACTGTAAAAATCAATGATGGCATTGCTTTAATGAAAATTTAAGGAAAAATTCATTATGTCTTAGAAATAAATAAATCCAAGAATATTAAAGCAAGCATTTTTCTTAGCTTTATAAAGACCTGCATAAAGCTGATTAAATGAAGGTTCTCAGAAGGACAGAAAGATTAAAGATACTTAGTAAATAGAAAAGCATACAAAAATCCCATTTGTATTATAAGTGCCACCACGGTTCTAGTAAGTACATATTGATTCTTCTTCATAAAACATAAAAACTGTGATTTTTTTAGCTCTAAGGATAATTTCCCACTAAAAATGCATTACAAATAGGGAAAAAAACCCAATAAAAATATTCTGGTAGCATAATCATAATTTCTATGCTCAAAGGACAGTGTATATAGCTTGTGCTTTGGTCTAATTAACAACAATATGATTTTCTTTCCCCAAAAACATTAAAAAATCTTATTACTCTTTATAATTGTAACTGACATCTCAAAATAGTGGCAATACATAGAGTTATGAATATAATTAATGAAATAAAATTGGAGGAAGTCATACAGAATGACAAAAGCTAAAGAGAACATATTTATGCTTCTTAAAGTATTTCTAGGGTGGTTCAACATTTATTTGTAAATAAATATTCACAAACATATAGAAATTTGTGTATATGCTCACAGACATACACATAAAATGTCACAACTTATATATAGTAAAAAATATGTAGAAATAGAACCTCTACTCGGAATAGAAATGAGAATCTAGGGATAAAAGCATTTCTTGTGAGTCCTGATTAGTCTTTAAATACATATTTTAAACACTCATTTGTAGATATCATGTCATCTACTACAAGTGTAATAAAAATAGCAGGAAATCCTGAGCCTTCTCTCATCCATTTCTTTATTTCCACTCCAAACTGAAGTGTTGGATTAGGGAAGATTAGGAAGTGTAATGTAGTTCAAGATTAAAACATATAAGCTGAAGTATCCAATAGGATAGATGTTTCTTCTTTTAAATCTGCTTTTATAGGGTGTTTGGGAAGGGTTTTGGTAAAATGTGTCATGTGACTCCGTGTGACTGCACACACTCATGCTGGATCAATGCACTTTAAAACATTTACATTTTTCAACGGTCTGTATTCTAACATACTTCCTGGACATACTGATCGTTGAATTTGCAAGGTGTGTGACCTGTTATGATCCTCTTTGCTTGCTTATTAAGAAAAAGAAGTCTTTTCATGTGCCCACTTACCTTTATAAGCGGTCAATTGCAAATGACATTTCTTCCTTCCCTTGTCTCTCCAGAGAGATATTATGAGATGTGAAGCCTGTTTACTTTCTTTCAAGCTTTTCTGTACTAACTGAGATTGCCCTTTTCCACATGTCTACTTTATTCTTCCAATTGTGGAAACACTTAGAGTTTAGGGGAATCATAAATGCAAGCAAGCTACATGCTTGCCATACGGAGCATGAAGGTCAGTATTGTTTCCCACACTGGGACTGCAGTATCCCATCAGACACTTTAGCAATCTGATCTAGTTGCTATCAGAAAAGTCAATATTTGCATTTTGTTGAATATGCATGACCACCAGTGTTTGGAAAAAGAGTTATTTGGTATCTGTGCTTGTATGATTATCTTGTTTGCATTCACAAGATACTATCTGCAAATCCTCTAATGATTCAAAGACAACGTTGTATGAAGTTATTTCATTATTAGGATTAATTCATTGCTATTCTAAATTAAACAGGCTTAGAATTTGATGTTCTTTAATTTCAGCTAGGGCACTGGAAGGACAACTTGAAGAAAAATGTCATAAAGTGTTTTAATTCATAGAATGTTAAGTGTACACAGAGAAGCCATTTTAGTTCATGTTATGTTTGTCTGTTACTTTTTAAAAAACTTTTGAATTGCACTAGTTGCTGAGAAACATTGCAGATTTGCCTGCAAACAGTAGCATAAAATAGATTACTGGCTTTTAAATGGTCTAAAAATTAACTAATTGATGGAAATTAAGAAAAACCTAATTTGAGTATGAGGATTTTTTTATCTAGAGTGCAGTTGTGTTTTCCAGGCCATAAAGTCAGAAGTGTTCTCTATTGGTAAATTCTTATAAACGTATATTGAGCTTGATTGACTTCAGTGGAATTCTGCAGGTGTGCTTGATTTTGATGGCAGACAGAGACTTAAATCAGAGCACATAATTCTGAAAGATTTAGGATGCAGAAAAAAATCCCTTTAAGAGTACCATGAAAGTGTCTTAGCAGTACATTTGCAAAATTGCTCCCTTATGCTTTGGAAAATATTGGGTAGAGATCAGTCATTTAGAAATTTGTAGCTCTTTTCAGAGTGATTCAGTTAATGAAAGTGCTCTTGCTTTCTTTGCACAAAGTGCTACATTCATTAAGTAGAAGAGGTGGGCTATGTTTCACACAAAAATAGGGGCCAAAAAAATCCTGCTGTCTTCCAACAGATGGAAACAATGCATTTTAAAGTTTTCTTTTGAAGGGATTACTCCTCTGTTAAACATAATTTTGACCAGCCAATTTACTCATGCTTCTGGTCATCGAAGATGCCATCTGTAGAAGATGGAGCTGGACATCAGAGCAACCAGGGAAGTGCTTTAAGGCAGTAAGAGGGAGACCTGTGCACTTCTTCTGCCACCATTCTCAAAATAAGAGAGAAAATCTGGACAGTAGTGAACCAATTTAGTTGACTGTGTCTTACTTTTTCTTTCGTGTTTGACTCAGGGCTTGTGATCTCTAGTGAGCTTTATGCTGAGTGTGTGAATCACACATCATGCACACAAAGAAAGCTAGCAGACTACTAACTTTTTATTCTGTCCTGAATGTTTTATAACTTCAAATGGTGTAGAGGCCCAGAGAAGCTAACTTTATTCGTGGGGTGGATTGCAGTCATATTATTTTGTGAAATGTTAGATTTTCTACTAAATGGGGGGGAAAGCTTTTCTAGAAGTCAGTGAACAGGGGAACCTAGGGGCTAAATATGCTATTATTTTCTAAGCAAAAGGTAAACAGTAGCACTTTATCAGCCACAACATACAACAGCAGAAGCTTCAGGGAAAACATTAAATTTAAAATTGTCTATAGGATGTATGTCCTCTAATTTGAAGGAATACTTATGTAATATTAATATTTGGTTTTGTTAAAATTATGGAACATATATGCAATCCATCAAGCTATTGGAAAATGACCTTTATTTGCAGTATCTGTATACCCTCAGTTGTTACTGCTTCTTTTATTCCCAAGAACTCCATGAGATAAGGTAGGCCTTTCAGAAGCAGGAACTGAAGTCCATAGTACATGAACCGAATTTAACTGTTAGAGTCTTGAGACTGTTAGTCTTTCCATAGAGATACATGGCCAAGAGTTTGAAATACACATTTTATTCATTTAAATGCCAGTGCTTGTGTATTGATTTCTGAAATTTTTTCATGTCATGTAAAACAGAAACATTTTAGATATGTAGAATTTTTCCACTCAGCTTTAAAAGGCATACAGAAATGCTTTACTTTTGGTATATTCATTTTCATTACTATTTTCTCATTGCTAAATATTTCATAGTTTCATAATTTTTGTTTCTGTGGATTTCTGTTAGGTTGATTCTGCTTTTTTGTCCTGAGAGGAGAATAGGGTATATCTTGCTCTTGTTCACCTTTTACATTTTGACATGTTTTTCTGGAGTTAGAAAGAATGTCCTCTTGAACCATATCAAAGTGACTTTTTGATTGGTTGGTTGAAAATATTGGCTACCCCTATACTAAATAAATAAGCAGCAAATGATAAATAATGAAGTAGTCATTTTCTTCTACTAAATAATAAAATTCATATAACGAAAAAATAAACCATTCTATTTTATGTTACCTGAAAAATTGATAACTAGTTTGTAGGTTTTACATTATTCAGATAACAGAAAATGTGCAATACATTTGGATTTGATCTGCTTCTTCCCTTTAGCAATACAACTACAAGATTTAGAAGAATACGTTTTATCTTCTCACTTCAAAACCCAGAAATATTTATATTATAAAATAAGTATTTGAAAAGTCAAAGTATATTTTTTGGCCTTCAGTGGAGTAACAGTCTTTGAATATAGCCTAAATGGTAGTCTGAATAGTCACTGAGATTTCTTCAAAGATATGAATGTATTGGATAATTGCATGGTACTAAAAATATACATACTGCTTGTATTTTAGTACGAGAGCTGTAGGGATGACAAAAGAAGAAGAAAATACTGAAGCAAAAATATTGTGTCCTGAGAGAGCCAGAGCTAAGATTAGTGTGTGTGTGAAAAAAATCACAAGTTCAAGCTGGAAAGCCGCTTGAAGCATGATTATTCTCTGTGGCTGGAAGCAGTCACGTGGATGTGTGTGGCATGTGGGGAGAAAAGGAAACATCTTGCTGGCTGAAGAGCTTGGACCTGGGCTCAGTAGAGAGTCTGTATATAGAAATTGAGTAATAACGTTACAAGAGAGTTCTTCCTGGACAAAGTCTGTCTCCCGTGGATTCATTCACCGTAAATGGTGCAGAGCGAGGACCTTTTTTCTACACTGTAGTTAATAGGTGGTACAATGCTGCCTGCCTTTTCAGTAATAATTAATATTTACAAAATTAGCACTACCTTGGTTCCAGTTTGCACAAATCATCATATGATGGTTTTGACAGAAGGCTCTGTGATTGACTTGCAAATTTACACAGAAATGTCTTAAGGGGATGTCAAATGCTTGACTTTCTCTTTATAGTAATTGTGTTTAAGACAATGTGTTGTGATGAAACTGTTGACTGAACTTTTGCAGTGTGGCATCAGTGAAGAGATTTGACATCAAATATACAGTGTAGCAAAAATGTATTCTCTACTTCCATTGTTCACATTTCACATGGGTTTTTAGAACCTTAAAAGTAACTTTATTGCCAGAATGGTTTACAGCTTAATCCAAATGACATAAAAAATTTCTGGACGAACCTATGAGATAAAGTCTGTAACACTTCTTTTTTGATAGATTTGTATTTTTTTCCTATATAAGTAATAATTTTATTAAACTAAAATACGAGGAAAAATTAATATAAAAGAAAATTGGTCCGTTGCAGTGAAGACTTTGTACTGTAAGAATTGTAAACCCTCACAGTTTTATGCCAGGTGAACAAACCTTTCTTTCCTTTCCTTTTCTTCATTTCTCTTTTCTTTAATATCTTAAAAGTTTTGAGCAGTGCTATGAAAATTCTGTTAAAAATAATTGATTAAAAGCCAGCAAATTGAAGCAATGTTTTGTGTTTGAATGTCATAAAATAAAGCTAATAAACTTTTTCCTTTTTTTTAATAACTTTTAACAGTTGTGAAAAGTTAACAAATTTTGACTGTTAACTATAACTGTTGACTAACAAAATAAATGTTTGAAAAGATATTGAAGTTAAGGAAATAAAGCATTTGAATTTGTTTTAATTATTGAAATCTGGCTTTCTGAGCTTATTATTTGGACATGTAAATTTTATATTGCATAAAATCATTTCACTATTAAGCGAGTAGCAAACTTCAAAGAGAAATTAGAGTGTGTAAAGGTTTCTTTTCATATGCTAAATGACTGATAAACTTACACCCCATTGACACTATTGAAAAGACAGTTGTGTACTGTCTAATGCCCTTAATACAGTATTACAAATCAAAAAGAAACTAAATGACATGGAAACACATTTTTTTTCACTCCAGTCAATAATATCATTTCTAATAGATGAGGCCAAGGTTACAGGATTGCATTTTTTAGGGTACTTAAGCAAAACACATCATTCTGTAAATGTGAAAGGGATTTACATGGGAGATATAATTTAGATATCTATGCAAGCTTTCTGAGGAAAACTTCTGTGCATACAGACTTTCAAGCATCTATATAAGGGTTAACCTTATGTTTATATTCTTTGTATGTAAACCCTATGCAGAATAAGAAAGTATCTTCCTATGCTGCAAGATTTCAAAAGCAAATATAAGTTCTAAATTGGTGGGGTGAAAGTTATCAGTGATGTCCCCCAATGAAACTTTTATCTGTAACACTCAATTTTCTAAAATCTCCATAGAAGCACTGAGCAGACAATCTGGTTCAAATCTATTTTGCTGCCTTGTGTAGTGTAACTTTTCAAAGACTTCCAGAAAAGATCTAATATCAAAAGCTATATTGTCCATGATCTGAAAATGTGTGTGAATAAAAATTGTGGTACATGCTAGTAGCAAACTATAATATGCACTACAGAATTATTTATATTTCTTTAAAAATAGAACTTGATTTATGAATTACTTAAAATTACAATAGGAGAGAAAGTAGTCATTACAATTATTTTTGGGTATTTGGGAAAATACCCAAACTTTTTTTCACCACAATAGTTGTTTGAGTGAAAATCTTTTCAGTTAGGCTGGGCTTGAAATATTAAAATGTCTTTAACTTATGGTGTCAAAATATAGAAGATAGTTTAGGAGCAGTAGTGAAAGAACAAAAATATCCGATAGGATAAAACATCAGTGAGACAGCTGAGTGCCTGTGAAAATTGTAAACCATCCACCAATAAGAAACATATGATGAATCTGATTGGAAAAGGTTGATTTTATGGTTCTAATTAAAAATTAAATAAAGATACATTTCTAGTGGTATGGTTATATAGTCTGGCAAGAAAAAAACCCAAAAACTAGAGACTATAAATAGCTAGAGCTACAGATTTTGAATAGCTTACTCAGAACAACTTGGAACCCTCACCCCTGACCAAGATTGGGTAGAAGTCACCTTCTAAAATGAAGATTATGCTCTTATGTTTGTCATGTAGAGGTTAATATGCCTTTCTAGGATGTGAAGGATCTGAATTTGATTCAGATCCTACTGATTTTGCTATTGAAATTAGATCATAATACAGCTCAGTAAGTTGGGCAAGACTCTGAAAGAGAACTTGAGCCTGTAGGTTATCAGATATTTTACTTGTTTTAATTCATCTTTAGATTAATTAATTTTTTAGGCAGCAGAACAGACAATGAGCTTCCTTCTCACACATGAGCTACCATAATTAATTTAATTCCTCTAGTCCAATATGCTCTTGAATGCACATTCGGCTGATGCAGATGCTATCTGCAGTTATAGCACTCCACATGCATCTCTGTACTGAAGATTCCCTCAAGTACGGGTGATCTAACCATAGATATTAGATTCCAGTAACCTAAAATGAATAAATTAGTTTTAGCCCATGCAGTACTCTTCTGTAGCTAGTTCATGCTCCAAGGGTTCTGCTAAAGTTACAGACTTTCTGTGTCTTTATTTTTGGCAGTAAATGACAGTACATATTGCACATGCAGCACATCAAAACAGATTTTCATAGAGAAATCTTGTATCTCTGAAAAAATGAGACATTGACTGTACTTCTTTAATGTCCTCAAGAGCCTTAACCTGAAGACTTCTGTACTTCTTTTCTGTCAGCTTTTCTCATAGTACTTCCTTAATCTAGAATATACAAAACTACTCTGATTTATAAACACTAGGTGGATCACAAGTCATATTTTTCTGTACCTAACAGATATTTTACTGGTTTGGTAGCAGAATTTTTGAACTGAAGAGCTACCCCCAGTATGAGATTACATTTGTAATTCCTGCTTACATTAAAGGAGTCCAGACTTTTTGTCTCAGAGGAAGCCATTAAAATATTGGCAAACTGCTAATCTGTTCTGGGATTTTCCATTGTTTATCTAGGGCAAGTCTACTGGGTAGTAATCGTGTTTGATATTTTCTTATTTGGAGCAGACAGTGATAAAACACACAGAATAAAAATTGTATACAAGATAGAAATTAATAATTAAAAACTCAAACCAGCATGAATGAATGAATCCACATAGAGTCTAAAGTTGATGCATTCATTCAGAAGTAAAACAAATATCAAAAGCAATTTTAAAAAGTCTAACTTTGATCTTGAAGTATACATCTCCTGTTACTTGAAATTGTCTTTCTTGACTCAGCTGGACATGCCTAATTACAATAGAAAATGGCTGTGCTGTTGTCAAACACTTATATTACACTTTAAAATGCCTGTGAATGGTAAAAGTTTATATTATTTGGTGACATGATTTGTAAGTTTGCTTGGAAATCACTAATTTCTGTTTGAGATAAATGTTGTAAATTTAAAACCATGGACAACAGACATTAAAAAACATAGGCAATCAAGACTACATGCTTAAGGTATTACATTTTCACTGAATCTAGTGTGCGATCTACAGGAGAATGTGCAAAAGAACTAGATTTATGTCAATAGGCAGAAAGATGATTGTATTCATATTGAGGTTGCCTAACATGACAAACAGTCTTCAACTTGAAGAAATTAATCTCATATTTGTTGATTTGTCATTTCAGTAGCAGGAATCTATTTCAATATTTCTATTGTTCTGGGATGTGGCACTCTATATAGAGAAGAGAGGCAATTTTTATGTCTCCCAAACAATCTGAGGTTAAAATTGGGATTCTGTCTGGAAGACAACAGAACTCAGGCAGATCACAGTTCAAATTCTGATGTGAACTTCTCTACTAACAATCAGACAACAACAGTCTGTATCAGCCTTTCTCTTTCAGAGTTTGGTTCTGTGTATAAGGTGCATTTATATGTGCATTTATGTGTTAGGATAAATTGTTGAGAAGCTTGGAAGTTGGATTTTAGATTTTTAATGTGGCTCAAACTGCCACAACCATAACAAAAAAAACCCACAACTGGCAACTGCAACGCAGAATACAGATAGGGGAGGAAAGACTGAAAAAAATTAAAGGAATGCTCCTAGCCACTGTCATGACATAGACACAAAGTATTGCCAAGAGTCTAATAATAAGGAACATATATTTTGAATATTTATGTTCCATCTCAGGGATTGTAAATGTTACTACATTTCTAGCAATTTATCATTATGTTCTTGAGTTTAGGGAGACAGCTATAAGAACTGAAAAGCAATTATTTTCAGAACATAGTTGTAGCATATGTTGGATTAGCGAATGCAGAGCATTTTAGTACAATGGAGGGTATGCTTCTGTTGACTTAATTCTGGTCAACATTATTTGTACACATTGAGTGTATTTTAGACAGTTTAAAAAAACCTAACAGACAACTAAAACCAGAAAAACACCAGAGTTTAAATTACCTAGTCTTCAAGGTTTAGAGACAAAGAAGAAATGCAACAAAAGTCACCGGACCTCAAGCCCAGTGTATCATACCTTAGACAACATGTTTTAGAAACATACCTATATCTATAGGTATTAGAAATATCAGTAGCATAAAAAACAGTGGGAAAAGCTGAAGATCTGAAAAGAGTGTTTCCCTTTTCTTTCCAGAATTTCATTTGATATGATTTCTTGTAGCTAAAGTTGGATTGGATATTATGGAAATAAGAAAAACTTTAATTTCAATAGTTAATGTGTGTTTATATGATACTAATTCCCTTTTTTTCTGGGGGCTGTTCACATTATCCACCACAATAGGAAATAAACTTTCTGTGCCACATTTGTAGTTAATAGAAATTTTATGTTTTTATCTGCTATGCTAGCAGTCACTTTCCTTCCACTCCCTATCTATCTGAACCGTCCATAGAAGACAAAATTTTTGAGAGGTATATTCTTTGAGAAGCATATTCCTTGAGTATTGGTGCTATTTTTTCTGTATAAAAGATTTCTCTTTGGACTTTTTTTTCCTGAGTGCAACATAGTGAAAATGCAATTAAACTGTAACATGAAAAGTACATACACTTAAAACTAAACGAGATAAAGCACGAAAGAAAGATTTGCACATTATCTGCTTACTGCAGAAAAAAATTAGGTTTATTTTTAAGTCCCTGAAACTTGAGAACTGGAACTTGTTTAATACATACTGGGACGTCTTTAGTCAAGTTTTCAACACACAACATGAGCTCAGTATTCCTAGTTAAGGCATATAAAATAAGAAATTGCGACCTTAAAAAGGAAATGTTCTAATTTCTGAAACCCACAGAGCCTTTTTAGTAGTAGTTGTTCCAAGGTACTATGCAGCAACAGTGTATCATTATTAGGAGCAAAATGAGCTAATATCATAGTAACATCATAATGCTGATGTTGATTTATTCGAAGCGCTCAGCGCACTCTTATGCATCTCACAACTATAGGCAGCAGTCTGAAAACCCTGCCTGCTACCAAATTTTCTAGACTCTGAAAAAAAAAAGAAAATTAAAAAAGACAAATGAGGAAACACGGAGGAACTTTCACTCTTTCACTTCTTTGAAGCAATGTTTTTTACCTGTAACTTTTCTGTGTTCTGTCATTTACCCTAGTAACTCTGGATTTGCTTCTGTGTCTTTAAGCAGGTAGGGTATTAAATCCACTGTACCTATAGAGTAGAGGTACACTCTAAGCCTGGTTATGATGGGATCACAGAGAAAAAAGAACAATTCTAACCCTGAGGAGAAACTACAGAGATTGGGAAGGTTTTACGTTGGTGTGCTGAGAAATATGAAGATCAGATGAAGGAGATTTGATTCTGACACATGACTTCTAGCACAGGTTTCTGCAAATTTAACCTATCTGCAATTTCAGACTTCGAAACTTTGATGTCAGTGTTGAGAACATGAACTGTTCATGTTCTTTTAGTGCCATATTAAAAAAATGACATGAACATTGACCAAGGTCATCTGTGATTCAAGTACAAGTTACAAACAGAAAATAATTTTGAGGATTTCATATGATTGTGTTTTTGTATCTCTGACCTTCTCAAACTTGCAGTGAGCAACAGATATAAGCCTTGTACAAACTTTTATAAAATTTAAGACTTTATTTTTAATATGGAAATTAGGGCTATTTAAAAGATGTTGCAGGTGATTAAACCTTAAGAAAGTGACAAGCAAAATTATGCACTAGTGAATACAACTATCAATGAAATAGCAAAAAAAGTCCAGTGGCAGTGCTGAAGGGAACTCATCTTGCATTCAAAAGATAATGACTGCCCTTGATGACTATAATGAAACTATTTACTAGCATTAAGAATGTGTTTACTTACAAGACATCTTATAGACTTATCATAAGGAGTTTAACTGCCTGATGAATTTTAGGTAGCATTAAAATTGTTTTGAAACCCTTTTACACTTTAATAAACATCCCAATGGTTATTCTACTTCATATAGGTGGATTTTTTTACTTTAATTATCAGCTCTGTCCAATGATAAATTAGCTGCTTCCTAGTCAGTACATATTTAACTACTTGTTAGCTACCATCAGATTTCTTATATTTTTCTCTTCCTTCTTTGTAGCCTGCATTCTTTAGAAAATCAAGCTTTTAGGGTCATCTTTTCCTTTTTTTTTTTTTCCTTTTTCCTCCCACCAGTCCCCTCATAATAACCTTTTAAGCATATTGATCAGGTTGAGTCAACACGGAAACAGAAATTGTAGATGTAGAAATCCATTCTACCATGTTTGTCCTAATCAACAGCTTTACAAAATGAACTACCTAATTCATGTCTTGCAAAGAGGAAAGAAGATGTTTTCAATATGTGCTACACATGAGTAATATCAGGCCAACCACTATTGACATGCCAGCATGCCATTTGTTTTATCTATTTGGTCAACTCATCATGTACTCTGACTATTACCTGGTAGCATGTTATAGAACACATGGATTTACTGTGAAAAAGGAGAACATTTTGGAGCAAGGAAAAGTAAAAAGCAAAGGCAAGAACTGAGAGATAGAAGACAAAAATCTGTGAGAAAACAAGTTCTATTAGGCTGGTGGCTCAAAAAGCAATCTATATCCTTTTTTTAATCCTTATTAGATGTAGCCAAATTATTTTCATTTTCTCACTAATATAGTGATGTAAGTTCATAAAAGAGATGGAAAAAGGCAAATTGAATCACAAACTTCATGTTTCTGTAATGGGAGGACTGAGTGCCTTCCACAGAGAACACCACAGATTGTCGTATTCTCAGGATTTAAACAGAAAAGCGTCTCAAACGTTGACTCTTAATCCTTATGCAAGCAGATATGTGGACCTTCATACTAATTTTTGTCCATATATCTCAGGGCTGAATCATGTGGGCTTTGAATACCTGAGTCAGATTAGTTATTAGCCAGCAGGGGCTAAGATGCCTGTGTTTCTTCTTTGGCTTCCACCTCTTCCTTGGAGGAATGGGTGACTTACATGGACAGTTTACTGTTGATGCACAAAGTGCTGTGAACTGCTTTGTTTTACTGCAGTGACCAGTAGAGTGCCTAGTGTTTAGCGAACTAATTTAGTATTAACATGGTTTAAATCTGTCTTCTGACTGATTTGTATTAAATTAAGCTTGGCTATCTTAGATAAATTTTATAGAAAGTCATCCAGTATCAGTTTGCATACAGTGCCTTTGTAATAACACTACTTTATGAAGCATCAGTATTATTCTGTGGTGGTAATTTTTTGTTTATGGGAGCATAACTGTGTAAAAACAGCTACAGTGGTATGATATTCTTTGGGAGAACTAAATTATTATGATTCCTTCTTCTTACCTTTACTAGAATTCAGCAAATGAATATGAACATTATCTTTGGGTAGCCAAGGATTTTTTATGATTTTTTAAAACTTTATCTCAGAATAGCAGAAGGCATTCAGAAGATACTATTATTTAAAGCTGGAGTAATAGAAATGGGAGAAATGAAAAGAAAGAAGTTCTAAATTCTGTACTTTAGAAATAATAAGACAAAATGCTGTTCTAAAGTGTTGCAAAGGACAGCAGAGAAGAGAGATGTGCATGTGTATTAGTGTGGAATGAGCAGTATTCATCATTTTCCTTTTCTGAAATGACACTAGAAAGAATACTCATTTCACTCCAAGAAGATAGAAAAGATGAAGTTTCTGAACAGATTATAAGACTTCTGTACTCGGTTATCTGTTGTCAGATTTTTATATAGTTAAAGCTTAACCCTAGGTGTACCCTCTACAAAGAAGATTTTTCCTACTGACTACCATTAATGTGAATAGCATTAAGGGAAAGCAAGCTGTGAAGGGAACGGGAATTGCTTTCCAGTACACTACTGCACTATATCAGATACATATGGTGAAGACTTTTTCAATATGGGGAAAAACCGAGGGGCTTTTTACCCTCGGTAAATTTTATTGCCTTCAAGAATTTCAAATGTGAGCTGTTTTAGTATCCTGTGCCCTCACCAGACAGGTTACTGTCTATTACAGTCTCAACCACTTTACCTGGTCAATTTTTTCAAGTAAATATCTTCCCATGGAGAATTTTTTCCAACAAATTTATATTTTCTAATAAAACCATATGTAACTGAAAAATATTTTCTGATTCTGGCAAGAGCAGTGTTTCCAATCAGCTTTATTCCATATGATCTTTATTCTCTCAGTATCCATAGCATCAAAATGCTTACTGGTGCATTTTAAACTCTTCTGTGACACTGAAGTATGTTGAATAGTAAAGAAAGCAACTGAGATGACTTTTGCTGTATTTTGTGGTTTTAGCACATGTATGAAAACATTCAATGTGGACTGAAAATATGAAGTTAAATTTCTCTCCAGCAGAAAATTGTATTTATCCTTATTTGTTCACTAGAATTATTCATTCCTTAATAATTTAGTTAATTGCCTTTGATTTTATGAAGTACTTGAAAAAAGCATGAAAGATCATAATGATTTTTCCAGTGTTCTTTTTCAGAATCCTTATGAAAAGGAAGAGTTTAGTTATTCCTTCATGTTGCTAAGTGCACCATATATCCTCATTACAAGTTCAATTTTGATTTTGTGGAATCACTCGTGGCATATTATATAGACTAGATTGATCAGAATCCTAGCAAATATAGCATGAGGACAACTGTAGTACAGTAACATATTATTTGCATGACAGGTTGACTTTCTCTAATGAAATATTTAGCTTTAATATTACAGATGTGCTTGAGCCTTTTTTAATAGCTTACTTATAGACTGAATTAAGGCAAAACTGGATTTTCACAGAAAATATTAGAGAAGTTAGAAGAGGTAAGAAATATAACCATGTAAAATGTGGAGAAGCGGTAAAGCAACACACACATCCTTGCTTTACTTTACATTGGAAAATTATTTTTTTTTTAGTACTGAAGTGGAAAAACTCTATAGTTCAATACAAGGCTTCTGTGTTTTAATTTGTTTTGCAAAACAGTTACCTTATTTAGTTCCCTCATTTTCTTTGAATAATTGGATCACTGAATGCTTCAATCAAGTCCACACAGAATCTTTGAATACCACAAACCAAAGTGGAGAGTTCCATAGAACTCTGACAGATAAATGTTTCACATAACAGAAGGTTAAGACATGAATGGTCACTCTTTTGGTCTTCAACATTTACCTCTTTTTTCATGTATAAGTTATTGGGAGCAGAACAGTACATCATATGAATAGAGGTATATTCTTACCACTGTAAAACTTTTCAAATAACTTGGTATCGAAAACAGGTCATGGTGGATGTGTAGATTATTAACACATATGAGATCATAATACAGACATGTCTTTTTTCTAAATGCTTTCTCTGAATCAAATAAACAAAAGGAACATGATCTTTTACTATTTTTTTTTATCTGTGTTTTTTTTTTGCATTTCCTTAGATGTGAACTTAGGAACCAAAATCACATGCTTAAGGTCTTTCATTAATTTTTTTTCCTGTCTTTGTGTCTTCCATCTAACTTAGTTTGGTCATGACTGGAAAATCTGTCTTCCCATGGTTTGAATAGGTGTGCTCTTGTGCTGGGTAAAAAACTAGATGGCTGGGCCCATAGAGTGATGGTGAATGGAGTTAAATCCAATTGGTTGTCAGTCACTAGTGGTGTTCCCTAGGTCTCAGTATTGGAACCAGTCCTGTTTAATATCTTTATCAATGATCTGGATGAGGTATTGAATGCACCCTCAGTAAATTTGCAGATGACACCTGATTGAGTGGGAGCGTTGACGTACTGGACAGTAGAAAGGCTCTACAGAGGGATCTGGACTCCCTGGGTCAATGGGCCAAGGCCAATTGCATGAGACTCAACAAGAGGAACTGTTGGGTCCAGCCCTTGGGTCATTACAGCCCCATGTAGGCCTACAGACTGGGGGAAGAGTGGCTGGAAAACTGCCTGGCAGGACCTAAGGGTGCTGGTCAACAGCAGCTGAACATGAGCCAGTGCTTAAGTGGCTGAGAAGACCAGTGGCATCCTGGCCTTTATCAGCAATAGTGTGGCCAGCAGGATTAGGGAAGTGATTGTCCCCACTGACGAAGCCACACCTCACGTACTGTGTCCAATTCTTGTCCCCTAACTACAGAAAAGACACTGAGGTGCTGGAGCATGTCCAGAGAAGGACAATGGAACTGATGAAGGGCAATGGAGCACAAGATTTATGAGGAGCAGCTGAGAGCTGGGGTTGTCTAGCCTTGAGAAAAGGAGGCTCGGGGGGGACCTTGTCATGCTCTACAACTACATGAAAGGAGTTTGTGGAGAGGAGGGTGTCAGACTCTTCTCCCAAGTAACAACCAATAGGACAGGAGAAAAAGGCCTCAAGTTGAATCGACGTGTGTGCATGTGTGTGTTAGAATGGATATTACGAAAAACTACTTCACTGAAAGGGTGGCCAGGCATTGGAACAAGCTGTCCAGGGAAGTGGTAGAGTCATCATCCCTGAAAGTGTTCAAAAAATGTGTAGATGTGTATGTGGCACTTGGGGACATGGTTTATTAGTGGACCTGGCAGTGCTGGCTTAACTGTTGGACTCAATGATCTTAAAGGTCTTTTACAACTTTAATGATTCAATGATTCAGTGCCAAATTGATTTTTAAAAGCATTAAACTGACTGTTTTTCCCAAGGTGGTGGTTATCCCTCAAGAAGTCTAAACTGAAGGTTCTTCCTCCTACAAACTGGAGTAGAGGAAATAAACTTAAAGTAGCCTGAATAGTCTTGAGTCTGAATTCAGAAGGGAAGAATAGGAGTGTAGCCCTTTCTGTTGACCATTATATTCCAGGGACTGAATTGAAAATTGGGAAAAAAAGTAATACTTTCTTCATCTGCTGTTTCTTGTGGCATATCTTGTCTTTAAAAGGGGTCTGTTGGATATCATTATGAGATTGCACATTATTTTACAATCAAAAGCACTAAATACTCTCTGAGAAACTGTCAAGACAGATTTTTTCCTTTTTATTAAAACATAATATTAAAAGATAAGCATAAGGTTAGGAAAATCATTCTATTTGCTAAACACATTTTGTCCATTATTTTGTTATTTATACATTTGTTCAGTATGAACTTACCTTGCTCTCAGTATTGTTTTAAAAATCTGCTGTTCACCATGCAGATCCAATAAACTAGGAAAGATCACTCGTGTGCTATTTGTTAATGTCCATATCATAAAATGGTATTTCCTTGATTTTGCTAAACAAAAATTATAGAGGTACAAAAAACCATAGACATGACTTCTCATTTTTACAGTACTCAAATAAATGCCAAATTAAAATGACAAGTAGTCCATTTACAGGAAAAAAAAGCAACCCAAACAAACCAAATAAAACTCAGACTTTGAAAGTCCATGAGTTTAGTCATGAGCACTTGCTATGTTTTCTGTGTGTTAGCTGCAGGAATCTCATGGTACTGACACAACTTCAGATGGTGCACTTAACACTCTGCTCAAGACTGCACATTTTCATCTGTTTCAGCTGGCATGACTGCTCTGGAAATCTTCAGCATCTGTTTTACAATAGCACACAGGTATCACAGGAAAGTGTGCCTCCTATCTGAAAAAATCAGTTTGACTGATGCAGAATCCACCAAACTTTCATATATTTTTCTTACTAAGTTAATTTTTGGTGAACTTGTAGTGTTTCTGTGAGTGGAATACTACTGTCAAGACTGTTGTCTATTCAGAAACATTCTTCAAGCAGGGAAACCTGGATAGGGAAGGCATATAATACTTGTGGGGGTGAGGAAGAGAGAGGAATATATATTCAGTACTTGCACATTTTAAGCATACATACTCAGATAAAATTACTGCACTCCAAT
Source organism: Pipra filicauda (assembly GCF_003945595.2). NCBI lineage: Eukaryota > Metazoa > Chordata > Aves > Passeriformes > Pipridae > Pipra > Pipra filicauda. Next base: position 184,295 of record NW_024104579.1, read on the forward strand.
AAAGTTATGTTGAAAAAAAGAAATAGGCAACATATATTGTGATAAATGGAAAACATTCTTTCTAGGTGATGGGCTCTCCAGCTCTTTCAAGAAAGGTATAAGAGAGCTCCAGAGACCTTTACACACAAATACATTATCCATCATTCTGCTGTTTTCTAGAAATTGCACTGCATACTATTGCTACTGTGAAATCTGTTTATGAACACACACGTAGCAATACTATTAAATTACCTTTTAGCTTTAGTTAGATATTCAAAAAGTGATGCAGGTTAAATTTTGTAGGAAATAATGAGTAGGTTTAAAGACACAAGAAGTTGGTGTTAAACAGCATGACTAGAAGTACACTGATGTTCAGATTATTCAGAAATAGGTATGGCAATCTATGGTTTAAACTGCTTTAAAATTCATTCCTATTCATATTTGTACCTTACGTGTTTTTTCCTAGACTGTAGTACTGTGCTAGTTCATCTGCATACAGAATGAAATTAAGACACTAAAATAAGCTCTGCCATGACTTTAAATGAACATAAGAGTTACCTTACAATGCAGTAATAAAAAAAAACAAACCAGTTATAATTCAGTTATGCTTGTGTGTAAGGATAAATGTGTAGAGTCAAGATATAACTGTTTTTTGGAAAATGAAGCCAGTTACCTGGAACATTCCAGGAACTTTAAACTAACTCATAATTAATTTAAATTATTTTCACAAAGGTCTCATATAGATTTCTTTGACAGTTTTCCAATTACTGTAAAGGCAGCCCCTAAGCACAGAGAAAAAAATTTTAGGGAATATAATTTCAGTCATTTAACTAAAATGTTTATGATAAAAAAATTTGTAAAAATTTAGTTGCAAAGGCATTGTTTTAAAAGGATTTGTGATGAAATATTTATTGCTGCTGCAATAAATAATTTAGGGTTACCAGGCATAAACAGAATTTGTTGACCTGAAATAACTTTCAATTCAGTAAAATATAAAAAAAAAAAGTTAGTAGCTCAAGATAGTTATTCCCATGGCAAAACTTATTTCTCCAGTTATAACCAGTAAATTTACATCTGCATGTCTCATTTCATAAATTGCTTGAAATTACTTGAGAAAGTGTGACATGTAACAAACTATTTAGCTTTATTAATGGGCATAAAATTAGTCTTCCTTTTGAAAATTCCATATACAATAATATTACACCAGGATTTTAATATTCATTCATTTGAAACATTTCTTCACTTGTGTAGCTAAGCCATTGAAACAATTGACAGGGACTTGTTACCTATGCTGACCCTAAGCTTCAGTTTAACTTTCTGCCATTTTCTGGTGGGAAGAAATGCAACAGCTGAACCAGATGTGTGAAAGTTACGAATCACTACAAGTGTTCTTGTAGACAGTGCTGTCTTGAATAGTAGTTTAATATTATTTTTTATGTTTTTGTACAATTAGTTCTGTAGCTTGTACTTCTGAAATGCTGAAGGATCATCTATTACTATAGCCCTAGATTAATCCATATGTAGCAATGCTAGTGGGTTTTATCAAATTCTAATATTATCCAAGAAAAAAGTACTATTTTTTCCATGTTTATAAGGGCAATTTGTCACTAGACAGAAATTATATCAACTGATAAAAAAAGCATGACAGTTGGAATGTCTGATGAGAATTTTTCTTTCTGTTGAAAGCTAAATGCTTTCTCAGTCATAAAGATATATACACTCTTCTCATAAGATTGATTTTCCATGATGTAGGAGATAGGATTTTGTATTTTGACTTTAGTTTGCTTTTACATATTTATTAGACAAGAATAATCTATTATACAGTGAACTATTTCTACAAAGACTATCAGTTATAAAATTGAAACTGTGTTTCTGTGGTTTAGCAGCAAAATTATACTTTAATTCTTTTTTTTTTTTATTATTATATTTCACAGAAAACATTATTAGTTTAACCTCAGAAAGAGAAAATTTTTTTGGTAGTCACATTACTTGAGTCACCGCACTAGGGCATTATATTCTGTGAAAGAAATTAGTTTGATATTTGTATGAGTGGCCATCTCTGGTGTGTCCGGTATTTTTTAATAGACTTATACATAGGTGTAAAAATAATTTTAAATGGACTATTTATGTAGATTATTGCTTTCATAAATTTTCGATAAAGAAATAGTCTCATATGTCAAGATGAAGTTTTTTGATACTTCACTTTTCCATGTATTTTTTGTTTTCATGGAGTGATATTCTCTCCTTAAAGAGATCTGGAAAAGCATTTTGCCTTTTTGTTTTAGTACAGTCTAGCTTTCAGCATGATTTTTAATAATTGTAGATATTTTGAGTTAACTCTAACACCTTCAGAAAAAATCCCACAACTTTGCTAAATGTATGGAGCAGACAGGATCAGTCCTGCTCTGAAAAAAAAAGAGATGTATACGCAGTGCATTGTGCTATGCATCACTTTTAGCTTGCTTAAAATGGCAGAATTAAGTCATGAACGTTCAAACATATTTGAAATTATTTTCTTTTAGCAAAGTCCAGAGGGTGATGGTATTGCTTCACCAGGTACATGTATATTCTTCAAAAAACCATTGTTTTTAAGGCTCTCTCTTACTGTCTTTAAAATATTTACCTTTTATAGGTTATTTTTTTTTTATATAGTTTGGTTTCCTGGTGGTTTTCTTTTCCTTTCAGAAATCCACACATTGGTCATTGTTATCAGTTTGTTAACCGTGTCTCTGAGACTCATATATACAAATGTGCAGTGTTTTGCCTTTGTTCTTTCTGAAGGGCTTGTAAAGATCATAGCCCACCTTAATAACACTTACACTACTAACTTTCATGTTCCATGCAGGTAAAGGACATGATAATTTTTAGTATCTAACTACTTTTGTAAAAGGAATCAGTTAGAAATTCCACATATCAAAATTATTATGATATTTTTCTAAATATACTTTTTCCTGAAAAGTTCCACTGATTAACAGTTTAGATTATAACACACACCCTCACACTTCCTTTGGTGGATTTACTAATGCCTGAGAAGCTTTCAAAGCTGCTACAGTGTTCCTACACTGAGTCTGTCTGGGATAAAGTTGATTTTCTCCATAGAAGACCCCAAAGAAATCTCATTGGTGAGACTGTGCTGAGTTTTAGCTATCACTGAACATTCTTGAATAGTGTAAAGGCCTTTTCTTTTTCCTACTCTGCCTCACTCAAAGCAAAAAGTTTGGAGAGGACATGGCTGGTACAACTGGTTCAATCTGGCCAAAGCGATATCCCATACCATATAACATTCTGCTTAGCAATTGCAGCTGGGTAAAAGGAGGAGGATGGAGAGGATATTGGTAAAGACATGGCCTTGTTACTTGTGGTGGTTTCTAGAAGATGGCTGGACATCTGCCTGTCAATGGAAATTTAGTGAATGAATTCCTTATTGAATTCCTTCTGAATTCCTGGGAGATTGAGCAAGTGACTGGGTGGGCAGGAACCTGCCATTCAGGGCCAACCCACCACAGTCCCTTAGTAACAACTAGAAAAAAATGGACAATGTAAAATTTACTAGGAGCAAATGTTTCACATCAGTAAAACTGAAAATACTTGACATTTCTTTTTTAGCTTTCCTTGAGCAGTAATGATGCTGCACTTTAACCATATGGTTTAAATGCCGCTCAATGTCTGTGCTACTTTTTCTAGTAGAGGTCCCTGGGGAAAGTAGCAAAAAGACATCAGAGCTCTGCAAGGGAAGCTTAGAAGAGGAAAACTCCAAAAAATGTCTAACACAGTAATTACATAGTATCTGTATTATGGCATGCTAGTTTGGACCATGGATAATTGAACGACCTTTTTTAGTGACAGCTACTTGATCAGGGGATGAGTTAGATTTTCTCTATACAGTATTGTTTCATATATAGAGGTATATTTAATCCCAGAGAAAGCCACATATTCCTATGGAGGAAACAATAGTCTTTTAAGTCAAAATGGACAAATCTGTTCTTCATGCGAAAAGTTGCCAAAGAGGAAAATTTAATATTACTATGTGATACAGCAGTTACTACCTTGGTTCTTGAAACCAAATCCTAATAGCCTTCCTAATTTTTAACTAAGTAAAAGAAAAATTCCTGTCAATAATTTAAGTGAAAATTTTGCTTATTTTGACCATTGTTGGTAAAAGTAATCAGTTTGTTTTTTGAATAACAACTGAGCAATACTCAGTTTTGTCTAACTGAGAACTAAGCTAGCCCTTTATGATATTCAAGCCTTACTTCAAATAGGCATTAAAATGTGTGAAAGGTTGTTCAGACTATGACCTTTTCAAAACTGTTGTCGCTGCAATGCACATTTCCTGCTCTTGGTGACATTGGGTAACGTGTTTGGCAGAATAGAGGATTGCCTGCTGTGCTGCAATTGAAAAGCAATCAACCATTTGAATAAAGGTCCATGTATCTGTGATGAGGCAAATATGTAATTTGTTTCCCAATTTGTTTTAAAGAAACTCTTTTTGCCCTTGGTTTGATGTTAAATGAATAATAAATATTTTTCAAAAGATAAAGATAATATGTGAGAAAGATACACACAGTAAATACTAGGTACAGCTATGGATTTAATTGAAAGTAATGAATTGCTGGCTTGAAACTGCTCAAAGGACATCAGTCTATACTTACACTTAGAGCCAGCAGTACTCTTATTCCAAATTTATTTAACTGTTTGTGTCAGACCTGTATGCATTTTCCATTCCCCTGTGTAAGGCAAGTAGCATGTCTGGAGCCCACAGATCATTTTACCAATTTAATGGTCCCTGATCAAATGTAAGGCGGGTGATTAAGGAAGGGGATTTTCACAAGGCTTAGTACTGTGCCCAAGGATCACCTCCCAGCAGTGAAAGAGGATTGGGCAACCCTTTTTCTTGGTTCCCACAAGCACGTGAACCACCCTTGCTAGGATAGTAATGTCACCTGAGGGAATTGGCAGATCTCTAGCTATGAGGTTGCACAAGATCTTGCTGTCTGGGTCCTGGGCACAGGGCCAGGGCACTGCCCAGCACCACTTTCATGATAAAATTGATTTTGGTACAGGCGGGAAGCTGAACAGGATACCTCACTGGAGGACAGGCTGTGCAGTGGAGTTTTCACAATCATTTATTATGCTCTGATATCAAAGCAGGGGTTTAATAGCTCTATGAGTGACCAAAGAAGTTTATAGAGGCAGGAATCTGTAGAAAACCTTTTTAATTGCAGGAGGCAAGGGCCAGGCAGCTGCTGAGCCACCTGACGTGGGCACCTGGAGCAGGGTAAGCCAATAAAGGGGTTGCTACCAGGAAAAAGAAGAGCAGGTGAAGGCTCTGGAAGGTGGGAAAAGTTTCAGACTAATAAGCAAAAGATATTTTTGTGTAGTTCATGTTGCGTTGTGATTTCTCCTCATTTTCTTCGATGGCGTTTTTGTTCCCTATCTTCAATTTGATTCAAGTAGAGGAGGTGTGATTTGATTTTTTTCTTTTCTGAGGAAACTAAATTCTGTGAATTTTGCTGAAGATGGCAACTCAGTGCCGGTAAGAGAAATGGATTCACATGGGCAAAGATGCTAAACTGATTGTTTCTGGCTGACAGGTATACTTTTTTGGGAGATTTCAATATTTCAGGTTTACTAGCTGGCTGTTCAACACTTACAGATCTTGGTTCTTTGGTATCATTTTCTTCTCCTTTTTCTCACTGTAGTTTTACCTTTGCAAGTGTAGCACTTTGTCCTAATTTGTTCCAACTTACCTTTACAGGACAATAAAAAAGTGACTTCATTTGAATAGACATCACTATTCTCTTAAGTGTATTTAGCCTTGACTTTGAAGGTTGAAAAAAGCCTGTACAGTCATAATGTCTGTGTCTATTTCTGCTAGACAGTCCTCACCAATAAATATTAAACATACTAGAAGATCTGTCAAATGATATAGAGGTGCAAATCTTTACAGTACTTCTAGTATCCCTGCAAGAAAGTGGGGAAAGGGGGAAAAGGAGGCAGTGTGGGCATGGCACTTTTTTTGTGTGTGTGAGTGTAGAGGGGTCGGGCAGGAAAGAATAGAGGAGAGGACCTCTGGGTCCAAGACCCAGCCAAAAATTGATTTTACACACAGGCAAAGTAAACTGTTGTATAAAGCATTTACTTGACTGAAGCTGAAGGAAAACTATGACACAGCAAGCTAATGGTCAGCAGTCTGTATGATTTTCTTTCACTCCTACGAGTGGGAGCAGGACTGAGGGGTGTGAGCCGCAAGGGTCTGCTGCTGAGGGCCGTGGGCTGAAGCTGCAGGTGCTCATCGTGCCCCTGCATAGCTGTGGCGCTTTTGTTTGTCCTTGTTTTTCACTCTTCTGTCTTTGAACCACAAGTGCAGCCAATGCAATTTTCTCTTTTGTCTCTGACTCTGAGGAAACTTTGAAGGAGATCCAAATTAATGCTGTCAGTGACAGCAGAGTTTAGGAAAAAAGTATGTGACACAGAATTGCTTGACAGAGTTGTTAAGAGAAGCTCTTTCTGGAGTGGAAATGGGAATAGATCACTCTCGTTTTATCTTTTCCAAAGCAAGTTTGCACTTCTACTCTTGAAAACCTCCTGGGAGGAAAAACAATATTCTAACAAAAGTTTATTCTTGCCCCTGAATTTTTTAAAGCAGTCTTGCTGTAAAACGATTTTACGCTGTTAAACAATTAGAAAATAGAAAACATTGATTTAAGTAAACCTTGAATTATTTTAACTTTCTGTAATTATTATCTTGAACTCCATATTTTTAATCCTACTTTTTGGTAGGATTCCCTCACATTTTATCCACCAATTTTTATTTTTTTGGTAGCTGAATATGTGCAGGCATTTTGTTGTTGTTCAGCAGTGACATAGCACATTCTTCTGGCTGTATACTGGTCATCTTTTGAAGCTCTTTGATCTTCTATCTCATTGCCAAACATTACAAGGTTATACCTTAACAGTATGAGGCAGGAGAGACCCTCAGACTTGTTCATCTGTAATTGAAGTGCCAATGAACTCATGCTCAGAATATTTATTTTCATGATCAACCTTTTCATGATCAACACTCTTTGTGAATAAGGATATAGTTCAGGTATTTCTCTATTTTGTTAATAATAATTGTATTCAAACTATGACCATGGTTAAATTGGTACTTTAATGATTTTCTTTGTAGTGAAGGACAACAATTTTACAATTTTTCTCTTCTACAAAATTTTTTTCTTCGTACCTGTGATGCAGCAAAAATTACTACTTTCTCTTCTACCAAATTTAATTAGACAAATGGCTCTTTATTTCTTTTAAGAGGAATGACCTTTGTACCTGACTATCGTACTTTGTTTTTTTAATTGTCAAGTTTGTTATTGTGCAGTCAGGAAAAATGCTATCACTTAAGTAATTTTTCTCAGCTATAATTTCTTGCTATAGTTTCCTCTTTCTCTTTGTCCTTCTGCCTCTACTACTCCATGTAGACAAACAACTTCAGAATGTACTGGACAGCTCATTAATTTATATTTTTTTCTTCCTATGCTTAAATTTAAGCTCCTAGAAAAGCTGAGGGGAAAAAAATTCTTGAATGTGAAGAGATGAGAAGAGACTTTTAAGTGTAAAGACGAGACACCTCTGACTTTAATCTTAATTTTAAAAGAATGTGAAATTGGTTTGTGGTTTTTTGTTTGTTTGTTTTTAAGGTAGAGTTTTTAAATTTAGAGTCTTGAAGAGGATTTTTTGAGCTCTGGGGGTATATGTCCTTCTACCTGTATGAGTTTTAGGCTGTAGTTAGTGGTAGGAAACACTATTTAAATTGAAGATGACTTATAAATGTTAGGGATAAGTCAGTTGCAGAAAGACAAATAAATAAGTATGGAGTAAGAGTTTTTCTTGCTTTCAGAATTTGCAAGAAATACGTATATGTTAGGATGTAATTTATGGAAGATGCACATTTAAATTACTTTGCATGCAAATCCATTAATAAAACCAGTTGTTTCAATTGTTAAAACAGTATTGTTACACCACTGGCTCACATAACAACCAATTAACCAGAGATGCTATAGTTTCAAGTCAAGATACTCTAAGGTGAGGCCCTCTATTACCATATTTAGAAAATAGATTGATAAGAAGAGTTTGAAATCCTTTATCTCTTTAGTTTATTAAGATATGTGCTGTTAGTTATATGGTGGAAACTTATTACTGCAAGCATTATATTGACAAATTTTGAATGTTGTTTGTTTTATTCTAAAATAATCCACCTTTTTCTTTATATTTTTCCCCTGCCCAAAATATTCCTAACCAAAATAAATGCTAAATTACTGAAGAATTTCATATACCAAGAGTGCTGGATAATGAGTAATGCAGATTTAGTGTCATGCTCAGTCCATGTAATTACAAGCTGTTCTTGCTACTGAAATCAAAATTTGTTAAAGAACTGCCGCTAAAATACTATAGTTTAAGAATAGAAAAAGTCTAGAGCTTTAATATTTATGATCAGATACAGTTCATACTGAGATCATGCTTGGTGTTAATGCCCTATGAGTGTTGGTAGGTGGTGATCAATCTTATTTGCTCCTTTTTTTTTCTTTTTTTTTTTCCTTCCTTCTTCCCACTAATGTCCCTGACATATTTTCTGTTTTATGTGAAACTTGAGACTACACTGAACACTTACCAAAGTAATGATTACAGTCTTGGTTGGGCCTTTCATAGGTAGTGCATTAAACAAAGATATGATGGTAGAGTTAGAATTGTCATTTACAGAACATTTTTAAATAAAAGAGGGGGGAATAGGACACCAGTAATAATCATTAGTTATTTGTACACAAATATCGATGCATTATTTCCAAAAACAGCTGCCACTTTGTTTTACATGACACGTAGGTAATGCAGCGAGTTGTGATGGAAGCCATGAATGCAAATCTTGTTGTTAGACAAATAAAAAAACAGTAAGTCTGTGAGAGAGGATTTAACATACAGAAAGCTTATGTGTGTTCCAGCCCAGGGCCAACTGTAGAACATGGTGATTCATTCTCTCATGAATTTCCAAAGTTTCCATGTGGAATGTTTCTTTAAACTGACTAGTTAAAAGGGAAAAGTGTAGATTTCTGTGAGTCTTTTGCATGCTAAAACATCCACTTAATTCCCAACTGTAAATTATTCAAGTGTGACCTAGAGCTTGCTGAACTCTGGGTGCTGCAAAACTAACCTTTAAATAGGAAACCTGTATGAGGAATCCCAACTGACAATTTGAAACTCTATTTTTTTTTTCTTAAAAGCTAAAAGAGTTTCATTTTCTCACACTTTTTAAAATAAAAAACCTTTTATTTTTGTTTATTTCATTTTATATCTGTTAAGACTTTTAAATTTCAAGAGAATCTGAAAAATCCATGGGACTGCTTAGGCTGTCTTGGCCATAGTACACTTCTACTGATAGTTCTTGAATAAGATATTTCTTTTTAACATAAAACTATGATATTTTTTAAATGTTTTCTACCTTACTTTCAAATGGAACAAAATACATTTTGTTTCCTACAGTACTGTAGATACACTCAGAATCCATAGATATTATAGTTTTTTGGCTGAAAATTCAGTATACGTTGCTAATATGGGTGCACACTTTCCTATTGTTGTGTTGTGGCATTTGACAAATATAGACTTATCTATCATCACATAAGCAATAACAAATTGCTGGAAAAATACTAGCATTCATGACTAGATTATTTGTCATCCTGACTGGTTTTTATTCTCCTAATATTGAATATACCGGGCTGCTTGCCTTCTCTACTAAATTATTGAGTTATATCTAAATATAGAAACTGAAGTTCACCTTTTACTAGTTCACTTTCTAAATTTAAATGCTTAGATAGAAGAACAACCTTCAGAAACACTTGGTGTTTGTGATGGTGACGGTCTCCTGAATGGGTGCTGCATCCTAAACAATTTTATCTCAGGAGACTTGTCTACACTGTCATTCAAAATACTCAACTAAATAAAAAAAACCCCAAAACCAAACCTCCTAAAACCGAAGAAAAATTAAAAAACCCAACCTTTTTCCATTATCATGCTATCAAAATTATACCTCCATTAAAAATAATTCCAGGAAGGAAAAGTACTAGTCTTGATTTCCTGAGAGTCGTTGAAACAGTCAGACATTTCATGAATGGGCTGCAAGTCATAGCCCATATTGGTTGAAAATATAGGGTTTTGTTATTAATTGCAAGATGCCTGTAACTTTTTAGCTGTTCTATTCCAAGATGAAACTTACGGAAATATGTTTTTTTGAAGTATAAAATAAAAAGAAGGATTTGTCAAATATAGTGATTCTTGCAAGTTGAGCTGGAGCAGTGAAAAGCAGTAGAAGTTGGTTTTACTTAAGTCGTGTTTTTTTGTTTCTTTGGTTTGCTGTCTAAACTCGTTTATTAGTATCTCACAGTAACTATTTAGAATTTATTGGTTTGTTTAAATTTTCAGAATTGGGTGCACTTTAGTTCAAATTTATGTTTGTGAACATTTTGTCACCTCATTTGCAATTGCATGGATTTTACTTATTTTTTTTACTATGAGTGATCTGGTAATCTGATAACCACTGGTTGGTGGACTGTTTCAGAGTATACTTTTAAACTGCTTCTTCTTAAATATTTACTGTATGTACTATAAACTATTTCATAGTCTACATAGCTGCTCCTTTTCGGCACAGAACAGTGTTTCTTAAACCTGTTAAACCTGAGGCTATAACTTAAGACCTCCAACTATATCTGGAGTAAGAATCCTGCCTCTATTGAGGTCAACGGGAATTTTACCACAGCCCTCAACTGAAGAAGTTGCATATGCAGATATGTATGAAAATATATGTATTGTTTTTGAATAGTTAATGGTGTAAAACTGAAATATTTATAAAACATTTCATAACAAATATAGTTTTTCATTAGGGCAAAAATATTGCTTGTTTATTGCTGTCCATAATTCATATACATTGACATATACCAATATTATAAAAATCATGTACATGTTCATCATCATCATGGCTAGGCTTTGCGAACGAAGATTTAGGAAGGCTCTGTCCACGTTTTTTACAACCACGCTAGTGGCTTATGAGGCCAATACGAGATAGACATATCTGATTGCAAAAGGCACAACAGAAGGACTCCTTAGGTGGTGTATTCAGCAAGACACGATTCTTTCTGCGTTGTCTTTTCTCCTCGAGAGTGATCCTGCGTGCGTTCTCAAAGGAAATGGCAGCGTTATAGATGGTGTGTCTCCAGAGCTCCCGATTTGAGGCCAGAGTAAACCAGTTATGATGATCAATATGGCCAAAGCTGAGATGTTGTTTCAGGGAGTCCTTGTATCTTTTCTTTGGGGCTCCTCTCTTGTGGCAGCCGGTGGCAAGTTCACCATAAAGCAAGATCTTAGGGAGGCGGTGGTCCTTCATCCTGGAGACGTGCCCTGCCCATCGCAGCTGTGTTCTCATCAGCATGGCCTCGATACTTGTGATTGCTGCTTGTTCTAGAACAGATGTATTGGTCACATAATCTGACCAGTGGATGTTTAGGATTGTTCAGAGGCAGCGTTGATGGAAGTGTTCTAGGAGACGCAGGTGGTGGAGGTAGATGACCCATGATTCGGAACCATATAAGAGAGTAGACAGCACTATGGCCTTGTAAATACCGATCTTGGTACTCTTCTGCAAGTGTTTATTACATGTTATATATCATGTATATCGTGTATATATTATGTAAATCATTCTCCCTTATCTGAAAGAAGCTGTTTTGCATTCAGGTATCAGATTCAATTATAGTACTAAAATGAAGTCCCAAGTGTAGTCTTAAATTGATTGTATTTTCATAGCAACATACAACACAGTGTATTGTTGAGTCACCACGCACTCGTCAATAATTCAGAGAGGTTGTCAGATCGAGATCTTTATTTTCCATTCAGAAAGCAGAAACAATAATGATTTATGGACTTTGGCCTTGAACCCTAACAATTCCATCACTTCAAAGTTGTTCTTAAGTTCTGCAATATGTGTACATGACCTATGCTTTAAAGCACTCTTGGACATTGAAGATCTTATTTGAGGTTGGCACTAGTAGAAGAAAATTGGGTTTACATTAATTTCTGTCAGTTAATGCCTGTTTCTTGTAATAGTGGTGATACATAGGCACAAGGAGAAATATTTTCAAAAACTTATAGGAAATTTTAATGTTGAATTGGGTTTGCCTATTTCAACTCAGTTTGGGGCATGAGTAATTAAACTCACCATCAGTCTGGGCTATACGTGTGAATAAAAATCACTGTAGTATAGCTGTATCAGCCATATAACACCTGAGGTGGTTATGTAGTCCTCTTAACTTTGTGCTGAAATTGTTATCAAGTAATATAACAAAAGCATGTCATTAGACCGAATTTTATGGTTGCGTGCTTTCTGTGGTACATTAAGTCTAGAAAATTTGTGCTGTATGAGAAAGCAAGAAATCAAAGCACGGTTGTCTAATAGACCTGTAAGCTTAAGAAGAAAAAGTGGTAAGATTTTTTTTCTGCTACTAAAATGAAGAACATAAATTCTCCATGGTTACAAGAAATGTGCGTCAAACTATGGTACTAACGTGTTAGCACTTCACTACAGGAAATGAATCTAATATGACCAAATAATTACGGAATTATGCATTGTGATTTGTTTGCTCACACCATTTTTGTATGGGTCAGCCAAGTATTATTCAGCTAGGCTGTGAGGATAAGGAAAGTATTTCAAGGAATTAAAATGCTAGGTGTTTATTCTAGAGATTAGGAGTGTGGAGTGAGAGAATAAAAGGAAGTAACTGTGAAGGGTAGTGTCTATTTCCATATTTGAAGGCATTTTAGTATTTTTATGCTTATTTTAGGACACAATTCTGCCATCAGAACACCTATGTAGTCGAAGTTTTGGTAGTTGCAATTGACAATTCTGTTTTCGTTTTTCACATCATACCCTTTCCCTTGCCAAAAAAACACAGTTCTGTGGCAGTCAAAATGGAAACTGAGGATATAATAAGGAAGTATTATTGTGCACTGAACTTTGTCTTTCACCAAGAGATCTGCTCCTGACAAATAGTCCTTGTCTTACATGGTGGTAGCAACACAGACGGGATAGAAGGTGGACAGGTGGCTTTGGTAGCCTAATGTAGGCAATCCATTTCCATGTTTTAGGAGCAGAAGGAACTGAACGCTGTGGCCAGTAGAAACTTCTTTATCTTTACTGCAGCACTCTTAAAGCTCTGTTTGCTATCCAAATGACGTTTGTCCTCATTGAAATTCTGCTAGAGGGTCATTTAACTCCTAGTCACTATTCACTTGAATGTCCTGCTCATCCATGCTCTGTTCCCTGAAATGTTACTATATTGCTGCCACAGAGGTTTTGTTGTTTTATTTTTTTTTAATTCTGTGTGTTGGTTAAGAGCCTTGTCCCAGCTCTAGTTATTCTTGTGTTCAGTCTTCATGTGTGAATGTCTATTTTATCTTCCCATCAGAGTTTGTGGAGCTTCTGGGTGATATTTTTAGTCATATGGTTTAGTTTTTGGTTGTCCTGTGAGAAGCATAGTGTTGGACTCAATGATCCTTATAAGTCCCTTCCAACTTGAGATATTCTATGATGTAAATTCTAGAGAATGCATTGTTCTATTACATGCAATAGTATAGCGATCTTAAGGTGAAAAACTTCAACACGCATTTAAAAATACATGATTTACTGTGTTGGGTTTTTTTAATGAAGAGTAAGTCTTGTTACTAGATCATGCTCTTAATTACAGTTAGTACATGACGATGAATGAAAGCATAAAAGTTATGATAAAGAGACTAAATTTGTTTCATTTCAGGCTGACCTATGTTAAATATTAGTCAAGGATGGAACAAAAGACGTAGTATCACTTTATGTACACGATTCAATCCTTTTTATATCTTGCATGCAGTTAAACAAAATGTAATTAATAAACAAGCTTTTTTTTTTTTTTTTTTTTTTTTTAAGGGTATCTTGGTCAGGATGGCCATTTTGGATCATGTGAAAATAAGTACTGTGGTCTGGGCAGACACTGCGTTGTGAATGGGAAGACTGGTCAAGCTGAGTGTCTGTGCATGGAGCACTGCAAGCCACATTACAAGCCTGTGTGTGGTTCTGATGGAGAATTCTATCAAAACCACTGCGAAGTGCACAGAGCTGCCTGTCTGAAAAAGCAAAAGGTCACCATTGTACACAATGAAGATTGTTTCTTTAAAGGTAAGTGTGGCTGAACAATACCTGGAATATTGCTATTGAGTATGTGTTTTCAAGCAGTTCAATTAAATCTCTATGGAGTTTGCACTGAGTGTATGGTGAATAAATGACTCAAAGTTAATACGGTAAGTATTGCACTCCAGAGATATCTTATGGATTCTGTTTTTTCCTTTTATTTATACTCAGTCCTCTGGGCAATCACCCCTTTTTAACCTGAATAAACCAGTTGTCTCATGGAAACTAATCTATGGCAGCTTACCTTACAAATGTTGTTGCTGACCTCATTCATCTGAATGCATTTACACTCCCAATGCCAGAAGGATATTAATTTTTGTTATGGGGGAAAACAGAATTTAGGATTTCAGAGGGGTTTTAGAAGGTTGCAGGACCTGTGGTTGTATTTGGTATTGAAGTTGATAGACCAGCAGCTTGTTTGTAGCTAAAGGGGTCTTCCTTGTTTTGAATTTGGACAATGAAGAGTTTACTTGTATACTTATGACAGCATGCAAGTTTAGTTACGCTTCAATCTTCTGAATGCAGAGAGATGCCAGCCTGAATGCTGTCAGATACACCTTGTATTAAGTATTTTATGCTGAAGATGTCAACAATAGCAACTTGCCTTTTTCTGTGTAATTTGAGCAGACCTTGTAGGTTTCTGGAACTCTGCCAATACAGACATTGATTAAGCATATTTATGAGTACTTTGACAGATTTGCAGCATGTTTTTACTGTTTAAAACAGGTGGATGGTTTTGGAGGGGAGGGGAAATGTTTTTAGGTAAGGCCCTTTTTAATTAGTCTACCCGGGGATGAATTGATTCATATTCTTTTTAAAGACTTCCCTATTTTTGTTAACATTCTTCTATGCTGTGGATATATTTGCACCCTGAGTAATATCAACTAATAACTACTATCACCACAGAAAGAAGTCTACTAAAATATTTCTGTTAAATGAAATTCACCTTTGTAGGAAACATTCATTTAAATTACAATATTTCACTTGAATACAATCTTGTAAATTCTGGTTAAAATACTAGTATAAGGTTGTTCAAATGAAACCAGTTTAAAAATTTTAAAAGTTGAATTTTTCACTACATTTATCATTGAGGAATTGTCATTTAAATGAAGAGTTGGGCTTTTTTTTTACCAAATCCAAGCTCCGATGCACAAATACAGCTCACTGTCCATGTGGAGACCTGTGGTGAGTGGTGCCCTGCAGTGGTCATTACTGGGCCAGTACTGTTCAGCAGTATCTGATCTTTGTCAGTAACATGGACAGTGACGACAAGTGGGACCAAGTACACTCTCAGCAGCTTTGCTTATGACACCAAGTGGTGTTGTGCAACAAACATGCTGGAGGGAAGGGCTTGAGAGGTGGGCTGATGCAAACCTCGTGAAGTTCAACAAAGCAAAGTGTGAGGTCCTACACCTGGGTCGTGGCAATCCCAGGTACACCTGCAGGTTGGGTGGAGGAGTGATTGAGGGGGAACCCTGTGTAGAAAGACATGGGGGTAATGGCTGATGAAAAATTCAACGTGAGCTGTCAGTGTGTGCTCAAATCCCAGAAAGCCAGTTGAATCCTGGGCTGCATCAAAAGAAGCATGGCCAGCAACTTAAAGGAGGTGATTCTGCCCCTCTACTCTGCTCTGGTGAGACCCCACTCAGAGTACGACTTACGATTCCTGTGTCCCCAACATAGGAAGGATGTGGAAATGTTGGAGCAAGTCAGAAGAGTACCATGAGGTTGATAAGAGGACTGGAGCACCTCCCCTATGAAGACAGGCTGAGAAAGTTTGGGTGTTCAGCCTGCAGAAGGTTGCATGGAGACTTCACAACAACCTTCCAGTATGTGAAGGAGGGCTACAGAGAAGCCAGGGAGGCATTCTTCATCAGGAACTGTAGGGATAGGTCAAGGAACAGTGGGTACAAACTGAAAGAGGGGAAATCTAGGCTAGATAGTTGGAAGAAATTTTTTATTGTGAGGGTGGTGAGACACTTGATGGTGTCAGAAGAGCACTGCCATCTGTCTTCCTTATTAGTTTAGCAGACAACCTCTAGCACAAATGATCTCACTTCAAAGGGCTGCTTCTGAGGCCAGAGAAATACAAAAAAGATCTTGCATTCAGAAAAAAAATATTCTGAGCATTTTGTTTAGGCTTTCACAAAATTCTTCAATAGAGGCTAATCTGCACTGTGGCAGGGCGTGAGGGGAAAGAGATTCCTACAAGGATGCCTGCAAGATGATAAGGTAGTCACTGTCAACAATGACTATATTATGACAGCAATTAAGTATTTTTACTTCCTGGTTTATTGCTAATCATTGATTTTCAGATCAGACCGTTGTGAACTTAGTATTTTTTTTAATACATTTTATCTGTTCTAAATTTTATCTCTAGCAAGGTCATGCTTTGTGGCTTTTGGGTTTCAAATCCTCCTACTGGGTTGATTCCTTCTTCTCCCCCCTTCCCCTTCAGGGGAAAATATTTCTTCTTGCATGAATTTTTAGTTTTAGATTGGCTATGGAGCTCAAGATCAGCGAAGCTGAGAAATACACCTTATTTAAAAGAGTAAGCTTACCAGAAAACACTTTAGTATTCTGCATGTGAAGAATAAAATTTTATAAGCAAATGTTCTATATACCTGATTAACATTACAATAGCAGTTAGGTAGCTATAATTATTTAAATAATACGTCTTGTAACTGAATGATTTATAGTTGATCTCAAAAATCATGAGTTCTACTTAATGGTTTGAAAATTGCTCTTTTAAACACTTACATGATAAGTGGAGTTAAAGGATTGACTTCCTAAATGAGAGAGATCTTTGGCTTATATGTTGAAACTCCATTAGCATCACTGAGAAATGTATGTCTTAGCTGAGTTGTACGTGGAACAACGCAGACAAAAAACATCAAATCCTTCACAGGGAGCCATGTCTGAAACATTTGATAAACGAATTTTAAGGTAGCAAAAGTTAGCTGTTTCAAAGCTGTACTCTACTGACATGCTGGTTTTTTTAAGATGAAACTTCAAATTCTTGTCCATTACCTGCCTTTTATTTTAGATTATTTATCACCAGATTCATTAAACTCCTTTTTTTCCTTTTTTTCATTGTCACTTGCTAGCTTTATTTCTTCACAACAAATTAAATCACCCGTTTTTCCAAAATGTGTGCAACACAGGCATAAAAGGTAATTGAAGTTGAAAGTTTTAAGTATCTCTTTGTTTTTCCTGGATGATTGAGACTGTTATGCAAATTTTACATTTTTGACATGGATCAAGATAATGGCCATACTAAATTAGAAATTACTTTTCCTCCACTCCTACTGTAATTTTTCCATCAGTTACTTATTGGCATGTCATGATGAAATGAATGCAAAGATTTTTCTAATGGCTTGGTTAGACGTTGACTGTGACCCTGAGAGTTACTTAATAAGCTGTCTCAATTTCTTCTCATATAGAATCAAAATGTATTCTTCAGAGAAGACATTTACTTTTAATTCCCTTTCTATGTATCTAGATGAGAAGTATTTTGTATGCCTGTAGAGTCTTCTATTTCCCACCAATAAAGTCCAGTGTTCTGTAACTACACGTTAGTCAACGAAAGTTTTGCAGTCACTTTCAGAAGAGCTCTTAGGCCTTAACTATCTAAAAATGCCAAGTATTTAGGATTATTTTAATAATGTAAGAGAACTCTTTAGAAAATGCTTTGTGGTCTAAGGGACTTTCTAAGAATATCAATGAGGAAAAAAAAGACATGGTCAACTACCAGGATGCCGAGTTCAGTGATGGGAAGAAGAAGAAACATGAATGAGGAACTAAAGGAAATATTAATGACAGCATTCAAAGTTCAAAGGTTAGATTATTCATTAGTTCTGATATTGACCATATGAGCTGGGAATTCTGATATGCTGATTGGCACTGCTTTTGTTTGCTTGGCGAATAGATAGTTCCTCCAGGGCATGAACATAAGAGCATGCACAGGCTAGATGGCCTCTGTATGCTCTCTGCTTCTTGAGTCCTGGATGTTCCCAAGCCACTCACTTTGTGTTTCTGAGCAGGTTCAGTTTGCTGTAAGAAAAGCAAACCAACTGACTCACACTGGGCTTGATGCATTTGTCTGACCCTTTCCTGGCTGTTGCTGGCTGTAGCTTTAACGAGCCTCAGAGGGTGGTGATGCAGAAGGATGCCTCCACCCCTGTCTTTACTATGCGAAGTGGCACTGAGAAATTAATGGCTTTGTGGGGAATTTAGAAGGCTGGAAACACCATTCTTCAGCTTCTATAAAGTTCAGTTGGACTCTTGTGTGGGACAATGTACCGGGTAGTGAATGTCACAGTCTGGATGTCAAATAAGCTTCAGTTATATTTTCATTTTTTTATTTACTTCTTTTGCTTCATTTTCTTAAACCCAGGCCAGTAAGTATACATGAGAGACTAAAAAATTCCCCATGACAAACTTCATCTCGTATTTTCTTTGCAGGCTGAGCTGTTTACACTATATTTATTTCTATTCAGTGATGCACTCAATCATTATGACAAATGGCAATTTGCTTGGAATCTTCAGGAATGTAACAAATACTCCTATATATTATGAATTTTATAGAATATTTCTGGAATAAAGTTTACTTCATATGTAAGCTTTTTACTTGTAAGTAACTTCTGTAGCATTCTTATGATGTTAACAATATTTAAAATTCTTCATTTTCTATTTTTCTCTCATTTTTCATTTGGTGAATATTTGAATTTGTTAAATAGTCTGTGAGCTTCAGATTTCCTACTACTATTACTAAAATGTCTAGATTTCAGAAGACTGCTATAACATTTGATTTTCAGGCTGTTCCCAAGGAGAGAGTAGAAGCTTAGGCAAGAAAGTTTGCTCCTGAGACTAAGCTATTCAGGGCAGTGAGGACAAGAGCTGACTGTGGAAAAATTCAAAATAAGTATGGGCAGACTGGAAAAAGTTCAGAAGACATTAGCAGGAATGACCAAAAGTAGCAAATGGCTTGAAGGGGATATGGAGGTATCTTAAAAAATCATCAGGGCATACTAAGAGTGGATATGAGTAGGCTGCCTTGTATTCCAGTGAAAGAAATAAAAATGATTGAATAAGTAAGCGGCAACAGATTCAAAACAAGCTTTGGTGTTTGATACATAGCAGACCTCGTGAGTAAAAGCAACATAGGATTTCAGAAGCAGAATGTAAATACTAGGGAAAAGGCTGTAGGCTTTTCCTTTTGAAAAAGGGATGGGGGAAGTGAATTGAAGTTAACTAAATCCCAACAGTAGCCCACAGAAAAGATATAGAGTACTGATGTAGCCTCTACCATGACTTCAACAGGATTAGTTCAAAGCTTTTAATTTTTTGTGTGTATATGTGATTTGTGCCCTAGGTGAGTGTGGTCTTAGACTGGGTCCTGAAATATTGACACACTAATTTAGAAGCACTGACATTTAATCTCATTTGATGTTCATATACTTCAAAAGCAAGCAAGTCTCTGTCATGTTGCTAGTTTCACTGCAGGACATATCTCATCTTGTCTTAAATGTAAATCTTGAACAATCATTATTTAAAGTTGATCATTAACCAGTCTTTCAAAAGAAATTTATGACATGTTAAATTGAGTAACATTGTGCTGGAGTATTTTCATTGCAAAAGATCTTATTTTTGAAGATGTATTTGCTTTTTTACTTTGGCTATTATTTGGTTTCTCTGTTGAAATTCTCAAAAACATCATTATGACACTCTTTCTGGAAGCTTGAATTCCTGCAGATAGCATACACCCTTAAGGTTGCTGCTGATAAACTGTCAAGCTTCAGCTATCACTCAAGTTGTATGCTAAACATAAACCAGACAGTGAAAAGAAATACCAAAAGTCTTTCAGAGCCCTATCAGAAGACTAAGAAGTAAGAAGGATTCCGGTTGATCTCAAAAGGAGTTTAATAGAGCATAGGAATTATTTGACTGAGATTAGTAATTCAGCTCATGATCTCACATGTTCACTTAGTACAACACTTAAGAAATTAATCTTAAATACTGAATTCATGTAGGGATTGTATATGTTTTTAACTATTAACATTTGTAATTGTACATTCACAGAGCAGTGAAAATCAGTGTTAATGGCAGGTGTACTGCTTCTTCAGCACTTTGTTGGAAAGTGATGCTCTAACCAATGGAAAACTGGTCCTTTTTGATGTGCTTTGAAGCCATGCTAAATTTTAACACTGTTACTGTAGTCTTCTCTCCCCACATGATTCATTTTCTTGAGCTGCATTACTCATGTGATTTGGAAAACTGACTGGTTTTCCTCCAACGTCTGTGCAAGATTTGACACAATTTGTCTCTCTTAAATTCCACACAATCATCTTGAATTGTGTAAACTAACTGTCATGAAAGACCTACATATGTAATACCTGCTACTAAATCTTTAGAGTGGAGCTAAGTTCATTTGTGAGAACCCGCATATCACAAGCTTAATTTAAAAACTAAACATTCAGCAGACCCTGTGTCATTGCTCTTGGTGATACTGTACTAGTATACTGCTCTAGTTTGCAACTAGAGCTTGGACCTCTACTTTTTCTTTCCTCCTTTGCATTAAATTCATACCCCCAAAATGCAGGATGGGGCAATGACAAGCCTCAAACATGTTATGAATATAGGCTTGGGTTTTTTGACTACCTAAAGATATACTGCCAAGACATCCCTTGTTTTCAGTGTCTGAAGCAGTCCCAATCTCTATATATCAGTTCCTTCAATGCTGGAGTGTGTTAATCAGCTCTAAGCTGTCATATATTCTGCATTCATATAGTGATGAGGAATTGGTGTTCTCTAGATTATATCTGTACAAAACTTAATGAAATTTACAATTTCTTGTAAGGTCATCACTGCTGTTTGACACCACACAAAGAGATAGATTGTGGACATCACAGATTTTCAGTGGCAGAAAATTTTAAAACTTTTAATGCTTCCAATATTGATGTTGTAGCACTAGGTGATTTCTGAAGGTCTCTTTCAACCTCAACCATTCTGTGGATAAGCATCTCTAAAAAACATTCTTACTGATTCATCTTCAACCTGGTTTTGAAGAAGCAGAATGTAGCACACAGTGCTAAAATTCAGCCAGTAGTTTCCGGTACTGTTGAGGAAGAATTGGAGAGATCAGAAGTAGAGTTCTGGCAAAAGTATGATCAGTGGAGAGGTGGCATTAGAGTCCTACTAGTGCACTTGCTTCTAACCTGGTAACTTGGACCTGCAGCTAGGACAGCCCTGGTCACAAGAGAGATATTGTTTGCTCTCTTCCGGCTTTTTCAGTAGCGTCATAAGTGTTAACACATTGCTAGCAGCAACGTGCTAAAAGATTGTACAAGTATGGTTCGAGTCATCTCTGTATCCTCAATTTTTAATATCAAATTTGGTACTATGGGATAGTGAAAATTATTATGCAGTAAATAAAACTAAATTCAAACTTTTGTCATAAATTTATAATAAACAAAGGAAATCTTTAGGCAGATACATAATTTTCCAGTTTCGAGTAAGCACAAAGTGTTAATTCACATTGGCTTGTCTAGTGTAAACCTCAAAAAGTTTCAGTTAATAATGTTAGAATTATCATTAGGTCTTGTGGGAAATATTTCTGATGGAACATATTGTTGGCCTTTAAAAATCATTAGCAATTGGATGCATATACAAGGCATTGGCTTGATATTTGTAATTCAACTTGGCTAGTGTATGGTGTACCAACTTGAAAAAAGCTGTAGCTTCTTTTACAAACACTGAAGAGAAGTAGGTATGAAAAAATGATTTTTTAATTAGCTACTCTAGTAGCTAATAATGGAAGGGGTAAGTAAATCTACAGTAGATACAACCTGTAAGTTAAAAGCTTTCTCTTGTGGCCTGCTGCTCTCTTTGAATATAGGATAATAGAAATATTTGTGGGTTTATGGTAAACTAAAACTAGGAAACTAGTGTTGTCTTTTCAGGGTTATTTGCTTGTTTTGAACTTGTAGCACGTTAGTGGAATCTGAGAAATGGACTATAGTTCAAAGAAACTTAATCTGCTCAGTTGATAGTGCCTAGTTTAGGTAAATTCTGTCAATATCTGTCAATATTGGTTTTTTTCAGCTTTCTTGGAATCTAATAGAAAGTGCAGAGTATAAGTAAGGAGATGCAAGAGCCAGATACTTCCAAATTCAAAATCTTAGTAGATCACTACCTAGATGATTTTCAATTTTTCCTTTTGATTCATCTCATCTTTGACTAGAACGCATTGTGGTACAAAGATAACTTCCTAGTACCATGCTTGTGATGGCAGCTATCAGGTTATTATTATGCTTTTAATTTGAAAGTCATGGTATGAACAAGTGTTAGAAGTAATCAGAAAACAATTAGCTACAAGCAGTTTCTACAGGCGAAGACTTGGGCAGTATATTCTGTTAATTGTGTCATAGGTAAATAAATAAAATAGCACAATTTTTATGAACACTGTAGCGTATATATTTTATTTACTTCCAGGACTTGGCAGTTTTTGTATAATAAGTATATTACTGTAGTTGAAAAAATAAAGTATTTATACCACTGTAGCCAGTGTTTATATTGTTACTATAATAACAGAAAGCATTGCAAGTAAAAGACAATAATATAAAGTGTGGCAGAGAGCTTAATAAGCGATTCAATGACAACATTTTATTTTTTATGGAATTGTTGATACCATAGAATACTCCTTTTGACATAAACTGCAATTAAAATGGAGTATATTGTCAGGGACAGATTTTGTTCTGAGATAAAAAAGACATGGCTCATATTGAAATTTATATGGAATGGCCAAAAGGGTCCTCCAGCTGAAACTGATTTTTAAAGACTAATCTCAGGAAATCAAAATAGTTAATTTTTGCCTCCGTGTAATTTAGTTCTCTCTTTGTTTGACTCTGAACTTCTCCCTTTCGCTGTCTTTGAAGACAGAGCTTTGTTACTGACTATTTATAATTAATTTCTGTGAAATATGTAAAATTTATATTATTTGAAGTTTTTACTTTTCTTTAAGAAACTAGCCTGCTGTCATGGTCCTTAGCAAATGTACTTTTCCTGATACTCAAGCACAGAGTAAATAAAATTTGATAAATTGGGTGATGAAATCTAATTAGATCCTTTAGTCTTCTCTTTATCTGGAATGATAATATGTATTTCATTTAAAATTGTTGAAAGCAAACAATAGAAATAAAGGGAAACAGATTGCAGCAAAAATAGGTTAAGTTGTAGCCCAAAGAAATAAGCTAAAGTAAAATTATACAAAACTTCCACTTACTAAGAATGATGTTTCATATTTTTGCATGTACTTGTATTGGCTTTGGGTGCAATTAAATCCTGAACTATATACTGCCAGGAAAGTTTGTTTCCCTCAGGGCGGGAACAGATGGTGGAGATTTTTTTTCTTTTCACCATTTAGAGACCAAGTCTGTTGAATCTCAACAAGAAAAAGTATTTTTACCAAAGGAAACTGCTGATGTTGGCCTTAAAGCAGTAGAATTCTTAACTGTATTCTCTATAGGCTTATTACTAAGACTCCTGGTAAAGAGGCAGTCTATAGAAGTTTTGCTATTAGCAGTGTTTTAATACAGATTTGATATCAAACCAATAATGTTAGTTGTACAGAATAGAAAAAGAGCCATTGACTAATAAAATTGTAAGTTTTCATTTATTATTCAGCCTTTGTTTACCAGGATATTTCACTGTGAAGCAGGAAGCTATGAATTAGCATCTCCTAGTGATCACTCGGATAATTAGAAAAATAAAAATCTAAATGCACAGAGAATAGCAGAACTGTTGTTAATCATGAGCACAGGTAAATTCTATATTCTTAATCCCACCTGGAAAAGGAGAAAGAAACAGTCTTGGAATCTAGTAGAATGGCAAGCTTTGTATGTTGAAAAAAAAATCTCAAAGTAGGAAAAGTTATCTTTGCAGTGTTAAATACTAATTATGGTCAAGAAGTTGTTTCATTAGTGCTTCTAAATTTAAGACAACTCCTGAATGAATCAGTTCTATGTTATTTTCCTATTCCATCTTCTCTTTGATAAAGGTCCTTGATTTTCAAAAGGAGCATAAAGATTTTTATTGGTCTCTAATGATGCAAACTATAGCTGTGCAATCATCATTTTAGAATATGAGCTCTGTGTGCTCTTAGATTTGCTGTTGCTTTATCACAATTGTAGAAGCATCTTTAAGTGTATTTGCTTAAACAGATGGTGAATGACCGCACTGGGAATATATCTATCTTTTTTTTTACTGTATGATGAAGTTTTAAAGCAGACATTTTAGCTGTGATAGTTGGGAAAACATATTTTTGTGATAAATCCTGTAGGAAAAAAACTGGTAAAAGGTTTTAGGTCCCTAATAATACTGAGTACATGACATTGACATAGATTAAATATTTGAGCGAACATAAGTGACACATACTGTCTATAGAATGCTAATGCTTTCTTTAATTTTAACAGTACTTGAAGTATTTTTTTAAGAAACTAAAGACCATGTTTCAGACTTTTGTTTACAAAAAACTCTGAAGTACCAGGGACTGTAGTATGGATGTTTCTCTGACACTACCATTTGAGTGAACTCAAGATCTAATTCAGGATCTTCCTGCTGAGTTTAATGAAGATTAGGTTCATTGAAGCCAGTCAGTTGAAGAATATTTGTTATATTTACAAGCATGAAAGATGTGAAAGGGAGTCCAAAGGAGAAAATACTGGGTTAGAAGTTTTGGGGTTTTTTAAGGCTTATTTATTTCAAACCAACCAACCAAACAGAAAAAAACCCCGCCAAAACCCAAAACCGAACAAAACAAAACCCCAAACAAATGCAAAACTATTAAAAACACACTGGTTTTACCAATAATGTGATGTTTGTTGTTCTTTTACAAAATGGAATCAGGTCAATGTCGTGAAGTCTGTTTTCAGATCACAGATCTCAGGCCAAGTCTAAGTCTTGAGCTGCCCACTTGTCTTGTTTGATAATTTTAGGACTCAAATGGAAGGTAAAGAACAGCAGTAAGGGGAACCACTCTGATGATTTTAAATACTCTTTCACAGGCCTCATAGTTTGGGCCCTAAGATTCAAAAAGAAGCTGTAGCCTAGGCTTTTCATAAAGCTATCTGGTATCCTGCTGCATAACTGTTCCAGTGACACATTAGGATCCCTGGATGGTTTACAGAGATGCTGGATGTGTCTAACATCAAAACCAAAATGTATACACAATCTTTAAAATGTTTTTTCACATGGAAAGTAACTCATTGACAACAAGTAGCAACAGAGAGCTGACAATAAGGCTCCTAAATTAATGTATCACAGAATGCCTGTATGCTGAGCTGGGGCTTTTCCTGTTGGTATGCCCTAGGATTGTCATCCCTAATGATGCATGTTCTGATTTCTGCCTTACTTCCTTAATATATTCCACAGAAAATGAGGATTAGAGAAAAGGACACAAGATAGTAAATTTGAATGCTCTTCTGAAATGGTTTTAGGATTTGCCTGAACTGTAAATCCAGACCCAGAAATCATGAAGAACTCCCAGCTCCACTGTTCTAGACATAGGCATAGTGAAATGGTGCAGCATTTTGTTAAATTGTCTGTCTCTGACAGGTTGTTTGTTGGGTAAATATAGCAGCTGGTGTCAGTTCCTCACTTATGTTGGATGTGGTTTACCTAGTCTATACCTTTTGGAAGTTTACCTCACAGTTTACTAATTTTTTTTAAAGTTTTCTTGTATGAATCCATTAAAGCGTTAAAAAGTTTAAAAATATACCAAGAATGTTGATACTTTTAAAAAAAAAAGTTAGACTTGCTTTGTTTATGGCCAGTGTTTGTAGAGAATAGGTAGTTGAAAAGCAAACAAAGAGAGACATCAGAAGGAACTCTTATGACATTTCATGTGCTTGTTGTGGTGGTTTGGGGTTTTTTGTTTGGTTGGTTTTTTGAGGATTTTTTTGGTCTTAATTCTGTTTATATTAGACTAAGAAATAACTTTTGAAATAAAATAGAGGCATTTCCATTAATCCGTTGATCTCTGTGAACTTACAATATAGTATAGTCCTGTTCCTAGGCAACAGGAAGTCTATATAGACCAGTGATAGATATTACTGTTAAATCCTGAGTTAACATGGGAGACTCAGGAATTCAACTGAAATAGCTAGTTATAATAGCTTGCAACCTTTATTAATTTTTTTAGTTCATAGATAAATGGACATGTGTCTAGGCACAATATGTATAGTCATTAGAGTTGTCTTGATATTCTCTGTGTAACACCAACATGTACGTCCATATATTACTTTGAGATGAGTTAAAAAACTTTCCACTGCAGCCCCAAAAATAGTGTTAAAAAAAAAAGTTCATTTTGTTAGTTGTTTTACTTTACTTGCAAACAGCAGTGGTGATGGTGGCAACGAAGACACTTTCAAGCCTCATGGGGCTTAGATGTGCATCTTTACATTTCTTTCATACTATGAATGATCTGTAGATGGGACCAGTCTATGGTGTCCACTTTGCATACTTGCTTCTGGAATATGAAAGCCTGGGTACATAGACTAAAAAGGGCTGTTTTCCTGAACAATGCTGTTATTTAGATGATCAAAGCATTGGGATGCTAGGATGCATTGTAGATATATTTTCAGTCTACACGAACAATTTTCTTGAGTTGTATACCAATTTTTTACCAAGCATTCTGGACCTTGCTTGAAATTAAAGGAATTTTTTAAATGAAAAGTGAATGGTGGCACAGATAGATATCTATTTTGTGCTTGTTTTTGTTAAACTTCAGACAGTGCTTTATTCCTATTTTGAGAAAAGGAATGAGACTGAAATGATAATGATAACCCAAAAAATTCATGAAGAGTTCACCTGATGAATGGTTCAGTATTTGCAGTATTTAAATGCTCTTTTATAAGGCATAATTTAAGGACTTGGGTTTTCAGTGCAGAAGACTGAATGGAGTATTATTATTTCTAAAAGCCAGAGAATAAATCAAAGAATAAAGAATCTTAATTCTCTGTTTCTTGTAAGAGAAAGTGAATAATTTTAATTTGTAACCCTTTTTATTTGCTTATTGGACTGGTAAGGAAGAGGAGATTCACTTTACAAGAAGTTAAATGCAAATTTTACAGAAATTATTTTTGTAAATAAAAAGAGGAATGTTTTTGGAAAATTCTTTCTGCTGTCACAAAAAAAAATATTTGAAAACAGTTTTTTTTTTTTAAATTGTAATAGTGGCAGGAAATAGATGGATTAACTTCTCTTTGTCTAGAGCTGAGTAGATGCAATACTACAAGGCCAGGATGATCAATTGACACAACATGTAGAATAAAGCCTAATAACTCCCCAGAAATGACATCAATCTAAATGAGATTCTGAGATACTAAAATGGAAATAAGAGTAGAGTCACAGTCCTTAAATAAAAAAGTCAAAATCAACCAAAAAAAACCACAACAAAAGAACACCCTACAAAGCAAAGAAGCCATCATGCTGGAATTCCTGTCAAAATAAATTGTAAAAATCTGTTCCTATGTGCATTTCACTATTTTCCTTGGCATAAAATTGTTGGCAACTCCAGTCTGTGAATTGGTTGGCCTTGTTCTCTCCTTTCTCTCAGACTTGAGAGATCAGTGGTATTCAGTCATGATAAAAAGTAGCCTGGAACGAACCACCAATATAAATTTAAGGGTGGTTTATCTGAGTACCAGATTAATAGATTAAAAAGCATCCTAGAAACAGGGATCTTACAGTAGCACAAATATTCACAGTCTATGATTGTTGCCTCTTTAATCTTTTCCTTGATATACAAAATTGAGCTAGGTAATGATGATCTCTGAGGGCTGAAAATGGGCAGCTGCTCCTTCATTGTGTGTGTTTTTTGTTTTGTTTTTTTTTAAGTATCTTCATAGGAGCCATGGAAAACCCATGGAGCAGTAGTTTCTCTTTTGATCTGAGCTGTTGGAAAAATGGAAAATTATCTGTGTGCAAATAAAAGGCTGAACAATTATCTAATAATATTTTTTTTCTGCATTTCTCACGTATTGCTTTCCTAACTTCAGGAATGTAGGAAGGTTCTGTTAACTTAACAAAAGTTAATTTTCATAGATTATTAGAATTTTCAGAATGAGTTATGCTCTCAAAAGTACTTCTGAATGCCGAGACGACACTATGCACAATTTGGTCTGCTTGTTTCAACAAATCACTGTGTTTTAAAGTTCAGATTAGCACATTCCTAACATTAAACTTTTAATGTGTGCACACTTTAAATACTCCTAAATTATTACTCTAGGAATGATGGCTCAGGCCTCTGAAATGTAGACTCTATTACAGTTGCCAGAGAAGTGAGTTCTGTTCTTCCCTTTAAATTCATATGCTTATTTGTAATTGAGGAATAGTGATGTTCAGCAGAGTGTGTAGGTCTTTTAAGGTTCAGGTAGACCTAATACTTGTTTGTGATGAAACAGAATACAGGGACAGAGATTTCCTGAGGAATCCCATTTCCTGTTGACAGTCTTTATATGTCTCAGTCCAGAAACAAACCAAGTCTACTGGTATATTTTGTGTGTTTTGTTCCCTGTGAGACACTCCTAAGTTGAAGAATTTTTCTGCATGAATGACTTGGAAGGATTTATTTTCTCTCCTGCAGAGGATGCACATCTATTATGTGAAACCTCCATCTTCCTTTATGTTTTAGGGAGTAAAATACAGCAGACATATTCACTGAGTCTTGATATTTTGTTGTTCTGCTTTGTTTTGCATTTTTGAAAACTGCACCAGCAAGTTTTTTTCCCCTTTCTTGCATGACAAGTGTGACAGTTGAGACAAATTGCTGTCACCTCATTGTTCTTTTATTTAGTATTCAAAATCTACTTGGTCTTCCTTGAAGTATCCTTGGTCAATGTTTTTTCTAAGAGTGAATGTTTCTTTCTCATCTCCATCGGAGTCTCTGTGGCTGCAGAAAGAATTGTAATACCCTGAGATTTCAACTGTTGTGTTCTAACTTGCGGACAGCTTAACACCACAGGAAGGTGTGCATATAATAAACTCAATCCCAGTCAAAACCTGGACACAATGAACTCATTTTGCTGTGCAAATTTTAAGGTTTTATTCTGTATCACTGTTTGTAATGCAGTAGTTGATGAAGCCCAGGTTATCTAGCTAACTTCTTTGTGCCAGTGTATACAGCCACTGAAGAAAACTCTTAGATTTTAAGGTAAGTTAATCCACATAGGTTCTTGTTTGTATATATATTTGTATATGCAAATCAATAAATAATACTAAATTTATGTGTTTATACATATTAATATGTTTACAAAACATATTGGCTGTGAAATTGTGTCTTCACAGAAGGAAGATTTACCATCACTAATTATGCATATTTTTTTTTTTTAAATTCAGAGTGCCAACTATGTAACCAGAAGAAAGTGATAGTAATTAGCCAATGTTCAGTGGATGTGTGTTATCACAGTCCTCTAGACGTGCCAGGGAGATGAGAGGTACCAACAACATGTTAGTATAGGGAACTTCAAAGACATTTAAAATAAACAAGAAAAAAACAACCCCAAGGCCCCCCAAAGCACCTTCCCCAAAACTCCAAACTACTGAATTTTAGCTTAATTTAAAAAAAAAAAAGGGTGGGGGAAAATATCTTGGGTGGAGTAGAAATGAAATGTTTCAAGAAGTTAAGAGGGAAAGAACATTGTAAATCTCAGAAGTTCTTGAGGTTCTTAAGGGGAAAATGAAAATTGTCTCGTTCCTTCTGCCTCTGCTCTTTCCACTTTTTTATGCAGTCTCGGTGTCCAGAAGTTGCTATGTTATACCACTTCCTTTTAGTAGATACCCATTTGTTTTAAAAATAGCCTTCCAAAGGAAGGATTTATTTAAAGGAACCTTGATAGTTTTTCCTTGTGCTGCTGAAACTGAGTTTTCATCTCTGTTTTGAATCTCTTCAGGGAGTGTTTTCATCAGTATGAACACTAAATTACTGTTTCAGACTTGCCTATGGAAAAAAGTTCCTTGATTACCTGATAATCATCTCTGCTCACAATAAAAATTGGTCTGCTCTGGATAGCATTTTTAAATGTTTTGGTCATCTGAATTTTCTTGACTACTAATAAGATGCAGGAAGAGACATGAATAGTTTTTGGATGTATTTCAAAGTACAGGCATTTAATAGCATTTTAACTGCATTTGCAGGCAATAGCACCATTTTCTTAATAGCAAAGAAACCTCTTAAAGGTAGAAACTTATCAGTTGAACTGTTTTCAATTTCTTCCACTGACATCCAGTATCAACTCTCAAATACATCTCATACTGTTATGAGAGTCATAGCAATTCAGCTAGTCTAATAAATATACAATTATTTCCTTAATTCACAATTTGAAAACAATGCCTTTGCACAGTCTTCCAGACATGGTTTTTATGGGATAATTCATAAAATTTTTATTCATATCTGTAAGCCTTTTGCTGCCTTATTATACTTTGGGAATGCACAATAATTTGCTTGTGGTTGCAAATCCAAAAATGTTTTCATTTTAATTGAGTTTACATTAAAGAAAAAAAAAATAGATTCCTGGTAAATTATCTAGTATGTGAAAGTTTGTCTATAGATATAATGTGGATATATGTGCAGCACTGCTTACAACAAGGACAGGACTGTGTAGTATTTTTGATTTAAGGCCTAATATGAAAGCCATGTGAGTGGCTCTTTAAGCTGACTTCAGTACATACTTGCGCAACTCCAAATAACGTTAGACAACAACTAAGAACATTGACCAGTTTAAATGACTGTGTTAACTTTGTCACATCATCAGTTTGTGAATGTTTAGGATTGAGCTGGACTTTGTGTACCAAGGGTCAGGCAAGATGTAAGCTCTGTAGAAAATTGCTGTGTCATGGAAACAAAATCATTTGCATTTGCCAGTGCATAATAATTTATGCAATTTTTATGAGGGCATAACTCTTCTTTAAACTCTATTTTCTTCACTGGGAATATGAGCTGTGTTCCATGGTCTGCATGAAGTAACATCCTGCCTGAAGTAACATAATTGTTATGTTTCTGTTCTACGTTATTTGTTAATATAGAGAATAATGGAAACTGTACTTATCTGGTGTAGTTATATTAGTAGTAATTAGTGGAAGAGTCATGTGGCATAGCCAACTAAAGGCAAAGTTGTTGGGGGAGAGTTACACCAGTGTGTGTGTGTATATTCACATGCTCTCTCTCTTCCTCTCCGTATTGCTCTTTTTCATAGAATAATAGAATGGTTTGGATGACCTTAAAGGTCATCTAGTTTCAACCCTTCTGCCACGGGCAGGGGTGCCACCCACTAGGCCGGGTTACTCAAAGCTCCATCCAGCATGACCTTGAACACTTCTTATTGCAGACAGGCGTAATGTGTCACTTAGCAGGTCTGCTTCTCTTCTCTCTTTCTGTGAAGCACACTTTATTTATACTCTACAAAATCCACTGCTGAGGATAGTCTTCCTGTAGCTACTTGACCAGATAGATGCTACCAGCTGCATCCAAAAAATGAACACAAGGCCATCAAACGTCTCTGTTTTTACCCACATGGGGTTTTCCAGAGTGGAACTCACAAAAGTCGTATTTAAATGCAAGCTAATAAGTCAAATTAAGTATCTGAAATGATTTGAACCAGTGTGTCCAATAAATCAGTTTTGCTGTGCACGATATGGAATTCTAATGGTAAACTAGTAGATGATTTTGGATTTACAATAGTAAGTCAGTAGACATTAAAGAAAAAAAAGAAGCCTGAATGAAGAATGTTTTTTGATAAGACAGGTACTCAGTAGAGTACTTGCATGTGCTAAGAAGAAAAGATTAATACCTCTCTGGTCATGCTGAGAACAATGTCCAGCAGGGGGAAAAGAGAGACTGAAAATAAAGTCTGAGAATGACTATCAGTGATGGATGAGTGGAAAAATTCCTTAAGAAATATAATCAGAGCTCTATCAGGAGGAATAGATGAACCTGTGACTCAGGCAATTCTAGTGCAAGTAGTTGTAAAATAATGTATCTCTGTAAATCAATATCAGGAGAAAAAATAAAAGCATGCAATTTAAACCTAGAAAAAATGGGAAAGTAAGAAGTCATAAAGAAAATAATTTTGGATTTGCTGATTGCAACCTGCAACACAGTTCATTTTATGAATGCAAATAGCATCTAAGCCTTGAGCAGGGAAAGGGATTTTGGAATCTCAAGACAAATGTTGTTTTAGAGTACATCTTGTGATTGATATGCAGAGTTGTTCTGTATTTAAAAGAGATATTTAGAAGATCTATTTCTGAGCTCTGAATCCTTTATGTCATCTTTCAACAAGAAAGAGCAATGCTATTTTGACTAAATAGTTGAGAGCAATAGTCATGGAGGTTATCTAAGATGTCCCTTGGCAGATCAATGAATATAAGATCCAAGAGGAAAAATGATTGCAGGAAAACTACATGAGATCTTTAATCGAACAGCTAGCCGTTCTCTACACTACCATAATCCTTTAGCTGAATTTGTATTTTATGTGCTAGTGATTCTTCCAATAAATTAATTAGATAAAGCTCCCTTGAGTTCCTACTGCATTTATCATCAATAATTTCTGAAAGCATAGTCTGCTGTTGTGCAGTGCTGATTTGAATTTAATGCTGGATGACAAAATGGACCTTGAAAATGCAATGTGATGTTCTTTTTATGCTTTTCATTGTAATTTAGACAAGTGAGAAGTAGGTGTGGTCACACTCAGACTTAATTATTTTGTCGAATAATTTTTATATGGAAACTAGTACTGCTCAAATTTAAAAAATACTAGACTTACCTTCTTTGTAAGTATTATAATTTTATACATTGCAAAAATATTTTTAGACTTGTGTCTCAGGAAGTAGACAGATATTTGACTAATAAGTACAATATATGCAAAGTATATTTTGCCAACATCTCTTTCATATTCCGTGTACATTATGCAAGGTGAAACTGAGTTAACTTTTGGAGTTTGGGTTAATGATTCTCATTATTTCTAAATTGTTTATGAGCTGCAAATATCCATAACAAGTTGGCTGAAGTTTTGTTTTATAAATTTAAAGGTAAGGTACTATTTGACTTGAATTGGTGATCGAATGCTTAGATTTTGCTTGTTTAGCATTTTATGACCTGAAGAATATTACACATGATGTTTCCATATGGAATATACTTTTTCATCATGGAGACTTAATGAACTTAAAGACCTCTGTGCACGGATTTTGTGATAATGTGATGAAGAATGATTATAAAATGTGTTTACAGATATCAGTAGGAATAATTGCACAGGAAGATTTAATTCTGTGTTTCTGCTTAACAACACAGCCTGGCTCACTGTTTCAGACACAGTTACAAGTGTTATCTGTCATTTTTATGGTTTAGAGAGAAGCTTTGAATTTTGTGTACCTACTACACTGTTTCATGTACTTTTCAAAATTTCGCTCAATTTTGGCTGAACCCGTTGGTTAACTTGCACTGTTGCATGCTCAGTGGAAGTCAAATTTGGCACAAAATAATCTGCAAAGTTTTAATCTGAACTGAATGCCCTGAAGTCCAGAGATAGAAGATTTGCACGGAGATCTATTTTGTTATTTAGTTCCTGCTGGAATTTATATAGAATAGAAAACAAACAAGGAGGTACCTTTGCCACTAATCAGAGCAATACAGAATTATAGAATATTTGGATTGGAAGGGACCTTAAGATCATTTAGTTCCAACCTCCCTGCCACAGGCAGGGGTGCCATTCACTTGGCCAGGTTTCTCAGGGCCCTATCAAACCTGGTCCTAAACACACAATCACAGAATCTGTTGAGTGAAGAACCTTTTTCTAATATTCAACCTAAACCTTCCCTGGCACAACTTCAGGCCATTCCCTTGCATTCTGTCACTGGTCACTACAGAGAAGAGATCAGTGTCTGCCCCTCCTCTTCTCATGAGGAAGTCGTAGACTGCAATGAGGTCTCCCCTCAGTCTCCTCTTCTCCAGGCTGAACAGACCAAGTGACCTCAGGTGCTTCTCATATGGCTTCCCCTCAAGGCCCTTCATCATCTTTGTTACCCTCCTTTGGACACTTGCTAACGGCTTAATATCTTTCTTATATTGTAGTGCCCAAAACTGCACGCAGTATTCAAGGAGAGGCTGCAGCAGTGCAGAGCAGAGCGGAACAATCACCTCCCTTGAAAGGCAGCATGTAAATTCCTTATTCAAAATGCCCTCTGACTTTTGCAGCTTTAGAAGGTAGAAGATGCTGTTTCAGATATGTAAATATTATTGTGTGATTTTTGGGTTCCCCAAAATGTGTCTGAACCTCTCCCATAATGGAGCTGTCACTGCAGTGAGATTTAATAGACTGTTCACTCTGTCTCCTGACCTGCAGTTGAAGTCACGAAAAGCTGACTCAGCTGAAGTCGCCGAGCGTTTCTTCATTGGCTTTGTTATGGCTGGTAAATTTCATCACAGAGGGAGGAAAGGAGTCATAAGGAGGCAAAAGTAATACCATGTATCATTTGTTTCAATGTCAATTGGCATCACTTAATGTATTCTATGTCCTTATCTTACATCATCATTTTATAGGAGTTTAAACTGGATTTTTATAACTTAAATACAATCTCCACTGTCAAACTTAGAAATTCTTGGGCTTTTTCAGGGCAGAGACTATGGTTTTGGGGGGAAGGATTTGGGTGAGAGTGTAGAAAAATATTATTTGCTAACTTTTTAATTGATACTGGCTTAGAAGTCTCTTCCAAGTAAAGCAATACTTTGGTGTCGTGGCCTTGTCATATGTACAAGAAAGTTACCCTCTGATTAACTTGTGTATGGCTTGGATTTTTTCCAGTTCATTTTGACTAGAGTTTTCATCAGAAAACATTAACTAGCAGGAACACTGAGTGTATATAAACTTCACTACAACCTGTTATTTCTAGCAACATTGTAGGTACATGTTGAACGTACTGAAGTAGTAAATTCTTTGGAACAGAGAGCTTTAGATTTGGCACAATGGAATCTTGTTTCACTCTTGACTTATGATCATTAAAATGCTCATTGACATTGAATTTATTAGTTAATTTTATTTTAAATATTGAAACAACAGAAAAACCTCTTGGGAGTTATCAAGAATATGTTTTGCTAGAAACTAATCTTTTTCATCTTATTTAAAGTTATTTTATGAGTATCTGTCCTCAGATTAAAAGATAACAAAAAATAAAATGTTGTTTTCCTTCAACAACTTCAAGTTTTAAATCTTGCATAGCCAATAGCTAGAAAATATAGAAATAATCAGGACTTACTTTGGCTCATATATTTAATATTTCATTCTGAACAAAACCATCCCTTTCACAGCTTCCATATGACCTATGCTTCTGATACTTTCCTAGTATATACTTGTTTAGTTATCCAGTTGTAAAAGGTATTAAGTAGCTTATAATTTTACACAGAAATTTAAGGATAGCAACTGTAAACTTCAGTTCTTTTAATCACATTTTAATGCTTTCTCACACAGGCATTCATAACTATGTTTCTTGAAATTCCAAGCCACTTACTCAATTGTTGTCATTTATAGCTCCTCTTCCCTTCTATTTGGGCATTAAATATTAGTATACTATTTTTCAAAGTAGAACTGCATACTGAGGGAGGGGAGAGATTGGTTCTATTCCTATATGCACTTATGAAATTAGTCTCCTTGGCTGTTTTTTTTTTCCTTTATGATAATTTCTTTTTCATTTCCCTTGCTTATTGCTTTGTCCATTTAGTTTTACATTATTCATCAATGAAAAATGTACTTCGTTAAGAAACTTTTATCTGTAATTTGCTCTTTTACAGTTAACTTTCATGTCTGTGTAGCTTTTTTCTTTTTCATTTGGCTTAATATCAACTTCAATTTTTTCTGAATCTGAAGATAATCTAAAGTAGCAGTGAATCTTCAGTGCTGAGAAACATAAACCTATAATTGCTGAGTCTGGGAAAGCACAGACTTTCAGATGTATCTTTATTTTTTTAATATTGTTCCATGGTTAGCTATTCTGGTCGATGTGTGGGTGCTATAGTGAGACACATACCTCACCAACTTACTGTAGAGAAAATATGAGCATCATTCTTCTCACTGCATATAATATAGTAAGAGTAATAAGTCAGATTATACATGTGCCCAGTTTGATATCTTGTTTTTGATGACAGCCAGTAGTGGATACTTCTGAAAAAAAATCAAGCAATAGGCAATGGATAAAATCATTCTCCCAAAGTATGTCTTCTCAGATTCTGGTAATCAGGAATTTAAGGGCTCAGGGCTTCCAGCTGACCTGTTCTGCAGCTAATCCAATTTATACTTTTGTTTTATAAAAAAAAGGTATTCCTCAATTGCATTGTAGCATATATGAAAAGCTCTTCCTTGTGTTTTTTAAATGTACTGTTTAGAAAATTTATTTTAAATTCTGTTATTTGATTGAGACAGATAATTCATGGCATCACTATATGTAAGTCTGGGGTTTTCAAGCTGCTGAAATACTATTCCTATAGCAAATTTGTCTGAAATAAAGTGTAACCAAATATTTCCTTCAACCCTAGCCAACACTACCCCAGTCCCTTAGAGAGTAGGACTAAATGAAATCTTTGGTTTTTTGTTTTATTTAATTGTCCCTCTGGAATCTTAGTTTAACATTTAATGCCAGAAACAAGTATGCGTTTCAGACAAGGACTCAAGAGCTTGTTGCTGCCTAAGTATGTGACTGTCACAAATGAGTTAAATCACTTGGAATCTGTCTGGCATAGAGTCAGAATTTTGTTTTTCGATGTATTTCGCCTGTAGGGACTCATTTTCCTAGGTGTATTCAGAGCTCTCTTGAAGCAATTGTAAAGCTTATTGAAAGGGGAGTGTTGGTGTCCCTCTTTCATTACTCATGTGGTAATATGGGAAACATGAATCAGACGCCCCTTCAGCTTCATTTGGGGTGGAGACTAATTCAAGAATCATAGCTCACAACAACAGTAATTAATTTTGAGGGTTGGTCTATTCTTGTTGAAAGAGTCTTACATCGTTAGTGTACCAGTCAATGGTTGGAAAATAGTCTCTAGGTTACTAGTTGGAGCACTAATGTGAGAGGATCAAGCCCTAGTCCTTATTCCAGTTACTGTTTTAAGCTGTGGAAATTCAATTGAAGAGATAAATAGGTAAATTTTAATAATACTCTCAATTCTCACAGCTGAAGAATCTTCCTGGAGATGTAGTATCTGAGAAGGAATAATTTGTCTAAAGAAAGTTTCAGGTTTTTAAATTTTTTTCATGTGAATGTCTCAATTGTAAGAAACATTCCCCACTGTTTTAGTTTTTAAAGCCACGCTTCATTTCCTGTTGCTTCGTGTGTCTGAAGGCTTTTGTAAACATCATCTACATTAATTTGGAGAGCTTAATACTGGTTTGAAATGGTGTAACTAAGGGCAAAATGTGGTCCCAAATGTGCTTTGATATGAATGTGGTGGGTATGATAGAATTTCTCAAAATTCCTTAACTATGGCTATTAGAGCTAAAAACTTTAGGGATACAGTTAGCTGCCTTGCCATAATTAAAGCAATTTCTTATTGTAATCTGCCTTTAATCAGGCATACCTGAGAGCTGAAATCAACCTTTTTAAAATTCTCATATTTCATGCCTGAGAGGTCCTTGAAGTGCGAGTATATTAGAATGACTTTTTTGCTTATTTTATTCTGCAGTAGAGCTTTTTTTTTTCTTTTCATGGCAAGTTCTTGTTTAAGTCAGTCTTCTCTGAAGTAAGTCTTTTGCATCTGTACATTTAAATTTGTGTAAGCTAACTAGTTTCAGAGTAAGGTAGATTCAGTTTGTAAGAAAGTTAGACTTCTTGATTTGGATTACTTTTCTTAGTTCTCTTCTCATTTACACTTATAATAAATATTTTCTATAACTGATAAAATTTCCAGTCAGAATGTCCTCAAATATACACCCACAATTGAAAAATATATTTTGTAGATATAGGTGCTACAGATACAAACTAGTGAACAGTAGAAGTCCTGAGATACCATTTCTCAGTGCTTTAGGATTTTCTGGTATTTATGCGCTCTCTCTGCTTTTTTCACTGGTTTCCTTTTCTCAGACATTAAACCTTTACTGTTTCCTCCTATATCCTAATCTTGTCCCTGCCCTAGGTGCCTCTTGGCTTCTCTTAGCGTGTAAAGTTCTGGACTATCCTAGTTTCAAATTTCCACCAAGTACTTTTACTCTAATCTTAGAATATTTTCTCAGTTAGTTAAATATTCCAATTTTTTTTCTTTTAATATCATTACTTTTTTAAAAAAAATTTCATACAACAACTAAATCCTCTACAACTATATTATTTAACCTTATAATTATATTTGTATTTTAGCAGTTTTTTGGTCTTTGCTGAGGTGTGCAGTTCATATTTAGTTCACCTAAATCTTGGAACATAAAACTCCCTCAGGCATTGAAGTTCTTCAGTGTTCTTCAAGTCTGTTCTAATTTGACAATAATTTTCTGGTCATGTGCCCAGAACTAAACATGCTGTACCAGAAGCAACTGTGGAAGTGCAGGATACCCAGTACCCAAACACTGTCGTATGTAGCTTTTGATATACACAGCCTAACACAGCAAAAAGTTTCTTGCTACCAATTCACACCAATAAAATATATTGTTTTCTCTCTTAATTCCCCTGATTTGATGTTGCTCTGGAAATTTTTTCATTTTCTTCAAAATCTGTTCTAAATTATTTTTCCCAGTCTAATACAATTTCATTATTTTTAGATTATGTTTTGAAAATCTTTATCTCATTGATATTGCATTACCTCTGGCATGATTTATGTATTTCTTCAGCTTATTACTTATTGAATCTTCTAGGTCATTACTGAAAATGCTGAGTACTAGGCCTAGCAAAGTTCTATATATCACCCTAGACGGGACCTTTCACTGTTCAATATACACCATGTCTTAAAACTCTGTTGAGTGTGGATTATTAACCTTTTCTTCCCTTATGAATTCTAGTAAGTATGATTTAACTTTGTGACTGTGCTAAATCACTCACTGAAATAGGAATAATTCTCGTTCATTAGATGCTTTTGTTTTCCTTTTCTCTGTGTTTTTCTGAATAACTATGAAATTCAAACAGAAATTGTATTTAAAATTAAATTATTGTTTTCTTTCCTGAATTGACATTTTTTCCCCCTTCCATTTTAAAATTAATGTTTGATATTGCTTTCTAATACTATTTTCTCATATTATTAATGCAAACTGCTATAGGCTGGTATAGATACAAATGAACCAATATATTTTATAGATCTGATTCTCTAAAGTGAACAAGCATCTCCTTACATCAGTTCTAGAAAAAGAAAACATGAAAAGTCTTCCTAACCAGTGTGGTATGTCCCCTTTCATACTATGCAGAATGTAGTTTTCAGGGGCGTTATTTACTGCTTCATTTTTCATCACTGAAGATACATATATGAGT
Organism: Pipra filicauda; assembly: GCF_003945595.2. NCBI lineage: Eukaryota > Metazoa > Chordata > Aves > Passeriformes > Pipridae > Pipra > Pipra filicauda. The sequence goes on from NW_024104579.1 coordinate 224,001, forward strand.
AAGACTGCAATGTAAGACATTTAGTTACAGGTAAGTGGGTAGTCTAGCACAGAATTTTCTATTTGGACACTTTCCTGTGGCAATAATGAGTTCTCTTCTCTTCTTGCACGTGCCCCCTCGGTGCTAATTCTTCAGTCTTTCATGAGGATAGGTGGAAAAGCAGGAAATACTAAAGTGAAAAGGCAGCTCAGGAAAGGACCATACCTTATAAGATGCCTTCTGAGTACAATGTTTTGATTTTTATCTGAAAATGTAAAACTCTCTAATATGTTATATTGAGGTAGAGGTGCTAACCATTTATTTAAGCCTGAGTATTTTTTTCCTGAGCCCTGGCTGTATTTAGACTTAATGATGTGGGTTAGCACTAGTTCCTCTAATATTATATTGGATTGGGTATGTCCACTGAAGTCAAATTACATTTGAACTAACCAACATTAGCTTACACTTAAACTTTATGGTATGCTTTATAGTTTTTTCTTATTTCTTTAATATCTTAAACATTTTATTTCTTTTTAAGAAATAAACTAGAACAAGTTAATGTGTGCTGCCATGTTGTTCTCATGCAGCTGGGCTGGAGTTCTCAGGTGCATGAAGGACATTTCTCTGCATGCTTAGAGTAACAGAAACAGTGCAATACAACCCCGTCAGGCTCTCACTTAGGAAGGATAAAGTTGTGAAGTATGCTTGTTGAAGTAGCAATCTTGTTATTTAGCCACCATAATCAATAAAAATTGTGTTGAATATATTAATTTTTGTGCATTTATATATTGAATATTTCTGGAAGAATTATTGACAGGAAAATGTGCCCTTCTAGTTGCAGAAGGAATGCTCTATTCTCAGTCAGGTTTCAAGTGAGTGTGCTGGAGACAATCTTTGTATTTATGGGCACAAAAAATGCTCCAGAAATTTTAGGAAAACTGTAACCTTTAAAAACTGTACATTTTGCATATATTATTATATGAGGCATCAATTGGTCATTGTTAAATTTTTAAAAGGGGAAAAATGACAAAAATATTACAGTCCAAATGCTTAAATTTTGGCATGGTTAGAATAATGTAAAGCAGGACATGTCAAGGAAAATTCTGAATTAATAATTCTATGGAGAATGACCTTAATAGCAGCTGTCCCCTGGCAATGAAGTAATGGCAATAGTATTTAGCTCTTATATAGCAATTACTATTTGCAAAGTACTGCACCTATTTAATAGATTTGGTAGATGGGAAAACAATTCTTGTCTAAAGCTCTCAGATTACTTTACATCGTCTCTTAGAATTGAGTGAGTGAACCCTTCACAAATTAGAAGAATTTAGAACTAGAAAGAGTTGCTTCAGTCCTGTAGAAAGAGCTGACTATCTCCTTTTGCGTATTCAGATTATAAAAAGGACATGACTAGAAGTAGAGACATTTTCAGAAGGATGGAAACTGGAGAATAAGAAATGTTTCTGCCATTAACTCTTCCTAACGAGCCGGACAGATATGTCATAGTAGAGTTTTCATAGAATGAAACTATAACCCCGGGTTCTAGAAGCTAAAGGCAATTTTCCTTTGTATCTCCTCTCTCAGTGCAATATGTCTTACAAATTTTTTAGGTTTTTTGACCACTCAAAGTTGTGCAACTCTCAAAGATCTTTAAAAATAAACTTATTTATAGAACTGAGGAAAAAAAAAACAAGAATAAATACCCTCATGCGATCAGCATTGACCTTTAGAGAGTTAGTCCCTACAGGAGAACTAGGCTTTTTGCCATTTTTTTTATAATTTTATAGTTCAATGGGAAAGGATTTCTTCAGAAGCTTTTTTCATTTCTACTCAAGAATATCTGTAATTAAGTAAAAATGAGATGGAATGAATATGCAGCAAAAGACTGTAAATATGTTTACACATTTTGATAAACATTCCTGCATTTTTTTACTCTTATAGCATTGATTCAACTGCATCACACTAAATGGAAATGAGCAACATGTAAAATTAATCCACCCTTGTAACTATCTGAAGAGAGTAATTATCTGATGCTTACAAGCTGTTTCTAGAATAGATCCTTCCCTAGCTACATTAAATTTTATTTTATCTGTATTTGAGTCTCAAATTACAGTGGATCATGCCTTTTAACATAATTTAACATAAATACTGTAGGTCCACTAAAGTCAGTGGAACTGTAGAGGTTTTTCTTTTACAGGAGCAGTGCCCCAAAGTTTATAAATCCCCATTGCAATTTAGACATTACCATAAATGATAGCAATTTACGTGTGTTTATTGTGAGAAATCAGTGTATAGATAACTTACAATGCTGGGTTAATTGTGTTCAGTTCCCATAGCACACATGTTCAAACTGTGGAACCATGGAACCAAGCCCTTAACAAGCATCACACTGTTTGCAAAACAGAAGCTCAAGAACAAAAAGAGAAAAACATTCAGATTTGACAGCTAACTCTGTCATCTCCTGGAAAATCAATTTAAGACTTTTGGGAAATGGAGAATGGGAAATTGGCAAATTAAAGGATAAAAAGCTAAAGAAGGCAAAGGAGGTTTTTTTGTTTGTTTGTTTGTTTTTTGAGCAAGTCATCATTTTAGGGCTAAGTCACCTAAGGCAGACCCAGACAAAAAAAAAGCTAAAGACATCTGGATTTAGTCCCAAGAAGCTGTTATCATGATACTAGTACCCTCTACTAATACCCAGTATCCTGTGAGCTGGGATTATTATCAAAGCTAGAAGGCTCTCTTATATAAATTTCTGAGATGGGTAGGAGATTGTTTTTATGATGAACGTTCACATGCTTGTCAGAAATAATCAAGGATAGTTTCAAGAAGCTGTAGGAAATTCAAACCAAGTCAGGTCAACACTTGTAGAAACATTACAAATTTAAATAAAATTTCAGAGTTAGTAATTCAAACATCTAAAGATAGGTTGTTTTTTCAGTTGCTTTTTCAATTTGTTTGCAGGGTATTAAAAATCTAATGCTGACAAATAGTAAGAGGAAACCTATTGACTGAGTGGGAGGAACAGGAGAATATCACTTTTTGCAGCAGTTTGAACTTATGTTGACATAAATATCTCATGAAACTGCACCTTTACCTTTTTCAAGTATTTTCTTCTACATCTGTGCCATAATTACTTCAGAATACTACTTTAAAAATAAAAAACACAAATCCACAGTTTTAAGAAAACAGTGCAAAGAGCTTCTGCACAGCGTGCTGGAGAAGTGTTAGAGGGCAAAGAAGAGTCTAGCTACGTAAAGATGAATATGAAAAATACTACTCAATTTCTGTACAGTGTAGGAACTGAAGAGTTTGTAAGGATTTAATATGATTAGAAATGTCCTCCTGAAAATTCATAAAGTTTTCTCAAAGTGATTTTTTGAAACCTGACGGAGAGAACTGACAGAAGAAGCTAATACTAAGCCAAGAGTTTGAAAACTTTCTAAAAGATGTTGACTTTCTGTGAGTTAATCTCAGTTTGTTAAACTTGTAGCACATTCCAAACCTGTTTCTCAATAGTGCCATGATGATTTCCTGATCTTGTGAAACGTGCATGATGTGAGTACATTATCTGTCTCTGAGTATAATTACCAATCCCATTGTATTACAGAAAAGAAATGCAGCTATTAATATTCTGTAAATCAATGGGATTCTTTAAGTGGAAATGGAGTCCATTTGTGTTAAAGAAATGATGCATAAAAGAATTGGAAATCTAAGCTTTTTTCTTTTGGTTTTCTCCCCATAATTTATATTATACATTTATATTTTTGACATTAAACTTCGTATAGTATTAAAATATAGTTATGTTAGCAACATAAAAGCTCCACTTTCAGCAAATACTTATGATTAAAGTGCCATTGGAATATCAAATAGAAATAGAAGTTCTCAGTCAAGATTTTTCTAGATTTTACCATGATCATGTGCATTGTTCATGGCCAGATTTTGATCTCAGTGATCTACTCTTCAAGATTTTTGTTCAAAAATTTTTGTTCAACTCAAGTTTGAGATTATAAAAGGGAAACCCCCACAAGTCTCATTTGTTTTGTCATAGATTTTGGCCAAATAAGTGTCTGAAAATCAATGACTTCTATCTTTTCAGACCCACTAGATCATCATTCTCCCTCTGAGACCTAACTGTTGTTTCTGGCTTTATTTACCATGTTTCTGAATTGAGCTGGGGTAAAACTGGAACTTAATAGCTTTTGGGAAGCCCTAGTCCCAGGAGCTACTGAGAAAGGTAGGAACTCTTCCATTGGTCTCCATAGATATCCATAAAAAGCATGTTGAGATTTTGCAAGCCTTTAGGGTTATAGGTGTTAGTCATCAGCACCACAACCTTGTTTGAAAATTCTTAGGTGATTCCAGCCTTGAGAATCTCTCTTGATATCTGTACTGGGGTTTCAGTTTTGTTTTCCCTACTGTAAATGGAAGAAAAATTATACCTTGTTTCCTCTGTGAAGTGTTATAAAATCCACCAATAAAGAGTGTTGTATAAAAGTTTTTTCCAAGAGGATGGAACTGTGAAAAAATGTCTCCTAGTGAGGAAGATCATTAAACTTAGTAGTATTCATTTACTCTGTCTAGCTGTATTTTCTAAAAAAGAAATCGAGAGAAACTTACATTGAATTTGAGCTTTTCCGAGGCAGTGAGGGGAAAAAAAATAAAAAATCTGTTCTGTCATCTCTTAGAGACTGTAACACTGTAGGCAGAGACTCAGTACATTGCTTTCTCTAATTCTTTTATTATTGTGAATTATCTTCTGCTGACAGCTTATAACTTATTTTTACAATAAGAATAATTCTTGATACTTGATTTATCTGCTGCTGCATCAAAATGGAGATCAAAGTATTATTCCTAGATCTTCTCCTCTTGGAGTGCAGGGTTGCTTAAAAAAAAAAAAAATCTTTCATTTATTGCTTTATAATTTGATATCACAATAACACCTATCATGTGATTTTCATTTTTACCATACTGATTGTTTAGAGGAAATTTAAGAGTAAAAACATGAAGAAAAAAAAGAAACATAAATTATTTATAATAACATAAGCTTTGATTGTGGTTTAATCATAAACACAAGTTTGAGACTATGTCAGATTTCCCTTTGTCCAGTTTCAAAGCTGGTATTTTTCATTATCACTTCAGTACTTGTTCTGTCTTTGTAGGAAATAGATCAACGTTGAAAAATTTTCCATTTTTCTTATGAATGGGATCATATAGGTCATCATCTTCTTCATCTCATTATATGTATGCTTATCCGTGCTATTACCCACTCTTACAACCCTTACTTCCATTTTGAGGCCAGTTCCTAAAATATTTGATAAAGAACCTTTCTTTCTTGAACTGGTATTTAAAAACAACCCAACAAAACAAAACTCTGCTATATTTTATGATAACTGCCTGGTTCTTGCTGGGTTTGATAAAAGATGGTAGGAGAATCTTTTTCAGTGGAAAATGACATGTTCCCCAGAAATATGTAGAACTCTGCCTTAACACCACTTATTGTCATAGCCAGCTAAGGAGGTCAAAAAGTCCCATAATTAATTTTTCTGGTTATAATACATGGCTTTGGTAAACTCTGGAAGATAGCTTGTTTAAAGAAGACACTGTGAACCATAAGAAATGCTGTTAAATTAGATTTTTGCTGTTTACTTTTCTAGGAAGTGCTGTGCAAAATAAACCCTGAGCATGTGATTTTAAAAATGCATGAAGGCTTTTGTCCCTAAAATAAAACAGTGACCAAAATTTATAAAACCATACCAAATGCTTTTATTTCATTGCTAGCTGAATGCAACTGGCCTTTTAGACTTGAGGAGTACTCTGTCATCCATTGTGAGATGCCATGCTTGACATTATGGGAGTAGGAAGGAACTGTGACATTGTTGGGATTGAGCCTATTATCAAGGCTGCTTTGAATATAGGGCACTGTTAAGCATTAAATGAGTAGCTGCTGCACACGATGGCAGCCTTTTTGCTGCTTCATGGCACTGTGCACTGAAGTTGTTGAGCAGGTTGTGGATGGGATGGTCACTACTGATGTCATCATGGAGTAATGAGCGTAAGAGAGATGACAGAGCAGTGCAGCACTGCAGCGTCTCTAGCCCTGCCGGACTCAGCAGGCCCTTAGTTATACATCCCAACACTGAGAATGGTGAGATTACAGGGTTAGCAGAGTGAGAGTGTGAGGAGCATAACCACAGGCCACATGAGTAGCCATGATATGATTGACAGTCCAGTACTTGTGAGATGTGATTATTTTTTGAATAGCTGAAAACATCTCTATCAAGGTTCTGTGATGAGTCAGAAAACTTCATCCCTTTGTCTCCACTGAAGCTAAGCCAGTATCTGAGCTCACTGTCTATTCAAGACAAAATGCTTAATTTGTTTTAAAATATCTATAAATCATGTCAGGATTTATTAGTAACAGCTGTTAGTGTTAACCTAATGCAAAAATACTGTGCACCATTGTCCATCTGAATCCACAAAAGCCATGCAGCTTAAATCCTTTCTGCAACATATATTGGTCACCCAAATGTTTACAATTTGTTGGTCAATGGAAACCGTGTTCAAAAAAAATTCAGTCCAAGATTTAGAATTCTTTTTCAACCTGTGTATACCACAGGTTACTGTAGTAGCTGGAATGGCAAGAGTTACTTTTTAAGATATGCAGGTAGCATACAACTTTATTCTATGACTTTGTTCAAACTGGCTCCGAGTAAACCTGAAAGATATTAAGTTAAAGATTGAAAGGACTTTTTTTTTTTTTTAAAGTCACTGAGGAGTTGGGATGGGATGATACAATTATATAACTATGAATAGAGTGATTCAAGATTCTTCAGGGATGTTGCTATTTGAGGACTTCAAGTCAAAGAAGTCCTAGGCAGGACTTTATCTAGACAGGAAGGATTGCTCCCTCCTGCCCAAGTAATTAACTTTCTGCATCTTTTTCTTTAAAGTTTAGATGTCACGTTCTAACATATGATTATAAGTGGGAAACTTGAGTATATACTAAAATCCAGAGTCAAAGTTTTGCTTCACTGTCTTGTATATTCTTAATCTATAACTAACTACCTAATGATCACAGGTGGAAAGCAAGACCACTAGTTCTCCCTCAAGCAAAAAATAATTTTAAAAGAATGATTTGGAAGTCTTAGTTATGCAGGAAGGAGCTCTGTTTGGAGGCCCGTTCAAAACTTTAAATTGAACTCTCTCAAAGTCTATGGAATTGTGTTCTGCTTCAATATTTGGCTCTTCTCTTGAACAGTACTTTCTCTAGCAAGAGATAAATATATACAATAGCAGACATACTTGCTGGGAAAGAAAAATGCTAATGAAGTGTGTCAATTCATTTCATGCATCTTTTGATGAGGATATGTGTACAAAAAGGTGCATGTCATGTAATTTCTGTTGTTTAGTGCACATCCTGAAATGCAATATAGCAGTTTTGGGCTTAGTATGAATTCTAAAAAGGCAAATTTCAGTTAAAAAATACAGAAGTAAGTTCTACAGAAAATTATCACTCATCTCCAAGTCATAGGCCAACTCTTTATGCTTTTAATAATGTAAATACTCTAGAATTAAAAAAAAAACCCAAACAAACAAAAAACCCCCATACATATGTGTTTGTACCAGAAAAAGAAACTGTATTCAAGTTTTCAAAGCATGCTTTCTTTCTCTGTGTACTATATGATTTTAGTTGTATGGCTAAATTTAAGTCTACTGTTCTGCCATCTGTCTTTTAAAACACTGTATTGTGTTAATGATTTTTTCCTTAGTCCCTCATTGTAAACAAAATCTGTTGTTGGTTCTTGCTTGAGTAATTTTTCCTAAGCTTTTTACAATATGTCTTGGCTCTACAGTCAGTTTTAGATATCCTTTCACCACATGATAAGTTAATGACCAGAGTTGGTGAAGTTCAAAACAATATTCTTACAACATATCTGCTAATGTACTGGTATATTGACTGCAGTAAGGCTTTTATAATCTGACTGTGTTTAGTGAACCACTATGCTAGCTCAAAGAGATAAGAAATTTAAAGTTTAATTGTGAGTTCTGAGGCCACATTTGTTTTTGAGATCTAAGGAGAAACTATTTATATTTTGGTTTGTTTCAATGCTAATCCTGATGGTATTTCTGAAAGAATTGAATAGAAAGCACTCTAAAACATATACGTGTGCAAAATAAAATTTAAGAAGCATGTATAATTTTATATCAACAGCTGTAGTGTATTCCTTTGAAGACTGATAGGGAAAGTTACATGCCTGTACGTACTGTCTCATATAAGAGAGAGAATATGGAGATAAAAGACAAAGTGTTTCTTTGTCTTAGAGACACTTGGACTTCTCCATTACAATTGCATTTGATATTAAAAAGTGCTTCAAATTTTATGGGAATACCTCTTAGAAGTGCAAGCCTAAATTCTTTATGTAAATAAAGTAATATATTGAATATGCAAGTACATGCAAGCCCATTTCATTTGTATTTCAAAACTATCTTCGGATTTGAATGTTTCCCTGTATAATACTGTGAGTACTAAGGTCAGTTTCTAGTTAGTATTATTTGCTTGTGAAAAGTCAAAACCACTCAGCTTAATAATTTTGCTTTCAAGTGTCTTATGAATTTGCACACAGTCATAAATCATTTCAGCAAGATTTTAGTGATTTTTTAAAAATAAATGTATAATATATTCAATGAAAACTTGATAATTAAATGCATACAAAATATATGGGCTTAAACTTCCACATATGAATTACCTTAATAAAATCAATATAATCTTATGTAACTATTATAATATACATGTTATGGTCAGGATTTTAAAAATTTTGATTTCAACTGCTTTTTGGAAATGTTGAGAGAAAAATGAAAATTACCTCTAGCTGTACTGTTTCAAGTATTTTGCCAATCTCAATTTTATTATCAGTTAATCTACCATAGGTAATGAGAAGGTAGTAATGCTTATGTTTGTGGAATTGTGAAATGCCCAACAAGTCCTGCCCAAAGTCAGGACTGGAATGTCTATTAAGTGTTTTCTAATGTGCATAAAATGATTCTTTACTGACTTCTGCAAATATTCAGGTTTGCTAAATATGGGGGACCCTAAAATTTCTACTATGCATAGCAGTGTATTTTTTATAGTAATTTTATTCCAGCAAAACTTTATTTAAATTTGTTTGTAGAGGGAAACAGACAGTTGATATATAGCCATTTCACTTCCTTGGACATGGTGTCAGCATTTATGGAATTAATATAGAGAACATACTTAATCTCCTTTGAATTCTGATTATCTTAAACTTATGGAAGTCCTGACACCAATTATAAGGAGCAACCACGTTTGAATTTCTCTGGGATGAACACTCTTGGGTCCTCCCACCTGATGTAATAAAATACTCTCATATCATATTTCTTAGGGTCAGGAAAGTGAAATGGCTGCTGCATGTGTATGACTGCTGTAACATTATGATTTAGAGACTATTCATAATACTTAGAAAATGGTAAAATCATGTAAAGACTAAAGCTAATTAAAAAAAACCCAACCCCAACCTAATTTATTAAGAACTTAAAAAAAAATACTATATATACTACATATATTCTAAATGTTGTTTTAAAGTTCAATTTTTCTAACTAAAGATTAAGCAAGATTAAGAAATGTCCATATATTGATATACAAAATAGTGCTTTTCCATTACACTTAAACAAACCTGTTATTAAAACTACTTGAAGTAGTTAATCCCTTTAAGGAGCAATGTGGTTCAACAATTTGCTGTAGTAATTCAGCAGAAAGACTGAATTGTTGCAACTCCACCATTCCGTAGGATCACAGATGCAACTGGGTTTTGAATCATACTGGTTCACATAAAATGCAGACCACTGTTTGCAAAGTGCTGATATACCATGGAATAAAATGAAAATGTTATTTTAAGAATAAGATTTATACAACCTCAACTGCACACAGAATCCAGTCTTAGAAAGAAGCAGATCTCTTGGAAAGAGGATTGTGCAATTCCTTTATTTATCCTTAACTGAAATCCTCGTCTTTAATCTTACAGGTTGCCATTTCTCTCCCCTCAACAAAAGGGTATGCAGTTCTTCATATAGAAGCCTTAGCTTCTCATGGTAGCTAGAAACCTTTTTATATCTTTTTTTTCTCAAATAATATTAACTGGCTTTAGAGTACTGGTAGGTGTAGCAGTCAACAGATGTGGCCCTAGAAAGTTATTTGAGGGGTTTGGGGCTTACATGATAATATTTGAAGGATTATTGGCCACCTCTATTCCTAAAAAATCCCAGATGTGTATGCTTTTAGTAATTGCTTAACTGAGATTTCTAGCATTGCTGCATAATTACATTTATAAAACTACTGAGTGTATACAATCAAGTAGGACCTATTCCAATATTTTCATTTCATTTTGCCAATTTATAAAGTTGCATTGTTGATTTTTACCTGATCTTGTTACAACTAATAGTGTTGACTGTTATTGATTGGCTTATCTGTAGAACTATGGTGTATTGCTTTGCTTCATATAAACAAATTTCATACAGATGTTCAAGGGAAAGTGGAAAGATAGACAGAGGGATTTTTTTTATGCTTTCTAATTTTATTACTCAGTATATTGCCATGGATATGCAGGTGGCAAAATGTGAATACAGAGCAGTAACCATTATGTTCATTTACTTTGCTATTTAGGAAGCACAGATGTTGTCTATATAATAATAAAACTCTTCTTGTTGTAATAGTTCTGCTGTTAGGTCCCCCTGCTATTACAGTAGTTTGCTGCTTTGATGTGTGTGAGACATCTTTTGCTGGGAATTTGTAACTGTATTGTCTATTTTTTTTAATCTGTTTTCAAATTTGTAACTTACCTAAAAACAGGGGGAAAAAGGAAGCAAAGTAAGTTTACACTGTATGTTCTTCATAAGATATTTCTAATTTCTAACTTTTTATTCTTTAGGAGTGTGTTCCCTTGCTGTATGAACAGATGTACCTAACATGCTTTGGAATAATAGACAAGAAGTACTGCTCTGACTTCTTAAGTCTTGCTTCTTCTATTACTTATAGTTCTGTGAATTGCTGTTTGCTACTTTGCCTAACAAATATTCATCTTGAATGTTCAAAATGCCCTGATAATGCCACCTTTTTTTTTCCACTCCCATAACCTGAATGATACCCATTTACTGATACAGTTGAATCCATAAGTCCCTTACAACTGCAATCTCGGTGGCTAAAAGCTCTTGGCTTTTGGAGGACAAGCAGGAAATTAAAGCTGAAGAATGAAACAAAGGTCAAAGCTCCAGGGAAGATTAAAACTCCCACAACATTTAGTAGAACTACCTGTATCTCTAAGGTCTCTATTCATCAAACATTTCCTGTCCTTGAGTTGCTAAGACTTCAGGGCAGCTCTGGAATCCTCAGTGACACTACTAACCACGTAGTTATGTCTGCTTAAAGTTAAAAAGGCAAAAAAAAAAAGAAAGGAAAAATCTACCCGAAAGATGAGATATGTTGTAACATAAGGCTGCAAAGTTGATGATCAATGGTTCAAGCTCAATTACTGATAACTGTACATGGAAATAAAACTCTCAACTCTGAGAAATGTTTCAACATGTTTAAAACTGAGCAGCCTGGTTAATGACAATAGTCAGCACTATTGCCCCTCCTCTGTTGAACTGTGCTTGCTACACCAGCTCACAGTTTGAATATAAATTGAAATTCAATGTCTAGGTTTTAACCATCAAAGCCATTCATAGGATTAGTCTAAATGCATGGCTATGCCCTCCCATAAGTACTGCATTCCTCTGGAACAATGAAACTTCCAGGCACTTTAGGGCTCCTGAACACAGCCTGTCAGCCCAAAGCTATTCAGTTCACTTCTGTTGTAAGAGAAAATTGCAAAAGAGGAGGACACAAATGCTGTCAGCATTGTTGAACAGAGAGATTTTGTAATATAATTAACAAACCATTCAGATACTGAATAATTTTCATGTTGTAAGCATATGTTGTTTTTTTTTTCTTCCTAAAATATATCTTTTCTTTTGGTTCATTCTAGCAGTATTGCTTTAACTTTTCTGTATTATAAGTAGAAGAAAGTTATGAAGCTTTCATCCTTTTCCCTATTGCTGATTCTGCACAGAGAGTTTCAGTTGTTCTATTTCATGCTAAAGCCTTTGAAGACACTCATCATAGGCATTTAAAGTAGCACAATACAGAATATGAAGTAATTCATAAAAATCTAACTGAACTGAATATTGAGAATATTGGACATATTGAGTTTGTCTTTTCATATGCCAAAGTGATATGCAGATCTTGCTGAGTTACCAGCACTGCTGTTGGCTGGGTACAATTTATTCATAAATTTTGCTGAGTATTCATGATGGCACAGTACATCTGGACCTAATGAAATAAAACAAACCAAAAATGTTTTATTTACCTTCAAAGAAAAATGCTTTTCTCTCTCTGGAAAGATACTTCCTATATGTTTGCAACACGCACCTCTCTCAAATAATTTATACGATTTTAAGAAAAACCCAAAATCACATATAGGTTTTCTTTTCCTGCCATATCTGTTGCTTCTTAATCTCTCTACAGGTCCACAGTGACATGGACATTAGTTTCTAGCAGAGCAAACATTCCTGTTGGGTTTGTTTTGGCGTTTTCTGGGGTTTTTTGTTTTGTTTGTTTGTGAGGTTTTTTGTTTGGTTGGTTTGGTTTGGTTGCTTTTTTGTTTGGTTTGGTTTTTTTTAATAAAAAAGTATTAAAGTGACAAAGTATTAAACTGATATCCTTATAGCTGAAAATAGTCTCTGGGAGCCAGGATTGTCCTGACTTTTTTGGTAATAAACACTCTGCGATCAGTCATACAATGAAGTCACCAAAAAGACTGCTACTTAGACAAGTTTCTTACTGCTATGCCACAATGATTTTCATATACACCTTTTTTTCTTCTCTTTCTCTGGTAGCAATCATCTTATTCTTGTATTCTTTGAGGCTCATGCACAGATACTGCTCTGTAGTGTACTTCCCAGTACTGTACGTGCTTTGAGATCCATACTGTCTTTCCCTCCTGAGTTTAGTTTACAGACTGTGGAATAGTAAGTTATTCAGCAGTTGGTGGCTTGCTTGTACTCTGATTAGTGTTGTCTTTTCCTCTTAATCAATAAAAATTTTCTTACTTTTTTTGGCCATGCTGAGCATATTATGCTGAAGCCTTTTAACTGAGGAAAAGTGACATAATTGCTACATTTTTGTCCTATTTTTTTGTTTGTTTTAACCGAGGGACATGTTCCTGAGTTCCTCACTGTGTTGTTCTGTGTTTTCTGACATTGAATCCTACTCAGTTGCCTTATAACATTCTTTTGGTAGCCTTTTGAATGCTCTACTATGATTCAACTGTCTCTGAGAATACCTTACACTGGCAAATTCAAATGCTTGGTGAATTATTACATCATATTCTTTCAAAAATCTATTTTTATCCTATCAGTCTTTCCTCCCATAGTCCCAAGTGTAGCACATTATTACAAGTTGCCCATTATCGTGGGTTTTGTAATCTTTAAAAAGATTTTTTCGGGGGAAGTTGTGACTATTGGGTCAAGATTTTGTTGTAGTTGTTGAATTAAAGTGTGTCTCATTTTTTGTAGTTGTTCCATTTAGCTTTATAAAATCAATAGAAACTGATTAAAGCATCAACTTTTCCAGAGAGTGCAATTGCCAGAAATCAAGTTACATTTTGATGTGTCTGTCTGACGTATATTACTGCAGATACATATTGTGCCATTAACTAAGTCATCTCCACTTGTTCTACCTAGTTCCAGAATTTTAATTCTGGAATCATAGCTGAGGAACTTTGCTTGGTAGCAGATGTGAACCTGCTACCATCTAGCCTCTGACTGCAAAGACCCATTGAAGAGTAGATTGGACAAGGGGAAGATGCAGACAACATCGTTAGACAGACATCTGCAAACAACCAGAGACTGAGAGATAGAAGAAAAAATATTTTTGCCCCCTTAGCTTCTTCTGGGATTGACAGACAACAGGTTTGTGTCGAGACAAAATTGTGGGCTGGGCACACTGATCCGAGTCAATCAATAGAGATGTTTTACTGTTCTTATTTTAGTTTAGATAGTAATCTAGATAGATTAAACCCATCAATTTTTGTAGTCATGATAATTTTATGTGAATCGACATTGGTGCCTCAAATCTTTTGGACTACAGAATTAAACCCAAGAAAATTAAAAATGGTAAATTATTCAGAGCCCATTTTCTTGAACTGCAAAGACTGCTGTGATACTTGAAATGAAATAATATCGGTGCTGGGAAAAGCCTAAAACAGAGAGAGCTCATCTCCCTCAGAAATAATCCTCAGAAGGAAGAGTTTTAGGAGGTTTTGATTCTGTGTTAACTTGTCTAGTGTTTTCTGCTTTTGAGTGATCTTCTATACTGTGCAGAAGTTCTATAGGTATCCAGTAACAAATAAGGAAATACAAAATCATTTAAGTACTTAACCTCATTGTCTGGGATACCAGGAGACTAACTGCAGCTATCACTTAAATAATCATATGATCCAGTCAAGGAATTTAAAAATGTTTTGAAGATGATTTGAGGATGATTTTAAGTGTCCAGATAACTGGTGTACCAAATAGTCTTAGTCTTCGCGAAGATGACAATTTCTCTTGAGTATTCTTTTCTTAACATGGATGAAAATTTAAGCAATCTGTGCATATAGCACTTGCAGCATTTCTGGTACAAAACTACATATCTGCCTCATGTAGAGCATCGTTGAATACTGACTGTCCAAATGCCCACCTAGACCTACAGGTAAATATTTCAAAGAGAAGTGGCAATAATATAGAAGTATGCCAAGCAGTAAGGAGTCAGGCATCTTGTAGCAAAGCTGGTGTCAGTACAGGGACAAAGCACTTTAATCACCTGTGTGGGTGATTAAAGACTGAGGCAGTGTGTCCCTTCATAACAGCATGTGTATCTCCTTCAGCAGCTGAAATACCAGAATCTAGATTAAATTTTCCATCCGTGTGAATTTTTGAACTAATCCATCTACTCTCAAGATGAATTTCAAGCCAAGGGTTTGATTTATGAGGAAATTGTATATGAAATGCAAAGTGTTCTTTAAGACATACTGTGGACACTATTTAATTCTAATATATAACTGTAATATAAAGGTTGGGAGGAGGAGGAGGAATATGTTACTTAGCATACTAAGAAGTATACAAAATACTAGAGAGATGAAATGAGAATGGAAAAAAATTAAAATATATTTTCAGGAGGCTTGGAGGTTCTGAAAAAAGTTAAAAGGATGTTGCTCTGCCTGTGGAAATATTTCTTGAGTACTTTTGTTGAGGATTCAGTGCAAGATAAATTACCTTTCTCCATAAATTCTGTCATATTTCTTTCTTGAAATAACTACATCCTGTAATTCTTACTAGCAGAGGTTCAATGACAACAGTTGTGTTGAATTTTTTTTCCCAGTTTATTAACAATTAATTTTAATTAGGAATAATAAGCAACTTTAGTTAATTAATGCTTGGTTTTGCTAGCATCAAATAGTTTGACTGAATGATTTAAAAAACTCATATTACACTTTCCTGGTTTATATTAAAAATATAAATATTTATATATTTATGTATTTTTGCTCCCTTACGTCATTGTTCTAAACTTCTCTTTTGGAACTTCATGGTCAATGACTTGCTCATAAATGAATTTGTTCCAAATAATTATTATGCAGGCTTGCTCTATTGAAAAAAATATGATTTCTGGATTTATTGTTTTTTGCATATAGATGATATAGAATTGGCTTGTACTTGTATCTCATCAACTACCTTGGAAAAAATAGAATAAAGTGGTATTGCATCTTACATTTGGTACTTTCAGGAGAATTCTACTCTTTGGAAGGAAGCTAGTTATTATGTTTTGTCTTGTTTAGACTAATCACAATTTAATACAATTAATTATCGCATTTTATAATAGTAAATTACAGAAGAACTTGACTTTTTAAGATGCAAACATTCAAGTGAGAAAAGCGATCTATTTTGATTATTACAGAGAAAAATCATTACAATGCCAACAGGGCTTTCAAAAAATCAGTTAGGTGTATTCAGCATGAATGTTCCATGAAAATATCTTTTTAGCATGGAGCAGAATTCAGGCTTTTATCTGACACAAACTTGTTTAAAAATTCATTTAAAGTTCATCAAGTCCAATTAAGTATTAAATATTTCAACTACTTCACTTCCAACTTTCTTAATTTTTAAATCATTGAAGCCTGTAGTAAATACAAAATAAAAGGTATAACTTTTTAGCTGTACTTAAAAGGTAGCAGAAAAGTCTAATTTTTTTTGAGTTAAATATTTAGCATTTAACTAGGTTGAAATTGAGTTAGACTTGGGATAAGCAACACGTATCTTTAGATGATATTAGTGGGACATAATCCTTAATTTTCTAGCTAGTTTTCTCACAAACCAACTCTTCAGACATTTTGTAATAATGTAGCTCTCACTGTGGGCTAAGAACAGGATATGGAAGACAGCTTTGAAATCTAGCAGCAGTGAATATATGTGACAAATTATTGGATAAGTTTGTAGAAGTTTGTGGTTTCTACCAAACCTAAATTTTCTCTGTGAGTTTTGGTTACAATAATTTATCATGATAAGTAAAAAACAGAGTGATATTTTTTCTCAGTTTAATTGCTTTTCATGAAGTTATTGCATTCCTGTTGGATTTGTAGACCAAACATTCAAAGCAAAACTGTTACTGTTTTCAGCAGAACAGCAATATTATCATTGACTGAACTGGACAAATCTTGTTTTTAATAAATGCATGATGGGTCATGTCCTTCAATTTGTTTTTGTGTATAGGCATTCAGGTTCTTCATCTATCCGTGTTGCATTGCTAAAGAAAACTGTTTCTAAGTACACATCACACTTGAAATCAGGAGTGACAACTTTCAAGACTGCACACTGTTATTCAGAATGTACTCATCTACCAAGCAAATCATACAATCCATAGACTATTTTTTAAATTGCTGAATAGATTTGGACAAGTTTAATAATGTTAATAATATGTACGTTAATAATTATAGGAATAAAATTTGGGAAGAGCTTTGCTAGTTTTGGAAATTTTTCTGAAATTATATGTATGATGAGGTAAGAATTCTTAAAGGTCATTTTAAGATAAGTTTTGCAATTTCAAGTAAGGCTGATTAAGGCAAGCTTCACCTAAAGTTTAGAACATGAAAATCCATTAACATTTTGGAATTGCAACTAATATTACTATCTAGGCAGAGTTGAAATACCCCAGTAATTATAATTTTCACTGTTCACATAAATGGTTTTTCTTAGTAAAAGGAACAGATTCCATACAGATTGCACAAATATCTAGGCTATTGTTCTGGAGAGGGAAAAAAAGCAAGCAGTAAAACAGCGCCCAAACATCATCATCTTAATCTGTTTCCAGTGTGCTTTTAAAAATTAAGTGGATCATAAAATCAGAAAAAATATTAAAAGATAAATTTTAATAAAATGCAGATATTGGTTAAATACTATTAAGTCTTGACAGAAGATATTTTTATTTGGTTTATTGTTTCACCAGAAACAGGGATTAACTCTCTGATTAGTTTCAGTAATTACAACAATATAAAATGAGAGGGTTCCTTTTTTTAGCTGAAGAAACATAAACATTTAATGGGACCTATAAATAAGTTATTGTCTTTTTAATGTATAATTTCTGAGGCTTCAGAGCTTGTAATTTAATATTATACTAGGTCATCAAGACCTTTATGGATGAGAACAAAAAATGTTGTTATTATTAAGATTATTAGGATATTTAATAGAATCTACTTAAATTGTTTTCGGGTGAATAAATATTCTTATATCTTCTTTTCATATATATTTTTATCAAAGAAGAAATAAATTTTTTGCATAGTAGCAAAATATTCTGAATACATAAAAAATGTGTTCTAAAATTTCAGTCACAGAGTTTTTAGACCCAGAGCTGTTAGATTTTACAGTCATGGAAAAGCAACTCTGCAGAGAAGGAGCTGGGGGTCCTGTTGGACAGCAAACTGCCCATGACCCAGCAGCGACCACAAGGCCAATGATCTCCTGGGGTGCACTAGAAAGAGCATTGCCAGCAGGTTGAGGGAGGTGATCCTACCCCTCTTCTCAGCCCTGGTGAGGCCACATCTGCAGTGCTGTGTCCGATTCTGGACTCAGTGCGAGACAGACATGGAGCTCCTGGAGCAGGCCCAGCAGAAAGCAACAAAGCTGATTGCTTATAAGGAAAGACTGAGAGAGCTGGGCCTGTTCAGCCTCAAGAAGAGGTGACAGAGAGGACCTCATCAATGACTGTCAGTATCAGAAGGGAAAGTGTCAAGGGGATACTACTCCCTTGTAGTGCCAAGCTATAGGACAAGAGGCAAAGGGCAGAAACTGATGCACAGGAAGTTCCACCTGAACATGGGGAAGAACTCCTTTACGGTGTGGGTGACCTGTGAGCACTGGAATAGATTGCCCAGAGAGGCTGTGGAGTCTCCCTCATTGGAGATATTCAAGAACTGCCTGGATGCAATTCTGTGCCATGTGCTCTAGGACAACTCAGCTTGAGCAGGGAGGTTGGACCAGATGACCCAATGTGGTCTCTTTCAACCTTACCCATTCCATGAGTCTGTGAAATAGAAAGCAAATTTCATATTCCTTGGCCCACTCTTCCCAAACATATGACTTATGGAATAAGCAATGCTCAAGTGTGTGCTGAAATACTGGGCTGAACATTTGCTGCTAATGTAATACCTGTCTTGTACAGAAGAACATTCACCAACCTGTGTTTTGGCATTTCTCAGGAGTATGATGTGACTAAAAAGAATCCCCTCTATTATGCCCGTCTTCAAGAAAGCAGTATCAAAAAGCTTTCAGCAGTGAGGAAAATGTAAGACAGAGAACTCTTTGTGCCTACAAGGCTGGTTTCCTGCAGTACTCTACCATTTGTACAGATAGCACTGAACAACAGGTAGTTAGTTTCCTGTGTGGGTTTCCATAGCTTTGCAGTTGCTGATGACATTGAAGGTTCAGAACAAGCAAGATGTACCTTTGACAGGCAATTCTATTAATCCTCTGATATCCAAACTTAGCTGTGAAAAGGGAAGTGACGACTCTTAGTTATCTTCAGATAGCAAGTCAGTTTTTCCTAGAATTGTCAATAACTGTTCCAGTATGATGTGTACTAATAGGAGTTCATATCTGGGGGAGATGGGACAGTACTGAAGCAAAAAGCTCTACTGTTTTTGTGTTTCCTTCCAACTGTTTTTACCTTTGCTTTGCTCGTGAGAAACACAAGCTAGTGGAACTTGTTAGTAGACAACGAGGAGGCTACAGCTTGTGAGTAACTGGGACAGCAGGAGACAATTTCAAGTACATACACAAGAACCAGCTATTTTAAATCTGAGCATAATATCTTTTATCATGAGTGTTTCTATGGGCTTGTTCCCAAGGATGCAAAGCAGGCCTGCACTATGTATGATGATCAAGAGACCATTAATGTCTTGATGTCTGACAAAGTATAAAAGAAAGCGTTTAATTCCTTTTAACATCTAAACAGAATGCTCCTAATTTAATGCAGAAGTAACCTCTTGTCCACACCAGGAGGCTGAATTTGCTTTTTTTGTAATTTACATGAGTCGTACCTAAGCAAAATCCTTCAGCCATCTGCCGCCAGTCAATAAATCCTTTTTTAATTTCCATTAATTCTTGTTAGAAAGATTGAAGAAATCCACCCATCTGTTTGATAGAAACATTATGTCCACAGGGAAAGCACATCAAGACTTTTATCACTCTTTGCTTTAAGGGTGTGGGAGAAGATAATCTAGAGCAACTGCAGTAATGTGTGGAAATGTTCAATGTGTGCTTTTGAGAGAATATTTGCATATTAATTCATTGCGTGATTGAGGAACAAAATATTCTGATAGTGCAGAAATTCAGTTCTGATACACTGAAGTGCAAGGTCTCTTTTGCTTTTAACATAATTAATTCTACCATAGTGAGTAAACCAACTTGTTCAACAAGTCATGGAAAATTTAGGGGTAGAGAAATAGAATGGGGTAAGGGAAAGAGGTGTGTGATCATATTCTGTGAATTTGCCTTTAGCATATAACTTCTTCTGAACAGATAACATTTATATTTGCTGAGCATGACATAATTTTAGCACAGAACAAATAATAATCTGAATAAACTGGAGCTGATTTTAGCATCAGATGGCAAAAGGATAATAATAAAAACTACATCTATTTTGACACCTGCTCTTTAAACAACCCGTTCTTGTTGTTGACCAAATATTTCTGTTCTGACAAAATATTTTTCTTTGTGTCTGACAATATACACACCAAGAAATGGTTATATGACATATACCTGATAAAATTCTCCTTAGAGGACTACCTTTGGCATGAAAAGTCATCATCAGTATTGTGTGATGAGAAAGAGCTTTGAAGGAAAATATTTACCATAGACTCTGTTCCAGGTCATACCATAGCAGCATATATTGATGTGGAGATAAAAGAAGACTCAAATAACTGGCTAAATATATACCCACTTGTGAATGCTAAATTGGAAAATTTTCTGCTGAGAAGGTTCTGAATGTTCCTCAACTCTTTTGCTGAGATAAACAACATAAAGTTAGTTAATGCTCAGATTGGAATTTAGATTCCCACATCTGACCCTTTGCAAGAACCTTTGTAGTAAAGCAGAGATAGTGTTTTGTTCAGCATGAATTACAGTATATACTTATTTTTTTATGTATATCTTCAATTGGTAGGTGTCAGAAATGTTTGTTATTGGTATGTGTTTTGCCTTCAGCAGTATCTATTGATGATGTTCTGTGCTCAGGCATGGATAAAGAAGTGGGTATGTCCACCCACATCCTTCATTTTGTCTTCCTGTCCTGATATAAAATGCTTGTCAAAAAACCCCAAATTATTTGTTGTTGGGTTTTTTTCAGCCAAACCTACTTAATCTTTTAAATATTTGTCCTTGCCATAATAATTTTCTTTTTACTTACTTGATCTCTCTTTCCCCTCAGGAAAAAAATAGAATAACAAATTTGTTAACCTGCCTGTGGCCTTCACAGCTCCAGAATTGCTTGGTCTATTGTTCATAACACACCTGTCACATTTTAAATTTGTTCTGCTAAGGCTTTTTTTTATCTGTCTTTTTTTAATCCCTTAAGACTGCCAGAAAATGGGAACCTAGAAGATTATGCCCAGTTAAGATATAGATGGATTTCTCAGTTTATAGCCACAATGTTTGCTCTCAGCACCTGAAATACACGTGAGATCATGGCTTGTAATTAGAAGCTTCAACTGTGAAAACTAAGGGGGTTGATCTGAGCCAACAAATGGGTTAAGAGGCCTTGAGCAGCAACAATGTCAGTGCTGTGCCATGATTGTCACCCACTGCCCTGGTAAGGAACATGACTTGGTGAGGTGATCTCACTTTTTCCAGTATGCTTTAGTGTCAGGCCTCTCATATTTAAATCTTTTCCAGTTCCTCTTCTTCAAATTCTTGATGTCCTCTGGCACCTGTTCAGTATCTGAGACTGAGCCTGCCAAGATGCCTCAGGGGTATCTCTGAAGCCCGGGCACTCGTTCAGGCCCAGGAAGGCTGTCCCCACCTTCTTTAAGTTCAGATCATTTGTATTTTCAGGAGTGCAAGCTCTGAGAATAGATTATAATTCACTTCGATGACACACACTAATTTACTGAAGATGAGAATTAAGACTATTAAGGCAAAATATTCTCTTCTTACTGAGATAATTTCTCCACTGCTTAGCATAGGTTGGAATTTGGGTACACCCCTCCTGTCTCTGGTGATACACACCATATCCAAATACTTTTTAAGCATTATTCAAAAGGATTAAAAAAAGTTTTTTAGGTTAATCTTAAACTTGAAAGGGCCTTCCAGAAGAGGCCTCTTCATATCCACAACTCTTCAGAATTAATGCAAGTGCTGTAATTGGCCTAGGTAATACGTTCGTCTTTAGTAACCAATTTCCACCTTCAGTAGCATCTTCTTATATTACTGATACTTTTTTCATAAAGACTTATGATGCTATGAAGCTCGCCATGTATCAGGCATTTGATCTCAAATACAGTCCTAAAATTCTTGACCATTTGTCTTGGTGGACTTTTGAAGAATAACAGATTTTTTGAAACCTCTTATAAGTCTGAAAGGGTGGAACTGCCTTAAAGGCTTACAAAACACTTAGCTGATCTACAAACGTAACTAGAACACCTCTTTCTTGGAGAGCTGTGGTTTCTTGCAGTTTCTGTTTACTCACACAGCAGTGTATCCTTGCTGAATTAGCTATGTTTAACAACTCTTAATGAATATTGTTATTCCCAGGAAGGACTCAAAGTATTTTTAAGTGGTCAGGGAGTCACTAAAGTTTTGAATTGACATAGTGGAAGTTCCTTAGAGTTTTAAAGAAACATTAATTTAACAAATGGGGAGTTATTAAAGAACTGAATATCATGTGTACTTGCTTTCTATTCTTTTTCTATTTAGTCCAGTCAAGTGTTATATTATATGCAGTGTTTGTCCAAGGGATCATGTTCCAATTTCCATATGGATATATTGACCCATTTAGTACAAGGCCAAAAACATTTCTTGGCTCATTGCAGTCACAAAATATAAATGCACATGTGGACTTGGCATCTCTGAGAATTCTGGTTACTGGTATTTAAATCTACTTAACATTTACTATCTGTTTAAGACTTCAAAAATGTATTTTGAATATATAGGAGAGGATCTTAACTATCTCTTCTGATAACAGAGTGAGTAAAGTTAGAAGATGAAATAAGCTTATTAATTTATAATGGTGAAAATCTGTATCTTAATGTGGTTCATTTTATGTCCTGACATATTCTTCCATCTAATGGAAGAATAATGAATTTCTGAGAAGTATGGAAGTGAGAATTTTTGGATTTCTGCTTTCCTTTAAATCAAAACAGAACCCAAGAACATCCTCCTCACAACCCAGAAGTAAAGAACAGCTGTACTTGCAACTCTAGAGAAAGCAACAGAGCAATATTACCAATGACTTTTAACATCTTCATATTTATAAAATTTAAAGGTTATTTTTTCATTTCTAAAAGACAGTTTTATGTCTATTCTCCCCATTTCCTCTTTACTAGATATGGAATATAGAAAAAAGAAGAGAAATAAAGATTCAGTTTCATTCTCAAGGTAATTTGCATAGTAAGTGTGCCTGGAAAGCCTGCAATATATTAGTTAGTTTGGAGGACAAGCAGAAAATCCAGCTTTTTCAGGGGGCAACTGGAACTACCTCATAAAAAAAATTACTCTTGCAAAGCAAATCTGTGTAGTGCTTTAATCCCACTCTTTTCTCAGGGTAGAAGTAGTAATAGTAGTAATAATAATAACAACAAAAATAATGTTCTTTGCCTCTATTACGTGAATGTTGTGGTACCCCTTGTTCGTAAATGATAGAATTCAATTTCTGAGTTAGATAACAGACTAAGTCTGGGTTACCCGTCACTGGTAGAAAGCTCTGAAAACTACCTAACTTGAAAACAATCTTTGTATTAGGGTAATATGGAGCTCTTTTCTGCCTTTTTTTCCTCTTCTACCCTTTTCAGTTAGGGTCTAGAGGCAAATTTAGGTTAAACCTGCACAAATTTACAAATTCTTAACATCAGAGTGTCATGCATTCACACAGGGGGCACATATCACAGTATAATTTTCTTTCCAACGTACTCCTTTTTCTAAAGACTTTAGTCTTTAAAATCAGTTTTGTATAACTATGGATACTAGAATTAGTAGTAATTAATACATGCTTTTTATTTCCAGGTAGAGAATTTCGAACATCTACTTTGTGAGTTTAACTAGTGGCAATAGTAAACGTCTGGTACTAATACTCAGAATTCAGTCACACTGAATCATGAGAGATTTTGTCACTGTTATTCCGTGCATATACATTATGTTTTTAGGTAGTACATGAGTCTCCTGTGAATTCTTTTTACTTTACTTTTGAATTAGGATGAGTTTGCAAAAATAGAATCGTTTGACCCAATCCACTAAGTAATCTTGTAGTAGTAGTAATACAACTATATTTGTGTATTTTCTCTCATGTATGAAAAAGAAATATCTTTTTCAAAATACTAATTTTTTATCATAGTGTTGTTTGGTATAAGAAGCTAAAATGGACAGTTTTATTTAAATCAAATCTATGACTGCTATTTCAAACAGCCAACCAAGATGAAATTTGTATAAAGTTTTTTTGTAGAGTTTTTTAAATGAGTTTCCAGAATTAATTGTTATTTAGAAAAAAAACAAACCTGAGGATAATTATTGTTTATAACTATAGCCATAATTATTTCTATGCAACTGCTAGTACTTTATTATAGCATGCCACTGTATTCTTGCTTTTCTGTAACAATAAAAACATAATAGCAACCAAAATTGTTCTGTTACGGATGTAGATATCTCAAGCAGTATTATGCAGATACAATTTTCCCGTGGGTAATTAACACCTTTCAAA
The DNA here is from genome assembly GCF_003945595.2 of Pipra filicauda. Taxonomy (NCBI): domain Eukaryota; kingdom Metazoa; phylum Chordata; class Aves; order Passeriformes; family Pipridae; genus Pipra; species Pipra filicauda. The sequence continues at coordinate 248,527 of NW_024104579.1, forward strand.
AGATTAAATGCTTTGAACAAATACTTATCTGCTATCTTATTCACAATTGAACTTAGCTATCGCTTTATTATTTTTAGTGCACATAAATATACCTATTTCTACACGTGCTCTGTTTGGCATAATTTCCCAGCATCATATTTTCTATGGAACTGTAACAGCAATATCACATGTCAGGGGGTGAGTTTTAATGGTATTTAATGTTTAATCTATCTACTCTCATTTGTTAACTTGTTTGACATTAACACCTGTTGTTTAGCACTCTGAAAATTGAAACAAAATGAGTTTTCACAATACATTGTTGTGTGGAGTTTCTATGTTGTCCATGCCTCTCATCTCGCATTACTTTCCTGTTGCTGTGGTTCTGTTAGCCAGCACTTCTACTAGTGTCCTCTAACATGGGTAACTGGAGTAATGCATTTGAAACTGGAACTGATTTTATTCTAAAATAATACGTCGTATCTGATGATAAAGTAAGGTATTTTGAAAATTAGTTTTTCCATTATGTTAAGGAAGAATTTGAATACAATTATTGATTCAACAATTTTGAAGAAAAATGGTCCTTTTTTGCCTAAATTATTATGTTAGAGATTTATCAGTTATATTGAGCTATTATTAAACATCCACACTTATTTGTTTTCTTAATATATATATATTTCTTTCATAGTTAAGGGTCACTTTAGTCTGCAGATGTTAGTTTAATTCAGTCACTGAAAGATTCTCTGCTCTTGCTGTACTCTTGGCATTTGGACTTTGACTAGGTAAAACTTCTTGGAGGGAGAACATGTCTCCTTCTCCATAGACCCGCTGAGCCTGTATGGCTTAAAGGCTTGGCACAAGCATAACAAAATTTATGGTAGGGTAGACCATTTTAGTATGATTTGAGATTAGAATTCCTCTAAAGAGAAATACTGGAAAAAGCAACCCACAGTGTTGCCCTTTTCTGATTCAGTATTTTTTTATAGAGACGGGAAGCCTATTTACTTTAAAGTCAAACTTTGGAAGGAGGAGAATAAAAATGGCAGACATGGATGTAATTCTTCCATAAATAGACAAGAATTGTATCTGTTTTGCAGATTCCATATTTTGAAATCTTGGACCACCTCCCTTAATTTATCTGTGAAAAGGAGATTTATAGAATGAGAACTATCAGTTTACATGGTATATTGTGAGGGGATAGATGTACCCAAAATTACTCTGTGGCCCATATTAGTTGACAGGTTGAAAGTCCATATTTTAAAGTCTTAGACGTTATCTTGTTCTCACTGTAAGTTCATATAGATAAACCAAACCACCTATTTCAAAGTCTTTATATAAAATATAGTAACTAAGTATTCCTGTTCAGGAAGAAATATATGTGTTACAAAGACAAATTTCCACAGTCTCTTAGGACTCTGCTCAGTGATCCCTGAAATGCTGTCAAGAAAAAACATTAACTAGACAACACAAACAAATAAATTTTAGTATTATCATGGAAATATTTTATTAAATGGAAAGCTTTCCACTATAATGCAGATCTGGAATATGTTTTTAACACCTAATAATTGTAACAAGAGTTGTTATATGGTATTTTCATCCATAAATGGTCTTTCAAGTCAGCTTTTGTCCTTTAGTAAAAGCATACCTTGATTTTTTAAATATATCTATTTTTAGCCTAAAGACTTAGGATAAATAAAGACAAGGAGACTTTTGCAGTTAAAGAAAGGTGAAAACAAAACAAAAAGTACCGTTCAAGGAAAAACATGATTACAGAATCATTAAAACTATTTAAACTCTAGTTTCACTACATGCTTACTTTGAAAGTTACCTCTGTTTGGGGTATACAATGCCTAATATCAGAATTCATAAGCAAAATTAGGTTAATGCTGAAATAACATATGACATCCAATTTCAGAAGCTTTCTGGCCTAAATTTCCAACTTTTTTTTTTTTTTGTATAAAAATATATAAATCTTAAAAATTGAATACATATTTCCAGTTGTTGTCTATATACATCTGTTTGGTGTTTCTATATGTTTGTGTGTATATCCTTCTGTGTAGAAATTCTGTGCTCTTTATATGTCTCATTTTTAAGCTTGCTGCAAGTATTTTTCAAAAAATCCATTTCTATTTAATTCTTGCTGGACTTATAAATTGTGATAATTTAGGAAGGTTAGAAAGACAGTGTGATAGAAAGCTGGGAATTTAGATTTTTTATGTTAACCTTTCTCTATATACAATTATAAAATGCTGAAGTTTCAGATAAATTTGAGCTTTACTTGCTCTGGGGATTGTTGGAGGGGTTTGTTGATTGTGGTATGGTGGTTTTTTTTTTTTTTGTTTGTTTGTTGTTTTTTTTTTTTTTTTTTGTCTTTTGGTTTTGTTTGTTTTTCTTTTTTTTTTTTTTTTTTTTAGAGATCCAAAACCATCATCTTTAAAGTAAGCCTTTTTTTTTTTAATTTTATAGAAATTCTTCCCTAAACAGTAATGGAAAGATGACTTTAATATATTTTTAAATTTCGTCAAAGTTCACTTAAGTGCTTCCCAATTTGAGAGTGTCTTAATTCAGTCCTAATCAGTAGACATTTCTTTTTGAATCATGTGAAAGGTTTTATCTAGAAACACAGAATTAATGTGAAACCAAATAGAAATGAGACTAATTTTTACATCGCTAAGACTCTGTGATTAAGGACATTTTCTGTGGAAGATCAAGTGCTGAACAAAACACTTAGAAACAAAGCTTCAGCTGTAGGAAAACAAAGCTAAGAATTTCACTGCCGTTGCTGAAATGCTGGATCTGCATCAAACCACAGATGAGAAATATCTCTACTGAAACAGGTATCTCTTTACAGGGATTCTAGAATAAAATTATTGATCCATTCTCTTTAGGTAGCCTTTTCTGTGATTGTGAAAGGAAATAATCAAAATGCTGTTTAGGGATGATTGGTCAAAATACATTTGTGTATAATCCAAGAACTTGCACGGTTCAAGTAAATGAAAGTCAGTTTGTGTAGACCTAGCTTTTCTTTACACAACTCTAATTTCTAGTATAAGCACATCTATGGGGTCTGATGGGATTCATCCCAGAATCCTCAAAGAGCTCGCTGATGTCATTACACAACGTCTCTTGGTGAGTTTTGAGGTGTCTTGGGAATCCAGGAAGGTCCTAGCTGACTGGAAGCTGGTGAATGTTGTCCTGATTTTCAAGAAGGACAAGAAGGAGGACCCCAGAAACTACATGCCCCTCAGTCTCACTTCAGTGCCTGGTAAACTTCTGGAGAAGATTATCCTGGGTGGTATTGAAAAACACCTGAAAGACAATGCTGTCATTAGTCATTCATGAGAGGAAAGTCCTACTTATCAAACCTGATTTCCTTTTATGACAAGGTAACCCACCTAGCTGACCAAGGGAAGCCAGCTGATGTAATCTTTTTGGATTTCAGTAAAGCTTTTGATACTGTCTCTCACAGGATCCTCCTGGACAAAATGTCCAGCACACAGCTGGATAAACACATCATGTGGTGGGTGAGCAATTGGCTCATGGGTTGAGCACAGAGGGTAATAGTGAATGGGGTGACATCAGACTGGTGACCTGTCACTAACGGGGTTCCACAGGGCTCCATCTTGGGCCCAGTGCTCTTTAGCATCTTCATAAATCACTTGGACACAGGACTGGAAGGGGTACCAAGCAAGTTTGCATATGACACGAAACTGGGAGGAGCTGTTGACTCCCTCAAAGGCAGGGAGGACCTGCAGAGAGATATCGACAAATTAGAGGACTGGACAATCACCAACCATATGAAGTTCAACAAGGGGAAAGTGCCGGATTTGCACCTGGGATGGGGCAACCTCAGATGTTCGTACAGACAGGGGAATGAGATGCTGGAAAGTAGTGCTGCAGAAAGAAACCCGGGGGTCCTGGTTGACAACAAGTTGAATATGAGTCAGCAGTGCCCTGGCAGCCAGGAGGGCCAACCATGTTCTGGGGGGCATCAGGCAAACCATCGCCAGCCGGTCGAGAGAGGGGATTGTCCTGCTCTGCTCTGCACTGATGTGGCTTCAACATGAATATTGTGTCCAGTTTTGGGCACTACACTATAAGAAAGATATTAAGCCGTTAGCAAGTGTCCAAAGGAGGACAGTAAAGGTGGTGAAGGGCCTTGAGGGGAAGCTGTATGAGGAGCAGCTGAGGTCACTTGATGTGTTCAGCCTGGAGAAGAGGAGACTGAGGGGAGACCTCATTGCAGTCTACAACTTCCTTTTGAGGGGAAGAAAAAGGGAAGGTGCTGATTTCTTTTTTCTGGTGACCAGTGACAGAACCCAAGGGAAGTGCCTGAAGTTGTGTCAGGGCAGATTTAAGCTGGATATTAGAAAGAGGTTCTTCACCCAGAGGGTGGTTGGGCACTGGAACAGGCTCCCCAGGGAAATGGTCACAGTACCAAGCCTGAGAGAATTCAAGAAGCATTTGGGCAATACTCTCAGGCACATGGTGTGATTCTTGGGGATGGTCCTGTGTGGGGCTAAGGGTTGGACTTGATGATCCTTGTGGGTCCCTTCTAACTCAGCATATTTTGTGATCCTGTGAAAATCATTTTTACATTGTCTTCCCACCCAAAACTGATCATTTTCAAAATTTGTTTGAACCTCAAAATACAATTTCAAGCCTATACAACATAAGGTAGAGAAACACTAAACCTAGAAGTGATACGTGAAATTGTTTAAGAATTATCGGCCTGATCAGATACTTATGCTGGTGCCAGGCAAGTGTAGTTAGGTTACATTCTGATGTGGATTCAAAGGCAAATTGCATACTCTTTTACTTGAGTTTCAACTTATAAATCTTATTTTTCTCCTTTTATTGCCAAACCATCATATTCTTATATGTGGGAAGGATGGAGAAAGCAGGGAACAAATACAGTATTATGATGCTCAGCCTGGGAAACACTATTGTATCTTCCTTAGGCTGGCTAAAATCAAGTTTCATCACCTACACCTCCTGACCTTGGTCCACAATAGGTCACATTTCTCTGAATTGCTTTAGCTTATACTGTATTAATTCCTCAAAAGATGAATAGCCCTGTAGGATTTTTTCCCCTTTTTTTCCCCCTTTCCTCCTGCTTTAAAAACAAACAAACAAACAAACAAACAAACAAACCACAAGCCCCTTTGTATTGACCTGACAGGGCAGGGAGTCTCAAAACTTGCCTGGTCTTGCCTTGGAGTGAGCTGATTTTGTTGGTTCAAAAAGTTGCCTAGTGGTCAAATGACTATTGCCTATCCTGTTTGAGCTCTCTCAAAACAATATATGGGTAATTTATTCTTATCAAATAATAGCCTTGTATTTCAACTGAAGGTTGATTTGTCCATTTTTCTACTTAACATTGTTCCCCAAGAGAAGCAGGTTCTGATAGTGAAACATAAAACTAAGCCACAGACAGACTGAGACTAAGTAGAAAGAACCTCTCACCATATCTTCATGTTCCTCCTCTTCCTGAGGAAAAGACTGAAACCTTAATACCCAGAGAAAAACTGCAAGAGTGAACATAAGATAAATATCTCAAGAGAATACTAGAAAAGGTTTTTAAAGAAATTTTATCTGCATAATTAAGGCTTTTCTGAATTAATGAAATAAATGGAGGTAATAGACTTAAAATTTTAATTGGATTAACAATAGTAAATTTTTGGTTCCAGATATATATACACACACACACAAAACTAGTTCTATTTTTCCTACAGCAAAAGGCTGAATGTAAAAACTTCTGTAATTAGCACTAGAACCCAACTGTGGTAAAGGCGAAACAAAAGAAGTAGTGGAAATAGGCTATGGTGAAGAAGAAATAGAAATGGAGCATCAGAACTGTCTTTATTTTTTAACTGTGATACTGTTTTAGTTAGGCTTAGGCCAGTCTTGACACCTCATCTTCTTGAGACCTCATCTTCATAAACCTCTTAGTACTCTGCATCTCTTGGAAGCTCTTGGAAAAAGGAAAATAGTGACTTAATATTTCATCTCTTTCAGTAACATTTTGTTTATTTGTTTTTAATAAGAAAGCCTTCTGACACGTGCTTCCCAAGAAGCAAAAGTGGAATTCTGTATAGATTTTCTGGCTAAGCTTACATCCTATAAGAGTTTCCCTGCTGGATTTGGAATACTTTTTCATCTTTTTTTTTCTTTTTTTTTTTTAATGTGAGCCTATAGCATTTCATAGCTTTCAGAATATCACTTTAGATACTCCAAGTCAAAAATTCTTTAAGCCCTGTGGGAGGAAGACTAACATCAATGGTTGGGTTAACTCCACTAGAGGGGAAAATAAAATACAGCATTAAACTTCTGTCTCAGCCTTTATTTTTAGTAATGCCTTCCTTTGAGACACAGTGCTTTTCTCTTTTTGTCTCTTAATTTTTCTTTTAAAAAGGACAAGCAAACTCAGATTATTTTATTAATGTTATACATTAATGTTTACTTACAAAATGAAAGTTGTTTTTTTTTTAAGTTGTATGAAACAAATAGAAAAACTGATCTGAAAGCTTGAGCTGGATACAAGAAAATAAAACATTTCATTTGTTAAAGGTACCTATTTTCATCTCTTCTTTTTCATGGTATAATACCCTGAAGTAAACATCCAAAACATCAAGAAATTCTGAGAAATGATATAATTGATTAAAAGCAGTGTGGATTTATAAGTCTTTTCAAGACAGGCTCAGTCCTGTAGAAGAGTCTTGCATTTGCCAGTTACAGACTAGCACTGCTTATGGTGTTTATGACACTAACATGCAGTCCACGCAACCCAAACATTCAGTGTCTTCTCATCTGTGGAAAATGATGTTTTGCTCATTATTGTCAACCTGTTATTTCTTTCAAATGTCATCTTGAAGGTGAAAGTTTATATGACCTGTTTTATTCTGTCAAGAGATCTGTGGTATGACAACTACTCCGCACTAAAAACTAGAAGTCCAACACACGCCAATACCCCAAATGCTGATTTTGGTACTTTGCTTCATTTTGTAGTTACTTTTTTGATTTTAATCTTTCTCACTTCATATAATGTTTGCTCTAACTGGTCCTGAAAAAGAAAAAATTGAAATAGTATTACCTATTTTTTCTATTTTCTTCTTGAAAATTTATTCAGCTTCTACTGTTATTTAATCTAAGCTGTATTTCTATAAGGAAAATCTGAATAGTTTATCTGATCTGTTGATTGTTTAAGACTGAACAACTGCTTCTAGGTGTCTTACCACCCAATAATTATTACTTCTGTATTATGATCTTATGATTTTAATTTTGGAAAAATCAGAATGATTAAGAGCATTTCAGCTGGTAGTATTTGAGGAAGGACAGCATTATTCCTTATTTACAAAGTGCAACTAAGGCTTTTATAAGCTAGCTTAATTTCTACTTTATATACCAGCTAAGATATTAACTTAGAAGTATTTTCCTAAGCACATTGACAGATATAACTTTAAAATTTTGTATTTGTGTGCCCATCTCTGGATAGTTGGGTGGGTTTTTTTGTGGGAGGTATTTTTATACATGTACCACATAAAAACAGACAACCGTGTTGAATGTTCTTAACAATTCTTGTATGTGCTTAAACCTATTTACAAAAAGAATTGAATAATTGAAGTCCTTAACATCCAAGTATCTAACTTTGACAGTAATGCTGAATTTAGACTTAGATGATTATGTATGCCATTGGAAAGTACAGATGCTACATAACAAGACAAAAAGCAGCACATCTGCTGATGGAGTGCTGTAAATACAGCTTAGCCTCCCCCCAAAAAAAACCAGAAGCCAAACCTAGAGATATTAAAAATGTAAATTTTTTTTATTTTTTTTCTCTCTCCTTTTTTTTTTTTTTTTTTCAGGCACTCTGAATGTGTAAAGCTGAGAAGCTGCATGGCCAAAATTTGCAGCCCTGAACTCTCATGTTTTTAAGAAAATGGTAGAAAATTCTCACTTTTTATCTAAAACATAGCTACAACAGGGAAAAGTTTTGATGTTAATCCCCATTTATCTGGTTTGAGTGTAAAGCTTTCCTCTCCACCTGCCTGAAGCTATAGACCCGAGGTCAAAAGTTACATTTATGTACAGATGACATTGTTTCTCTTCAAGTGTGGTTCCAGAGCTTCAGTGGAGACCAGGGAATAAGGGTCAAAACTTGAGCTCCAGATTTGGTAAATGAGAGTTTGATATTGCAAAATAAGATATTGTGAAATGATATCTGAACCTAAAGTTTCTCTCAGATAAACACAAGCAATTTTGGTGGTTTAAAACGCGTCTTTATTTGTTAGGGCTACAAGTAAGATTACAACCTCCATGCTTCATCTATAGATAGATCTTGAAAAATAGCTGAATGGATGAAGACCTTCAAGTTGTTTCTAGTGATACATCAGAAATTGAATTTATATCAGATCGCATCTGTAGTGATTTCTTCATCCTGTGTATGTGGCGTATTTGTACATATCTGTATTAGTTTATATATGTGTGTATGTATAGATATGTATACTATCTGTGATTAATTTCTCAGTTTTGCTCTATGACATATGATTTGTAATTTTGCAGTGAATTGTTTTGCCTAATTAGATGCGTTTGGAAAGTTAAAAGTAGGCTTGTTGCTTATCAGGTCTATTCCATTTCCAAAAAGCTAATTTATATATATATTGATTGCGGATTACTTAAAACTGTTCATATGTGTTATGGTCCACTGAAAACTAGCTGTCATTTCTGGTAGATCCAAAGATATTTTAATTTTAAAAGAAAAATGGCTTTTTGGAAACTATTTATGCTATACAGACAAAACTTAGTTCAAAATCATAAGTATCTCAGAATCCAGTTATATCTCAGCCACTGATTACTTTTACAGAGGTAGACACGCCATGAATATAAATGATTCAATAGCTCTCTGACATAGGAGTTGTTCCTGCTGTGTAAATGGGGATGCTTAGGAAAGGAAAGGTTAAAGTGCCTGTATTAACCATGAATGTGATGAAAGAACTGAGAACAGATTTACTGTGATTTTTAAATCATAGGTTCATTCTTTTCTTCTCTTCATTTTTATGAAAACTACAAAATACAAGAATCTGATATCTGGCTTTGGATTTAAGGAGTGTTCCCTAAACTATTATCTTAGCTGATTCTTTAATATTTTTCTAAGAATGTGTATATTCATTTGCTGTGTTTTCATAAGCAACTAATTAATTTGCATATATAGCTTTCTCTTGTAAATTAAATAAGACTAGTCGTCAAACAGAATTTTTTCCTGTTATGGGCAGATACCATCTATTCAATACTGTCTAGAAGGACAATAGCACACAAAATCTAACTTACAGCTGTTTCCTAGGTAACAGAGATACATCTACAAAACTGTTGTACTGAATGGAAAGAAACAGCAAATGTTTTCACTTTTCTACTATTTTTGCCCTAGGAAAATCACTACTTCAGAAGTTGCGCCATATGGGACCAGAGAACTGGAGTTAGATTCCAGTGTGTTTGTTTTGTCACTTTTAGGTTTGTGCACACCTTCTATGATTGCACAGACAATGTCAGAAAACTTGTGAAATAAATCATAGCAGAGGTTTTTTACTTAGTTTGTTCTTTTTTCTTTTTTTTTCTACAAAAAATGCTGTGTAGCAGAATTGGTCCTTTTCATGAATGAAACAAACAGAAAAGCAAATTTTATGTTTTCTTGGTCTATTGTTGTTTTTTAGTAATTTTTCAGAAATTATCTATTGTTTTTTGTAGGAAGCCTAGTTCAAAAATGGAAGAAAAAAAACCTAGAAAACTGAATTAAGTTAGTAAATTATGCACAGTGTGTTGGTTACTCTTTCATGTATGTATGTGATTATACAGAATTTAGTAGGTCTTTTTAGAAGTACTATAATTGTAGTATATTCCCAGTAGTTTCTTTCTCAATTATGTTAAGCATAAATTACTTTTCCTCGCTATAAAAGTTGGCATATTTAATCCCCATTTGCCATTTTTGTGTCATTGAGACAACTATTTCACAACTAATGCTTACTAAATTAGAACATAAATAAAGCAACTGAGTTTTTCTCTGTGCTGCTACTCCAGCCTGGGGGAGATATCCTGTAAAGAGAGCCTCATTCTTGTTTAAACATCTGCTTCACATTTACTCAAATATTGCAGTAAAAGGCAGTCATGACAATGAGATAAGAGGGCGATTTGTTAACAAAATTATTCATTGTGTTGACTAGGAGTGTCTCATTGCTTCCTTGTGATCCCCTTATCTGTCAGCAGCATCCATCGATTGTGTTTGTCCTTACATTCGAAACGTTGGTGTAAAGACTACTCTCAATTATGTAGGAAATGAAAATGTTTTAATGTAGAATAGCTGTGGAAACCTGATTTACGACAACTGTAATTAGCTTAGATCATAAACTAAAGGTTCATCTCTCACAAGCCTGAAGTGTATTGTTAGAATGCATAGTAATATTTGAAAGGTGGGTGGTAGATCAAAATATAAGTAATATAGTAATTCTGTTGTAACAGGTTACTTTGCTGAAATACATGATGAAAACTAAAGTGGTAATAGGAAAGAAATAATGGATGTGTATATTGTGATAGAATTGCTATACTGTGTTCATGCTCTTTTTGAGGAGTGTAAGTTCCTGCACTTATGTGTAAGTTCCTGCACTTATGTGTAAGTTCCTGTACTAGAAGTAACAGACAGTGCTTTTCTCTATATTCTCTCTTTTTCATTTGCTTCAATTAAAAAAAAAAAAAAATCTTCTCACCATTTTCTTAAACAACTGGTATTTGCAAGTGATGTCTACTTTTACTTACATACTTATAATAGATAAGCATATCACCTAGCTTTTATAGCAAACATTAAATTTGGATATTCTCCATCAGTATGATAAGGCAGGGGAACTGGAAAGGTAACTAATCACTCCTTGTGTGCAGAATGCACCCTGTGTCTACCCAGACCCCTGAACATCTAGTGGATGTTATCAAGTGGATAACTTTTACACTGTGTTGGAAGGAAAAATAGTTCAGGTTATTTTTGCAGGTTATTATTTTTCCACCTCAGGTTTTCAAGGTATTTTCATCATGAGGACTTACTTTCAAACAAGTTTGTGAAGCACTAAGAGAATCACACTGGGCTCTAGCAGACATAAACCCTCCGTACTAGAAGGCAATGATTAATATTTCAACATCTATAAAAAAAAGCTACATTCTACATAATTAAATATAATCTTCCCTTAATTCTATTTTCATTAGTAACATTAGTGAATATTTTCTGTTAGTAGTTAACACAGTATACTGCTAAGTTTAAGCTACTTTGCAGGTTAAAAATATTTCTGAAGGACATAACAGGAACAGGAAAAATAAAAATGAAAAGTTATCTTAGTGTAGAACACCTGTGACAAATTTTAGTAACTTAGTCTTGGGAAATTGCATTTTTTCACTGATGAGGAAATAAAAACCTTATATACACTAACACGATGTAATTTAAGATATTTTGTTGACACAGCTTAACTAAGTGGAGTGTGTGAACTAAATGCTTAACAGCCTTCTGTTCTTAAGTTATGAATGGAGTTATTCTACAAGAAGTACTCTAACTTGTGGCAGTAGCAATCTCTCAGATGATTTTGTATTAGACAGCATTTATGTTTTATATTAAAAAAGTTGGTACAAATACTCTTCACTTCTGGAAATACATAAAAATAGTTGATAAACATGTAATATATAACTGTGTGTTCTTATAAGACTATAATACTCGTTACAGAAGTTCATGCTTTGCAATGAGAAGCATACAAAAAAAGAAATGCTGTAGAAAATATGTTGTCTGTATTCTTTCTTGTCTCTCTGAACAGCCACTGTGAGAGAATACATTAGTTCATTTTTCCTTAAGCTTCAGATCTAAAGTGAACATCTAAAGTGCATTAAAATGGCTTTACTGGACTATGATCGAAATTCCTTTAAATTTTTTTTCCATTATCTCTGCTTTGAGATAAAAGTAGGAAAAACAACTAATTATTAGAGTGCTTTTTGTGGTCATGTCATACAGAAATTCTAATTTTTTCCTCTATGTTTACATGGTTTGTACAATCATTCGTGGACATATTTGTTCAATTCATGCAGAAGTTGTCTAGAATAAATAAATAAGTAAATAAATAAATAAATAATTGTCAATATTCTAATGAACATTAGCATGATCATTACCTTTGCAGAGATGACAACCTCTTTTCAATTCTTGATCAATTGTTAAAGTGAGAGACATTGTCCCTTGCCTCAAGGAAAAAAAAGATTGTCAGTGTGAATATTTTCTCATTTTCCATTTCTTTTTTGAACTCAGACATGTAGCATCTCATCAATGCTGCTGTTACAAATCCATGATTTAATAGATATTATTAAGAAATAAACTGCTTTACTTATGCTGTGTATCTCTAAGGTAGAAATAGCTCCTTGCAGTTTTAGAATTGCAGAATGAGATTATTTGAACAGGAATAATTTACAGGGGTGAAAATCTGAATGTAGTAACTAGGTCTGACCACTATACTATCTAATAGGATTTGTCTTGTCTTCCCCATCGCCCAATCCCTTCCAGGACCATAGGCAAAATGGTCTTAGTCATCAGTTGCAGCAGAGTGAAGCCACACTGTCTCTCTGAGGATAGCACAGCCAGAAAAGTTATTTAGGGGAGACAAAGATGATACTTGTTTTCTGGCCCAGTCTTTTGGAGTTCACCCAAACGAATTAGAGTGTGTTAAAGTTAAGTGCTCTTTTCCCTCCCCAACACCTGGAGCCTGCATCCATTCAGATGGAAAGGTTTGCTCACTGCAGCTTCAGAATGCCTGAGGAATAAACATGTTTCCCTACTGAGTATTTCTGCATTAGATCCCTGAAAAGCAGTCACACAGAACTCAGCTCTTACCAATTGTATGGCCTCAATCTCCATGCCTCTGCCAGGTGAGGACAAATATGCAAATAGTGTGTGTAGCTTAGTCTGTCGGTTAAATACCACTTGGGTCGGTTTATTTCTGTTACTTAGATAGCTGCGTAACAATGGTGGCTTTTAGAAGAAACAAACAAACAAACAAAAAGGCTGGAGTACTTTTGATTCTGAAAAAAATGTTCTCTGCTTCCTCGATTTAATTTCTATCACAAATCCTTCCCTTTTGGATCTGAGTCTCACCAGGATAGTGAGAAGCATTTAGGAACTTTTTGTCTCCCTACCTTATGAAATGGTTATGGAGGTGTTCATGTGGTACAGTCATCGTAATAATACATATACCATTAAATAGACTAGAATAATAAATGCCAGTCTCATAAATGTAAGTATGATGTTTAATAAATGGGATCCACTTGCAAAACAAAACAACTACCTAAGCAGTTTTGGTGAGATAAATAGTTGTTTCTCATTAATACTCATATCTTCAGCATAGTGTCTAAAAAGAAGAATGCAAAATAGCTTTCTTTGCTAATCAATGTATTGCTCTAACCTTGACTTCACTACTTGAAGAAGTAGGTAACTGTCAATATATATTTGCAACAAATACATGGCATTTTGCTGGTAAGCATTTACATATTTCCTCTTATAAAACCGTTTGAAATCCTAAGGTTATTTTAATAAAAAAAAATCCCAAGCCCTTCTAAACAGTTTGTCTATTCAATTTAAAATATGCAGCAACTGATCTAAGAGAATAGTAGGCATGCACTATTTTGTGCTTCGGTTTAGAATAAGTACTGACTGTAATTACTATATGTAGGACACTTGCTGTAGCAATTTCCGCTTTATAGAAGACTTGATAATGAAAAGAATAAACCAGATCTTGTCAAAGATATCCTTTCTCTTCCTCTTGCACTACCACTTTTCTTGTTCAAATAAGTTTGGTATGTCCAGTAAATGAAAAGGTAGAGCTAGCTTATGAGCATTCAAGCGTAACTTCTGCTTTCTGAAGTCAAATATTATAATGAAATATATAGTGTTTCATTTTCTATCATATTTGTACGTTTTCCTGTATATAATACATTTCTATTGTTATGCAAAATGCTTTATCAAAGGTAACACTTCAGATGAACCTTTCCAGAATGGTCTAAATGAAAAAAGCACAGGCTTGGAAACTGATAAAGCTCTCCTTAGTTTCTGTACACAGAAAATTTTGTCTAAAAAAGTATCTAAAGCTGCAATAAATTTTTTTACCTTAATCTGAAGACCAGACAAGGAAATAGTATGGATCAAACTACTACAAAATGAATTCCTTATCTCTTAAAGCAACCCTGTTGGTATTGTTATAAGAAATTAATAGCCTTTGCTTTTTCAATTTTTTTTTTAATTTATCTTTAAACTCTTAATAGGAAATCAAATTCAAAATAGTCTTGTTTTGTGTATTTTCTTTTCAGGGGATAAATGTAAACCTACTGAATACACTGAAGTGAAAAATATGTTACTGGATCTGCAAAATCAGAGGTACATTGCCCAATCAAAAGATAAAACCATTGATGAGAAAATGGCTTTAAAGAAACTTCTTGTAGATCAAATGTTCAATTATTTTGATTCAGACAACAATGGACTTGTGGACACTAATGAGTTATCTCAGGTAAGATTTAGATTTTGTTTCCATTAGCATAGTAGCTATTTAATTGCCTTTGTCAGGACATACACACATGGAATATTATTTCTTAGGATGCTTTACTGTAGAAAATGTTTGTGAGTCTCTGAAGTGGAAAACTTCATTTGAGAATTATTCAGAAATTCTGCATTGATTACTTGGAAATTTTAATATAATGCTTTGGAATATAGTGCAGTGGGTTAGAACACTCTAGGCTGTTGTGACCATGAGTTGTTTTATTATCCACAGTACACTATCATATAGTCCAAGAGTATAGCTGTATTGTAGAAGTTGAAAACAATTAAAATGATGTGGTAAATCACTTCTTTAATAATAAAATATAATTGCTTCATCTGAGTTAGGGCTAGAGAAGTACAGAAGTAGTTTTGCAAAGTTCATGGTAGTCTCTAAACAGTAAACTTTAACTAATATAGATCTAAACCAGTAATTGCTGCTCTGCTAGGTACAACAGCACTAGCTTTAATCAACCTAAAAGGGATAATTCTATTAAAGAGTGTTGTTAGGGCAAATGTACTTTGATTTACTAGAGGTCTATGTTTGAGGAACCTAATCATGGCTAAACTATATTAATGGGTCTGATATTAGGCAGCCAATTAAAAATTTAAGAAAAGTAAGATTTTTTTAGATGGGACTGTTGATCATTGTGCTATGTTTTATGTGGCGTGGCAGTGTTAAGAAATATTTACAAGTGAATATATAATGCCTAAGGTGTAAGGCTAGAGTTATCATTTCCATACAGACAACTTTTAAAATTTTAGTGGCAACTTCCAGGACCAGAGGCTGGTTGCAAATATAGGTATCATGTCAAATACTAATAAATAATCTGTTTCAAAAGACTAATTTAAAAATATTATTTTTCTGTACTTTAAAAGATTTGATTTTCCTGCTGCTTTTTAGACTCTTTCAGAAACTCAGCTTTCAAGGGAAATTGGTGCCTGTATATATCTTACAAATAATACTTTTTGTGTGAATATACTATATGAATAGATAACATACATAAGAATCACAGATACTGACATGCAAACTATATTAAATGCTTCTCTATTCAGTTGCTACATGTATACTTTTCCCAATGTTTTGGTTTTTTTTTTGTTTTTTTTTTTTTTTTTGTGTCAAACATAGTTTTAAAATAATAAAAAATTCTTTCATTATGGTATTTTCAAACTTTCTATACATACTTTCCCCACATAGTCTTTTTTTTTTCTATAAAAATGAATTTATAATGGCAACTGTAAAGTAGTGCTTTTCACAAGTATGGGAACAGATCAAACAACCTTAAAACCCAGACATGGTGCTATGTGGTATTACTATAATTCATTGTAGAAACATGGAATTATTCAATTGAAAGATTAATGTAAAATAAATTCATTGTTAGTGCCATGTAGTTTGTTATTTTATGTTTTGACAAGAGACACAATAATTAACGCCATGAGGGACCCACACTGGAGCATTCTGTTCCCGAAGGACTGCACCCTTTGGAAGGTACCCACACTGTAGCAGTTCATGAAGAACTGCATTCAATGGGAAGGACTCATGTTGGAGCAGTTCATGGCAGACTGTCTCCCTGTGAGAGGGGAAGAGTATGAGGAGTCCTCCCTCTGAGGAGGAAGGCGTGGCAAAGACAACATGTGATGGAATGACTGCAGCTCCCATTCCCCATCTCCCTGCACTGCTGGGGAAGGAGAAGTTAGAGAATATCAGGAGTAAAGTTGAGCCCAGAAAGAAGAGAGGGATGAGGGAAAAGTGTTTTAATATTTGGGTTTATTTCTCATTTATTCTACTCTGCTCTTGGTAATGAATTGAATTATTTGTGCCCAAGTTGAGTCTGCTTTGCCCATGTTGGCAATAGCTGAGCGATCTCTCCCTGACTTTATCTTGGTTCACAAGCCTTTCATTATTTTTTCTTCCCTGTCCAGCTGAGGAGGGGAGTGACAGAGAGGCTTTGGTGGGCATTTGGCATCCAGGCAGGGTCAACCATCCGCAGGCAGACATTACTGTACTCCCGAAAACATTTTCAGGATTAGGAGAATTTCTCTCAGTTGTGCTCACAATACAGTTAAAATTCTGAAATCTGCAGAGTTGTGATAAATGATAGTGCCTGTCTACATTTTAGATGTAATCATATTAAGGGGAGATGAAAAGCAACGTATTTGTTGTAGAAAACAAGGACTCCTGAAGTTAATTTATGTTCACATAAATATTGAAGTTCAGTTTTTAGTGTATCTTAAATTTTACATCTTGTCAATCTTGTTGTTAAATCAGGCTCTTGGATTGCATTTATTATCTCATAGGTGTCCATATAGTCATCCTACCTAATGGAAAATTGAAATGAATCAGTTGGAGATTGGAAATGGTGACAGCAACACTCCAATTTTTATTGATGTATTTTGGATCTGAAGTCATAAGGTTCTTCAATTTGCATCTTGATGCAAGAGAAATGAATATTCCTCTCTAGAAAAAACAAGAGTATTGTTTTTATTAAAAAAACTATTTCAAGCAGTGAGAAAGTTTTTTTGTTTGTTTGTTTGGTGTTTGGGTTTTTTTTTTAGCTTCAAGTATTATAGCAGTAAATTAAAAATTGGTAGACTATTTTTTTCTTCTATTTAAACAATTCTAGCACCTGGCTATAATATTTTTCATGGCTTTGTGGACTAATACAGAATTGCAGTTAAAAGTAATTTTAACTCTGTTACACAGTGTAAATGTAATAGAAAAATGGTGGGATTATGTAGCTCCATGCAGGCTGAATGAACAAGTCTTTTCTCATATAAATGCCTCTCTGCTTTGACTACTTTCATTGCTGAACCTTACTCATTTAATGTTTTAGTTTCCAAATCCTATGTCGGCAAGTGAGATGTGGCTTGATTTTAAAAGGACTTACTGATGAAGTTAACTTTCTAGACCACTCTGTTTTGAGCAGTAGATACTAATCAGAAAGAGAATATGTCCTTCCAAAAGTGCAGGGTATGAAATAGGCAGGATTTTCATCATCTTCATCACCTCTGGTCAACATATCTGCAAGTTTTCTAGTACAGTGAGGTGGTTCCTTGAAGGGTTTGTTTTGCTTTTAAACACTTTGAAACTATTTAAATGAATCCAAAATAATATAAGATAATTGAATCTTCCTGTTAGGTATGAATATTCAGTTGTTAACAGATTCATTTTTTTATCTATTTAATCTTATGCAAAACCAAACAGGAATTTAAAAAAAGTTGTAAATGAAATATCAGTATTTCTATCACTGCAGACTACCTGATTATTCTATATTGTTTTTGTTGTATAGAAGAGAAAAAACAGCAGAAGTGTTATGAGTAGGCATGGGAATAAAATGTATTTTTTCAGTGATGAATGTAGTTATTCCCGTATGGTGGAATTGCCTCTTTATAAACAGTAAGACTTTTCTGGGTGGCAACAGGGAAAGATGCATAACCCCTGAGAGTGCTTCATCTTGCTCAACAGTGAAATTCAAGTTCCTTCTGTATGTGAAGTGAAATAATCTATACTTGATTAGACTTAGAGCTGCTTTTCTTCTATTTATTTCTTACACTACTGAACTAAAAAAGTAAAATTTTATAGAAAAGGGAAGTGACTGTCATGGTTTGAGAGCCTCAAAATCCAATTCCCTAGTCTAAGCCCCCTCCCACATCTCAACCCAATGTGAGATGGGTTTTCCAGACAACCACACGAGACTCAAAATGGGGGAAAGGGAATATATTACAATGACTGTACAAATAAATACTAACATACATTATATACAATCTTAATTATCTCTACCATGACATAAGTATTTACAATGGATCAAACCTCTTCTCCCCTCCAAATAAAAGTCCAGGAGGGAAGAAGGAAAGATCCCTTCTTCAGAGCAGCAATGTCCCTAAGGCAGCAGGTTTATCTGTTTCACTCTTCTCATGCAGCAGCTGGATCTCTGCCAGCACTCACGAGGGGTATCCAAGCCCCTCGGCCACCCATCTTCAAACGAGGGTCAAAACTCGCTTCACCACGGTCATATCACGAAGTGCAGGGGCATCTTTGTGAAAGTCTCTTCCTCAGGGGGTTCACCCCCTGAGTCAGAACATCTGGGGCAGCATTCAATTGAAAGCCTTTGCCTAGAGTTCTACCAGAGTTCCTGTGCTCTGTCTCAGGCTGCTAGGCTTGGCAGCAGTGGCGAGGGGGGGGCCCAAGGTCACCCCCCTCTGCATTCCTTCTCCTTCCCGGTCCAGCTTTCCAGGACGCTTTGAGCTTTTCAGCTCTTCTCTTTGGTGCATGTTGCACTCTACGACTCCTCTCAAGCCGGAGACATCTCCCTCCTTTCTCGGACGTCTCAGAGGGGTATAGAGTTTTATTTCAGTTCTTACCCCAACTTCCTCTCAGTAGATCCTAATTTTCTCTCTCTGCTGCTCTCTCTCTCTCTCTTGGCTCTCTCAGACAACTCGGTGTCTTCCTTGGCTGCATGCTGTTGCTTTCTTATTTGGCTCTTAGCCACAGTCTCTGGATGCTGCTTCTGCTGCTGCTCTGTCTCTGCTCACTCACGGTGGAGAAAACTTTTTTAGCTTTGAGCCACCGGTACTTAGCCCAGCATTACGCTGTTCCAAGTCCCTGCAGCCCCCACCTGGGGGCTGGGGGGGCCCCAGCCCCCAGTGGGGCTGCTGCTGTTTCTCCTCGTGGCTCCTACAACATGGCTACTTCTTCTACAACCCAACTACAACTAAGCTTCTCTTCCGTTCTGCTTGTGATATGTTTATATTTTGCAGAAGCGCTCATTGGATAAAACCTCAAAACTTCAAGGGTCACCACCCCCTGGGATTTTACCATGTTATAACTTCAGGGGGAAAAACTGTTTCCCCCCACCACAATGACATAGCCTGAAAGCAAGTTGAATATATAATAAAAATAAATTTTCCTCTTCCTTTCCTTAATGATTTGTGTTTTAGATTCAAAGAGAGAATTTAACATCCTTATTTATGAACTAGTATCTATAATTTTAAATATCTGGATGTATTTCTTTTATTTACCAGGTTAACATAGGCCAAATGAAAATACATTACATTTTCATAAAAACTCATCCTCACTTCTGCATTTTATTTTGAGTTTTCTTGGTGTCATTCAATTCCAGTAAGTGAGACCAAATAAAACCAATTAAGAAACAGACAAAAGAACCCCTCACTTTTAGGAGATGTACTAAGTTCTTCATTGTTTCAAGGAAAGATAATTGGAAGTTACAGGAACTACTGTAAGATTAAGTATGTCATTTTCACATACCACTTCAATATGCTTCTGTTGCAGGTGACATCAAAAATTCAGACTTCTCATAAAATGTAATGAACCTCTGAACAGTGTTATGGATCCATGTGTGTTTGTAGGTAATTACACAGGATTGGGGTGTGGATGGATATAAATCATCTTTACATAAAGCATCATTTCAAAAGTTCCAATAAAAAATACACTAAAAAAGAAACAAATTTTAAATAAGAAATTAAGTACTATTATCTTTATGGCTGTATGTAGACATGCGTACTTACCTCTAAACCTCAGGAATATGTCATACCTTAGAAGTACACTCTCTGTAGTTGTGTAGAGCTGTATCTATAAATTACTTAGTTTCAGTACGGTAACTTAAAAAATGTAGTCTGAAGGAATTATATATTTAATTGGTTTGTTTAACACAACATTAATTGCAGCCAAATGTATAGGGAAGAGCACATTTTAATTAGTTTCTTCCTGTTGTTTATTCTTTAAGTTCTTTTTTTTTTCTCAGATTTGCTTCAGTCACTGTTAGTTACTCTATTGGCTAACAAACGCTTGTTTGTGAACAGAGAACAGGTGTGTCCTTTTATATGCAACAATAAATTGACCTGAATTGTGGCTCCATCTTATACGTCAAAGATTAAGATTCCTAAAGTGTGTTCTCTATGTTGTGCTATCACTAATCTAACAAAAACTGAATATGTGCTTTATTCAATTCTAGATTCAAAATAAGAACAAGAATCCTACAGGAAACCTTAAGACTGGGGAAAATTAAGAGAGACTCTTTTAGGGATTAGTAGTGAGTGAAAGCTTACAAACACTGTGATCATCATACTAAACTCTTAAGAGCTTGGGCTCTGCTGCCTTTGCTGTTATCAAGTAGAAGCACTTCCCATTATATTCTTGCATAATGGATAGTTGAGTTACACCGCTGAACTAGAAATTAGTTATTTAGCTACTGGAAAGGCATATAAGGAAGAAAAGAAAAGCTGCTAAGAGATTTTAAAATGACATTTGTTCTATCCTATATCTAGCTACTAGATTAATAGCTTTGCATATATATTTAAAACATACGAATATTTCATATACCTGAGTAGACAGCCTTAAGTCTTTTCATCAGTCCAAATGGAGCATTTAGCATCCTTGGAGATATGTAAGCATTGCATAATCTAGCTGCTGAGTGATCTTGCAGCTGTGAGTTTCTAATTTTCTTGCTAGGGACAAAGTCCATGCCTAAAGTCTGAGAATTAATGTTTTTTAAATGAGAGGAATTTTAGGCACCAGATTTTGTGAGTACATCTAGTGACTGAAAGATAGAAGCCCCCAGTTTCTGAACCTGGTGTTACCTAGCATATTCCCTTCTCCAACCAATGACTGTGAGGTTGGGCAAAGCGGTTCTGCTTCTTTAGTTACTTCTCTCTGGTTCAGTGATTTCTAAGTTCTGTCCTGTGAAAATGTTCCTTGCAACACAGGCCGTGAAGGAAGCAGGACCAAGCTTGATTTCCTGGGTAGGTTCAACGGCTGGTGCTAACTGGAAGTGGACACAGGTGCAGGATTTTGTTTGCACTCATTGTTTTCTCTTGTTAAAGTCCAAAGCCACAGGCTCAGTGCTGGAAGTTCTGGGTTTAGTTCTGAGGTGTGGAATTTTACCCATGCCATCTATGTGGTCCTAATACCTATTCTGGTCTTATACTATGAGCTAGGCATCTATAACTTCAGCATTATAATTGCAGACACCTTACATCTTCTGACTCAGAGTAGGTCTTCCCTCTGCTAAGTGTGGAATTGGAAAGACAGGGAAACGTGTCTCTCTTTGAAGCAGCTCATATCTGAACTGTGTAACTTGATTAACATAGGATTGTATTAAGATAATACCTTTAAATGAAATTTAGTCCATGCCTTTATGTGCCATTTTGTGTGGTCTTAGCAGTACAGATATCCGTTTGCCCGGGGATCTCTATGTCTGACCCATTCTATGATGCACAGAATCATAGCCCTGTATCTTTACTCACTCTACATCAAATTCTCAAAGGAAACTGTCTGCTATAGACATCAAATACCAGATGGTGTTTCTGCCCTACAGAACCTGCTGGTAAATTGTAAGAACACTGATTTAACTTAGATTAAGGGAAGTTAAAGCAAGAAACAATTTGCCAACCTTTATTATCAATTTGCTTTCATAAGTGGTCAATTCTTTCAATTTATACTAAGTTATGCTGCTGTGGAAGATAGGGGAACAAGTAATTGAATCCCCCCTTGTGCAGTTCAGAATTAATCTGGAGCACAGTTCTCACAGTGTTTGGTGTTTGATATATTTGGTGTTTTATCAAGCACTGAGTGATCCTGTTGTGATGAGATACCTTTAGGAAAGATGAACACACGTAACTGACTGACCATATTAGATTTAAAAGAAGGTTGTGTTTGTAGTTGTATTTTTGTAGCATTTTCTTTGGGGAGGTACGTAAAGACCATCAATCACAGGCAGGAAAAAAACCTACTGATTGATAACATTCCAGGTAAGGTGGACTAATAAAGGAAATGTTACGTTATTTGTGCTCTATTTTCATAACAGCTGCAGATTTTTCATTGTGACTGTCAGAAATCAAATTGAAGTGAATAAAACAATCTATTCTGATGTGCAGTTTGATATTTTTAATCAGATTACCTTTCCCAGTCTCCTAAAATTTGGAGTTGTACTGGCTAAGGTCCTGAGAGGTTTTGAATTTAGCTAGCAGTATGTTGTTTCATGGAAAGCAGATAATTGTGTGCTATACCTTTAAGAAGTGCATTATTTTCTAAACAATGCAAATCCTTCTTTCATGTTTCAAAGAGTACTGAATTCTCAAGGATAAGCTTCATATTTTTTAAAAGTCAGATTTAATTTGGAAATTTAGATAAGCTTCTAAGTTTTCAGTATTTATGGCGTTTCACAATATGCTATGAACAGAGGAGCACTCTTGCTGTATATTTTGCATTTTACCAGTTGATGATATGGAAAGTAAATACTTAACTGTCTTTATGGAAATGCAAAGTAAAAATTGTGAGCATAAATATTTGCGAACGTTCTCTGGTATGAATTTTCAGCTTAGAAGTTTGAAAACAAATAATCCATGTTTGATTTGTATGGCACAATCATAAAATTGTGCAGATAATCTTTATGAGATTTCAATTTTTATAATAAGTATTTTATTTCTAGCCTATGACTTACTAAAAATTTTACCAGTTTCTATTCTCCCTCCCTAACGAATTGTTGTCTGTTTAGTTTAACCAAGCAGTAGACAAGTTGTGTTTAAAGAATTGTCTTAAGAAACAGTTTCCTTAAATTTTACTCTTCTCTCCTCCAGAGACAGAGATTAATAGATTAATAGAATTTAAAATTTAAGGCACATTGTTGAATCATCTATGATATACAAGTTTGATTAGGTGATGGTGTATCATAAATGTTAGATTTTATTCTATTTATCCAATACTTTTAATTTAAAAAATAATATTTTGCAGAAAAGGTCTATAAGGAAGTGTGCAGCCTTGATTTGAAAACATCAAGGAGATCTTAAAAGACACAGTATTCAAGGTTAACTGTTCCTATGACTTTTCTTTTCCAGTTTTATAGGTATTATCCGTTTTTTTCCTGTCCTATTAATGATTTTCCAAACTGAAATATTTATTTCTTCCCCTGAGAAATTACCTATGGAACATGATATGGTCAAGTCTAAGTCTCCCTTTACAAACAAACAACAAACAAACAACCCAGCAAACCTTTCTCCTTCCCTCAAACCTATAAAGATTGATTTTTCTCAGTTCACTTAATGTAAAGTGTCTCAGCAGACTTCGGTTTGTTTTATGGATACTTTCTAACTTGGTAAATTCTCTTCTAGTTTCTCAACATTAAATTTTAATCTGTGCAAGTCAAAACTGAGTGTTGTGTTTCAAATTCAGTCCCACCATTGTCTTTCTAGCCCTAGTTACCTTGTTACACTTCAAAAAATCATGCTACTTGGTTAGGCTACGGAATGATCCTGGAATTTATAAGGCTTCTTTATCGCCAGCAAATCTTGCCACTTTGTTTCTCAGATAAAATGCTTTCCAGAGCCCATTAATCCTCATTAAGGTATTCTTACATTAGGTTTTTACGAGGTTCCTAGTTTTAGATGTTATATAACATTGTACAAAAACACAAGTACTTTTTCTGAAAACATTCAATCATGTGATCCATTTCATTCCATATGCTGCCTTGTCCTTCTCTTCATTATTATTCACCTCAACAGTACATACCATCTACCAATTTTATTTTTTTACTTACTTTTAAAGTATCAAAAGAGGTTGGGATGAGACCCCACATTTTAAAATCCCACTGGATTGTTTTAGCTATTGATAATTCCTTACAGACACCTATTTTTTTTTCAGGTTTTGCAATAACTGATGTTATTATTCATGCAGTATATGCCTTATTGATACTGCATATTATTTTTATCTTGTGATTACATAGTGTGTGAAATTAAAAATATCTATAAGAAAATATTATGTTTAGCAAGCTGTCTTTGTAAATTAAATCTTACATAAGTAAAAGGAAATGAAATTGGGATTGTCTGATAGGCTGTATTTCCTAGAAGATGGTATTAAAATATCATGCTATGACAGCATTTAGAAACACAAAAAATCTTCACAGTCTTAATTTGTGAATCCCACTGTTTATTTCTTGATCCAATACTAATATTTTTTCTTGACCTGTTTGAATATTTGCACACCATCATTATATATCCTCTTCCATGGAATTTTACTGATACTGGAAGATCTGTTGAAAGGTAATGTTAACATGAAAAAGGTCTCAGCTGACTCAGGGACTCTGGTGAACAGGTCATTTGATCCTGATGATTATAGAACTTGATGCCAACATAAGTTCCTAAACAACTTCTCTGTTGGCTAATGGCTTGGTAACCAGTCATATTTACTTTTCTAGAGTCTCATACAGGTTGTAACTTCATATCATAGTTGGTCTGATCTAACTTCAAGATGCTACAGAAACAGGCAGTTTTTCAAAATCCAAACCCCCACACTCTGAGTTGTACCTGGTTGTGATCATATCTCATGTGACAGGATATTAATCTCCCACCCCTACAAAAGGAAAACCCAACCAACTGATCAAAAGCTCCACAAAGATTAATTTTGATTTCGATCTCAGAGTTGATCTGATCCACAGGTCCCACTGCAGAGCTGGGAGATGGCTAGGTCCTGCACAAGAGAATTCTGATTGGAACAACTCTTCTAGCAGCAAATCACAGATAATTAAGATAATCATGATATAAAATCACTTCTGTACCTCTTGAAACCTGTCCTCACAGACATGTTTGGAGGATTTATCAACAGCAAGTGTATTTTCAAAAGAACCCGAAAGTATATACATAAAAGTATATACATAAACATGTCTGTACATAAACAAATATTGAATCTTACATCTGTAATCAAAATTATAGGTTTACTGAGGATGAAAATGAAATAATTGACAGGATGATAAAATGCACATGTCTGTAGTATCATTATAGCACATTCATTCTAATATTTTTTAAAATTATGATTATTCTTATTTTAAATAAAATTGACCAATTATAAATGAAAAGCATCATAAGACAGATTTCAGGTCAAAGAATAGAAGCTGAGAACACTAATTTGCAATTTAAAATGTGATAGTACAGAGGCAGGTGTTTTGGGACTTTAGAAAAGGTTTTCTTACACCTTAGGTGTAACGTTTCATCCTTATTTGTACAGTTGAAGCTAGTGAAAGCAGGTGTTTAAAACAATTTCAGGCAATTAAAGGAACAACTCCTCATCCTAAATGTGCCTTTTCCATGAACCAGCTATGATTTTAAGAACATTTCAAGGCCTTGAAATCTCAGTGAGTTCTGCTAAAGTTTTCATTACACACCATTGCATATTTAGTACTTCTTGTATAACTGTAATGGGCTTAGAGTTACTAATTTTTCCCAGACTACATTTTTGTCCTTTATGCACCAGCTGCATGATCTACACAATTTTATTTTTTCTTAATTCAGTTTAATGTGAACTCAATAAACAGGCTTTTAAAGTGTGAGAAATAACAAGCACTAATATTCAGGTAGTGTAGTATGTATTTTTAATTAATAATAACAAAAGACAGTTTTGTGGTGTTTTTTCTTTTCTATGTATATGGTTTTCATACTCTCTAATGTACAGACAAGGTGATTATCTTTTATAATGCTTTTATATTAATATATAGCAGATTATTTCTGGTAGCATAAAATATTTGTGTCTTTTTCTTCTACTGCTTCTTTTATTCTCTATTATTCTTTTAGCTATTTTGTATTTACATGAATAGTAACTGAATCAATTCCTTTGCAGAGCAACTGAAAAACAAAAGCCCCTGTATGCCTTGTTTTCCAGAAATTATCCTATGTTAATACAAATATAATCTTTTAACAATTATTTTGGGAGACAGGTTATTGGAAGAATAATTATTTTACCTAGGAATTACCTAAGACATGTTCCATTTTTCTGTGCCTGGTACAAAACTGTAGACTGTGCAATATTACAACAAAGAGTTGCATTAGTTTTGGTTCTTTCAGTTATGTGATAATATTTTTAATATAAGCATCATGTAAAATGACAATTCTGAATCACTATCAGCATCTTAAAAATTCCTCAGATGGAATGTAAGCAGATGTCTACTATATACATAGACTTAAACCAAAATGCCACACGCATTAAAGAACGTTTCTCTAGGGTAAGTCCACTGGAGTTAAAAATCTAATAGCTATTAATTATGATCTATTTACAAATTTTATGTGCCCCCATTAAGAAACAGAAACTTTTTCAGGTCAACTACTTATATAACAGGTCTTTAGGGAGATAATAGGTTTGTCCAAAGCCTATAAGAAGTTGATACAATTAGTGCGATAAGAAGAGTTTATATTAGTTATTTTGAAAGTGTCTGCACTTGGTTTCTGTGGTTAGGAATTAGACTGAGAAGAAAAAGACATTCTGCCATTTGTACTTGGGAAATTATTATTTCAAGTATTTTTGAATGTGTCTTAATCACCATTCCAGCACATATAAAGTAAGATCAGATTTAAAATTCCCAGTGCCTTTATAGTGCTTCTGTCTATCCCCATTATATATATTCTCTGTATATTCTAAGAACTTTTGTGTAATTTCAGTCTGTCCTAAAGGTATTAACTTTTAAAACTGTAATAAATAATTACAAAGTAACTGAAAATCCCTGACTTTACACAGTTGCAGTTCATTGCCCCACAGCAACCTTAAAATGATCTATTAAATGATTATTAGAAACAATTAATTATACCAGAGAACTCTAAGAGCTCAAATGCAATTTCATGGTTATAATTTTCTTGTCAGGTAATAAAACTGGATGAGCTTGGCAAGGAACCATCTGACTGCTCTGTGTTTGATTTGCTGAAATACGATGATTATAATAGTGACAAGCACCTGGCTCTGGAAGAGTTCTATAGAGCTTTTCGTAAGTACCAAGACTAACCTATTCTTCTTTTAGTTTTCTCTTTCTTGCTTTGCTTTTGTGAAAGAGCATTTTTTATTTTTTGAATCTTGATATATCCAGATGCTGTACAACTTAACAGTCATGATATAGCAGAAAACATTGTAGCAGAAATCAATGATACCCACTATAAAAAGTTCCAGATTTATGAGGGATTTTGGTAATGGAGAATTCATAGATAATCTTTTTTGATGCCAGCTTGCATTGGTAAGTCTGTGTTGCGCAAAAGTAGCAAGTAGTGTGGTCAAGACATAATCAGTAGAACCGAAATACTTCTCCACACCCTGTATTTATGACTGCTGATAAGATCATTCCTGACAAACCCAGCAACAAATGTACCACTTCTATTACATGTCTTATGTCTTCATAGGACTTGGAATGAGATAAAAGATTTGTGGTGTAGTTTCGCAAGGTATTTGTTCTCTCAGTGCCAAAAGGACGTCGGAACAATTGTGTATAGGTCTTAAAACATCTTGACCAAAAACACTGGGATAAGGTTCAACATGGTAGTGAATAGCAGAAAGAAGAAAGATGTTGAGAGCTTTTATACAGTGTGTTAAATGTAATATCCTTATATTTTGTTATATCCAGATCAGAACTGATGATTTTTCTCTTTTATGTGCCTCGAACCTAAGACTGAATCTTGAAAACTGGCTTTTGGTTTCAAAAGCTGTTGCTCTAAATTCAACAACCTGGCAGCATAGAAGATGAAGTTTGTGCTCAATTCTTTCTATAATTATTGTTTGATTATACATTGACTAGTCCATTAATGTATGTTCAATGAGTCATTGCAACCTGTTGTTTTAGTCTTCTTGTACTTTATCTTTGGGCACATGAGAGCTCTCAGCCACTTTAAGTGATGTCAAATGAAAAAAAGATTCAAAACAACTTATAGAGCTTAAACTAAAAAGTAATGAATTTATACTAAAAATGGCTGCATGACAAGTAGAATAAACATGAAATGGATAAACAAGACAGACTGCCTGAAAGTTTCTTAGTTTTGACGATTTTTATTTCCCTAAAAATCTTTCAGAAAGTGTGATTGATTTTGTGATACCGCTTAGCTGAACAAATGGCTTATTGCTTCTACAAATAACTTGATCCTGCTTCCTGAGGTTGTCTGACTGCCTTTCTTGCATTGTCCTGACACTCACACTCTCTCCTCTGAGTCACTTACTAAGTCAGCAGAAAAATACTCACCCTCCATATCCCACCCCCAATCCTGCTGAATGACCTGAATTGATGAAGGGAAGGGTCAGATCATGACTCATGCAAAAGAGGTGAGAGTACAGCCAAGAAATAAGGGCAGGGGGAGAAAGTGGGAGATGTTAGGACATTGTGACAGTGAGATAAATTAGTTCATCTACAGCAGCAAAACACTAGGAAATACCTTAATTTCTTTATTTAGAGTTGTGTTACAAGTTTGGCTTACAAAAATGTGCAGAATTATACAGCATCTATAGAAAGACATCCACACATTATCTATGATTATATGATTAGGTACTCTACTTCTAGATCTTGATTATGTGCATACCGTGTGGAAATTTATACGGAAACATTTAACATACCTAGCAGTCCATGAGGGTTAAAGATATGTTTAAAGCATTAGCATGCTTTTTAAAAACACCTAAACCTTGTAACAATGGAAACACAATATTTTTCTTCCAAATAAGATTTTGATGTGTCTCTGAGGGGTTATACTGTATTGTTGTAAAACTCCAGACATAAAAATAGCATTTTCTTATATATTTTTAATGAACTTTTGAATAATAAAAATAATTTCCATATGGTATGTTAAGCATTGCCTTATTATGAATTCTAATGAAAACATTAGATTACATAAGATTAGGAATCATTTAGGTTTCTTTGTTGAAATACAATAGTGGAGAAGACCCTATTTAAAACTATAAGGCTATCTTGGAAGATAATTTCTAGAGCAAGATTCATTCTCCTATGTAGTTAACAAAATGCATACATATTCATTATATTGTTGAAAAACAAAACCTAAAAACAGGTACACTTCATTGTATGTTGCCCAAAAAGTGAAAGAAATGTGACATAACATTAGACTCTGTAATTAAGATAAAAGAAATACTCTTTAAATAAATTTGAGGTAAATACACTAGTTCCATTGCATTTGGTCTCAAGACTGTTTGAATTCAGTCAGTTTGACCTACTTCACTAGCATTAACAAAAACAATATATTCCTATAAAAGCTAAGCAAAATCAAAACAACTTAAATGAGCCATCCTGTCATTTGACTACTGCTCTTATGGCTTCACAAGCTGACCCAAAGCTGAAACGAAGTTCTCCACACAAGCCACGCTAACCTAAGGTAAAGTGAATGTGACAGAATCTGTCCAGAGGCCTGTGTTGTTTGCTTAGGGCAAAGCTTGTGAACTGTCACTAGTAATGGCAAGTCTGGATTTATGAGGATACAGACAATTAATATAGACAGGGAACCAGATCCATGTATGGAAATATACACAAGAAGCACTCATGACGCATCTTCTACACACTATTCCACGCACAAGTATCTCTTCAATTAAGCATCCACCTACAACAGAATTAAACATTTTAATTTTCTTCAATGAAGTGACCCAGGAATGTTCAAAATATTTACTCCAGAGAGAAATAAACATGATTTTTCCAGAATTTTATTGAAGAACTTAATAATTTAAATTTTGCATTCTATTTGGTTATATTGTAATGATATATTATTAATAGATTATATTGTGATTATATATTATAATTCTGAAATTGTCCCTTTTAACAATAAGGAAAATATTATTTTTCACCAGCTTGAACACTTTCAAACACGTAGAACAAATAGAAACCAAAATAGGAAATTTTTTTTTTCAAATTATTTTTTTAAATTATTTTCATATATAATGAAAGATTATAACTGAGTAACAGTGATTGCAGGGGATCATCTTCCAAAATGTTATGGTGTTATTTGATGTTTAAAGACATTTAAAAGACATAGCTGTTAATTGACTTAAAAAAATGCTTGTAGAATTTTTCTTTACCTCTTGAACAGTAGCCCGTCAATATAACTTGACCGTGTGAATTTCATGGGGTTTTCATTCCTTTATCTCCACCATTTTCATGTATATATGAAACCTAATTTCACACTAATACCTGCTATTCCAGTGCATTTGCCTCTATCCCTAACTGTAGTGGAGTAGTGGATTTGAAAAATGTCAGTCTTTCCTAATTGAAGTTCATCCAACTGCTGGAACAAGTGTTACTGACTTTTATTGCCTCAGAATGGCAGTGGAGAAGATTTGGCTTTGCATGATGAAGAAATTCAAAACTCCTATTCAAAACTTCTGCACAGAATTCAAAGGAGTTTTTTTTTTTTCTTGTTTATTTTTGTAACAGAAATGAGAATCTATTTCATTAGCATTTGCAGGTAGAATTTTTTTTCATTGGTATATTTAATTAGAAATTTTCCTCACAAATACCAGGAATTCTGTTTTTTCTCCAGTAGTAGAAAAGGAACCACCCTAAGGACAAAGATTAATCATTGGCTGTTTTTAAGGTATTACCATGCATGTAAATCTATATCTATGTACGTACATACATATGCTTGTTTGTTTTCTGTGATTTACTTTCGACAGTCTCATTTTATCTGACAAAATGAGTTCACAATAAACAGGACAACCAAATGTAGATAACTATATGCAATGGAATGAAAATCCCTTTCACCCTTCAGAAGGTCAGATGCTGAGGTAGTAAAGAAAGAAAATGCCTGAGAGGGTGTTCTCTGCTGTGAAGGTTTGTGCCAGGTCCAGGTTCACAGATGAAGATGCAAGCAGATGAAGACACTTACTGGCTTCTGAAGGGTTTTACATACTGGCAAAACTATTGTGGATTTCTGGGTATAGGCTGTTTTCACTGGTACCATGAGGGTACTCGTACCATGAGGGGTAATTTTTGATGCTATAACATATATCTGTGAGTTATTTGTCTACTATATGTCATAACAGTTTAACTAAATCAGTAGTGTGTGCAGAGAGGATTCTGAAAAAATGTTTCCTTTAACATAAGAAGATAAATTAGAAAGTTTAGCTAGGTTTTGGGAGCTTGGGACTGAAGGAATCATCTTGTTCAGTCCTTCACTTCTTTGGCCACATAATGTAAAATTATATCCTAAAAGTGATCCAATTCCATCTTAATGTTTTCTTTGCTTTTTTCCTTTCCTTCCTCAGCCAGCCTCAAGACAAAGGGTTTTCTATCAGCAAATGTGTTTTTTAGACAGGGAGAAATATACTTAATTTTTTCTGAAAGGGCAGGTGAAATCGTAAGATGAATGAACCAAACAAAATCTAAAAAGGGGGGGGGGAAATACAATTTCTTGAATGCTTTATCTTCTACAATCTAAATTTCAACCAGTGTACTTCCTTTATTTTTCAAGGGTTTTCTTTCTTTGGTTAATGTCCCCTATGTATCAAGAGAATTTTGTGTTAGCTGCAAATGTTTTCTCTTTACTTTTCATCTGGTGCTCTTTTCTAAAACAAATAATCTTGTGTTTTCCTTCTTTAAAGTACCATCTCAAATGAAATTTCAAAGCAAGTACTTCAGGTGGCCTTCATGGTGGGTTGCAATACCTCAAGGCATACTGCAAGCAAGTACATAGTAATAAATTATTTTATTTTATCACTCAGTAGATGCAGATGTATACATATATATAGGCACTTCCCTTTCTGATTTCAATAGAAAGAATGACATTAATTTAGACATTTGTGAAAAAATCTGATTGAATAGAATTAATATAAATACCAAATTTACTGCACATAATCGAATTAACTGCTCCATGTAACAACTGATATCCTGCATAAAAAGAAGAAAAAAATAACATCTTTCAGAATCATTTTCTATTGTTAGTGTAGAACTATTTTAGATGTTATTTTATGCTTGTAGAAGGGACCACAGAAGGTCCTCACACTGATGACTTGACTGTAAAAATTACCTCTAGATGTGCGAGAAATTGTCAGAAAGAATTATCTAGACAAAACCAAATATGACCCAATTGTATAGTCCCTTCTTCTATTAATGATGCTTTATGGTTTTGCTGGAATTACTTGTGCTTTCAGGTACCACTCAACACAATTAACAATATCTAATCTGTTGTGCAGCTGTTATTCGGGATGATGTATGCTGTTACTGTACATGCTATTGCTTTATATATTTAAAAGTACCTTCAGCTTTGAAATGCCATTCAGATCACATATATCAGATTTGGATTTCAAGTACTTCTTATTGCCCAGGCGTTTGTATGAAGTGATTTATAAAACTCCAGTAACAGCAGCTATTACAAGAGTTTTTGATCTGATCTGAAATTACAGAACTTGTCTTTGGGCTCACCTTTTAGAAGGAAATGTGAGGCTAGTGCCTAATATGACTGTCAAACTCAGTGCTTTGTTGTGTCTGGAATCAAAGGCAATCAGCAAGAAGTTCCCATAAATACAGGGCTTGTTATGATCACATATGCTTAGTTATTACATTTTCTCAGTCCTGAAAAGATATTCTGAAACATCACTGCTTTCGTTATAATAGCTTTACTTCTATTTTAATTTTTCAAATGCAATTATTACAGGTGCATGTTCGGAAATCTTTTTTTTACAATATGTATCTTTGGTTTTGAAGCAAAATAGATAAGAACTTAAAAAAACACTGATAACAAAATCTAAATTAAAAAAATCTATACTGAATTACTCAATGAAATAAATGAGACTTCCCACTTGGTTGAGTTATCCTCAAGTCCACAAAACTTAACTCAAAAAAATACTTATTGAATTTATACTTCCAATTAATT
Organism: Pipra filicauda; assembly: GCF_003945595.2. Classification (NCBI taxonomy): domain Eukaryota; kingdom Metazoa; phylum Chordata; class Aves; order Passeriformes; family Pipridae; genus Pipra; species Pipra filicauda. Next base: position 281,708 of record NW_024104579.1, read on the forward strand.
CAATATTGTGTTTAGTGTGGAGTGTGAGTTACAGCTTTATAACTGCGATAAGTCTTCAATAGTGAAACGTTAACAAATAGTAGAGGAAACATTTTCTGAGGGAGGGAGAGGTATTATTCTATCTCCTGCTACCATTAATTCCTTTTCAGTAACAACTTGTGTGTATTAGAGTGTTACAGAGTGTGTTATATTTCACCACTAACCTCTGAAAACACCAGTTAACATCATACTGTGTAGGAGCTATTGGACTTCATGGTAATGATTTTTAGCTCAACTTAATCTATCTTTCAAATTTTTACTGGTGCTACACGTGTTTACAATCTGGAGAACCTCAGCTGCAAAAAGATGCACCCTCTTCTATTGAGTGGGCAGAGCTTTAAACTGAACATTAGAAACAAGGAAATATTTAAGGTATTAAATATTGTTTAATGGATTGAAGTAGTGTGCCTGAAATTTCTCACATGCCACTAAGTCAATTCATTTTGATGCCAAGTGATTTTTAAATCATGATAAATGTGTTTATCTGGTGCTTCCCCAGTAAGACTGTGAGGTTTTTTGTTGGTTGGGGTTTTTGTGGTGGTGGTTTTTTGCTGTTTGGGGGGTTTTTTTAGAAACCTTTTTTTTTTATTTAAAAGTCTCTGAGTAAAATGAGTCCTTAAAAAAAACCACAACAAAACACCAAAATCAAACAACTTAATTTTTTCTGGTTTGCAATATACAAATCCTTTGAGAAATGCTGAAGTGTTGATGTAGTTTGCCTGTTCAGAACTGGATCAAAGTAGGAGATAACTGATTTTAACATACTTTCTTTATAGTATAAATTCCAAACACTTGAAGTGCTATCATGCAGCTGAAGGTTTCTATTCTTTTCAAATTTTACCTGATTTTTGCCTTTCTTCTGGATATACACAAAATTAAATAGTTTATCAAAGTACTGCAAGATCAGATATTTTACATACTTGTCATGAAGCTCTGATGAAGTATGATATTCATCACTTTATGTAGCCCTATTATTGTCTCTCCTAGGACATAAATGTTTGTGCTGACTTGGGTAATTTAAAACCTGTATAAAAATCTTGAAAAGGAACTAGTCACATTTAAGTGTAAATAAGCTGCTTTATCCTAAGGCCAGATAATTAGAACTGGAACAGTAATAAAGTGAATACACTGTGATGCTAAATAAGTCCATTTCATTTCTTTAAATTTGGAATATGACCTTTCGCTAAGACCAGGTGCCAAAAGGTGTTACTTGATTCCCACATTATTTGGGGGAATCAAGTAACAAATTTAAGGCCATGATAGGTTTGCATGAGTCAATGAAACAAATATTTCACAGAGTCTTTGGATATCAGAACATACTGAAGAAATTAAGAGATTTTGTTTATGAACATTGAGTTCTGCTGATCTCTAATCCCATCAGTGCATTTACCTGGAGGCTTTTGCTTGGTTTAGTGATGTAGGTTGGTAGAGATTGTAGTGAGTAAATAATATGATGATCCCAGCGGAGGCAGAAAACTGGAAAGGTTTATTAGACTTACAAGTTCATATTTAAAGGGTTTAGGGTCTACGTATTCAACAGGGGGTTGTAACTATTACAATTTATTACAAATAGGGGGTTTCAGGGGATGACATAAGGGAGAAACCCAGGTTAACAAATTTGGGGTTTTACATATACAGCATAGGGGAAAACCCATCTTAGGAGGATTACCTGGGGGAAAGAGGAATTCAGGTTTGCAGAATGCACAGGATTCAGGGAACGCAAAGGGAGAGATAAAACACAATAAGTCTTCTGCACTGGCTTGATGAAATCAGGGCATAGTTTCTCCTGGCTTGGGCAGGACATTCCAAACCCGTGATATCAATGGATCTTTGTCTGGACTCTAGATGGAGGTTTTTCCCCAGTCTCTGCTAGACTAAGGCTTTTGTTTAAACCTAGCAGTTTTCTTTTTCTCATATCCAAATTTTGGAATCCAACAAGAGATAGCGCTGTGAAATACAGGATTGCAGAGGATGAAGGCTGGAACCAAATAACTTAGTTGTAGTAGCTTTGTTTCAGACAAGAGGATTGGTAGAGATTGACTTGCATAACATTTGTTAGTGGCTCAAAATGCCTGAGAATGAAGTCTTACATGTCTTTCAGCGAACTTATTTCAGTGCTATGGAGGATGACAGAGAATGTTAAGGAAAAAGAAAACACTTAACAATTACACATATCTGGTTATGGTTAACCAAGTTCCCTAGTAACTGGTATATTATTTCTCAGGAATCAGTCATCTGTGATGAGTTATAGTATTTCTGCAACTGTTTTGTTACATTGCTAATTCTGAGAATATTTTCATATGTGCAAAGCAGCGCACCTGTGAGATTAAGACATGACTGATGTCCCAACATCCACAATTCCAACATCCTTACAATTTATTTGTAAGTAATTGTAAGGAACATTTCAAGAGAAAATTTAAAATAACAATTTACCAGCTATTTTAAAGGAAGCTCTCTTTCTCCATAATGGCAACAAGGTGGTGGGAAGAAAGGGAAAATTCTGTCAGTACATAAGGAGTAATGACTGGGCATTAAAGGAGACAATTGTCAGCTAATCCACAAGCAAGAACATTAAGTATCTCTACTTCAAGGCAGAATTACTCATCTGGAACTATAGCGAAAATTAATAAGCTCATAAAATATTATTTAGTAAGAAAACCATTGCATTACTTGTTTCCTTTATACCCCATGTCATTAGCTCTTTATCTGGATTTCATAGCTAAAACTGGTCACCAATTTCAACGTCAAGAGTAGCTGTCTATAAGCAGTTAGCCAACAATAAATAAGCATAATTTCTAAAATATTTTTTCATAATTATTATTATATTAACTCTCAATGCAAATTATCTTTCCTTTAAAAATAACTCAAGTCATATTTAGCATTTGATTTCTTTAGGATTTCTTTAGCACAGAGAAATCCTTTTTCTCTTACAAAAACCAGTGCATTTAATCTGAAATTAAGACACGGATGAAATGTTCAAACCTGTATGTCAGGTTATTTCCTTATGTGCCTAGATAGTTGTTATATTTTCCATGTAGCTGAAAGCACCAATTTAAAATCCATTCAATAAAATAAGACCATTCCTGCATGTTGCAGTAAAGGGTTTATTAGTTCAGCATTAAATTCAAATAGCAAAATATTTGGAAAATTAAAAAAACTCTGTGGCAAGCACTGCAAACTTAAAGCCTGAGGAAACTTTGCTGTAATGTTGTAAGACTCAGAGACCACGTGTCAGTTGCACTTAAGAAATAGAAAAAGGGAAAGAAAAGGTGGTTGTAATTCATTCCCCACATCATCAAAAGGGGAACATTTGGATGACTAAGTCAATTGAAGTATTTCAGATGAGAACTGAATGGAAAAGCTGCCTTTTCTGTATACTAGTGATTTTTAAGTATCAAATACTAATGTTCACTTTAGAAAAGTGCAAGAAAAAGAATTTAATTCAAAATTTTATTTATTTATTTTTGTCTTCTTGGTTGGTTGGGTTTGTTTGGTTTTGGTTTTTGTTGTTTGTTTGTTTTGTGGGGGATTTTGTTTGGTTTTCTTTTATAGCTCTTCCACTCTGCTTGCTTTGGTTTTGTTCTTGCATTTGGGTAAATAAAAATAGAGAAATTATTAATCAGAAGAAGATGGTAAAAGGTTTTTAGTAATTCCTGAGACATCTGGATTTCTTAACATATCTGACAATTCCACTGTAAAAAGAAAATCTGAAGATACAGTTTTGCACCAGATTTCATGAAAGTACTTTGAAAATTCTGTAAATGGAGTTAATAAAAAAAAATTCCAATTTTGCAAAGCTTGTGAGCTTTTCTTACTAGACCTTAGAGAAAAGTATATTACAGTGCATTGGAAAAGATTTTTTTATTGAATGCTCCCAACTATCCATTACATACAGTAAGGAGAAATTGGCTCAAAAATGTCTGCATTACAAATAAATATATTGGAGAAGAAACCCTTTTAGTTCACTTCATTGTTCACGGTTAATTAGGTTCTGGTAAGGTTTTCTTTTTCAGTAAAATTACTAACTTAATTTCCCCAAACATAATAGGAAAATTTCAAGTTTCATTGTAGTATTTTTCCATAACTTTTCAGTTTGTTATATTTTTTCTCTTTAAATATTTTGCTTCCATAGGGTGAGATTTTTTTATGTTGTATGGTTTTGCAGTTTACAACAATCCTAACATATCCATATTTTTGGCCAACTGAAGTACATAGTGAATGAAATATTGAGATTTAAATATTTTATTGAATATGTCACATAAAATATGTATAAATTAATTTTCAATATGAAAAATGTCAACTTATTACATTTTAAATAAAGTTTTAAATAAAAGTAAATTAAGTAATTTATCTTGGCATCCTAAATTAAGTGCTTCAACAACCATTTGAAGTTTCGTATCTTTTCAGGGGGGGTTGGTTTTTTTTGTTTGTTTGTTTCTAATTTATAAAAGGAGTAAATCTATTTTAAAATTGTGTGCTGTACACAGAGAAATGAATACAAATGTCATATAGGTACCCCTAGATAAAAAAGGGTGGGTATATAATTTAATCTGATGGGTGCTTTTTTAAGGCATCCACTTAAGACTTCAAATTCCTGTTTGAAAATGCCTTCTTAATGTCAGTTTTGAGAACAGTTTCTGGACAGTTCCACACGAGTTCTAAAGGTACTTCAGGGCCCTGACCAAGGAATACAGTGGAAGTAATGGAAAGAATTGGAAGAATTCCTTCCTTGTTAACTCCCTCAGAGATATTTTTGTTTTCCATTTTAAACTTCCCAAGGCAAAAGTAGCACAAGTACACACATAATAGGCTGGAGAAGAACATTCAGCTTACCAGCTGATAAACTCTTCCTATTATGTCTGCATTTATTACAAGGGCACTCAAACCATAGTAATTGCAGTGATCTTACAGGTGATAATACACTTTCACTGTGTTCAGAGAGAAGGACCATTTTTGTGTCTGTCTTGTATTTATTGTATATACGGCCCCATTTTTATTTATTTAGTTAGTTAGTTAGTTTTTTAAAATAATTTATGTTTAGTTTTGTCTTAGCTGATGTTTTCAGGCCTTGGTTTGGTCTTTCCCTCGTCAGTCCTAAGTCAACAAAGATTAATTAGATGCAAAATTTTGCTCATAAAGGTCCTCCTGACCCACATGCTGGACAATACCATAGAATAAGGGGAACAAATCACAAAAGCCATGAGATTGGAGACTACAAGGAAGAGAGACTATTTACAAGAATATATGACAGTAGAAGGAGAAATGGCTTAAAAATTAAAGAGGACAGGCTTAGATTAGAAGTTAGACAAAATGTCTACTCTGAAGGTGATGAGGCACAGGAACAGTTGCCCAGAGAAGCTGTGGATGCCCCATCCCTGGAAGTGTTTGAGGACAGGTTTGATGGGGCCTTGAGCAACCTGGTCTAGTGGAAGAAGTCCCTTCCCATGGCAAGGGGGACTGGAACGAGGGATCTCTAAGATCTCTTCCAACCCAAACCATTCAATGATTCTATGATTCCCAAGATGTTTTTACCCTATATTTGGCAAAATTTTTGTTGCTCACTCATAAAATGTGATAAGGGAGAAAAATTAAAAAGGCAGTGCTTTGCAAGGGGCTTCCTGATGCATCCCTTTGAAAGGGAGAAGCGCATATCTATCCTAGTAACTTGCATCTCCTGAACTTGTTTGTCCTAAAAGGAGGAGAGACGTGCTTTTATATCAAAATCATCTCTCTGGTAAGTTTCCAATGCTCAGCTGATTCTAATGATCTAAAGATACAAAATTTGGAGAGAGTACGATAATTGCAATATTAGTTAAATATGACAAATGCATTATTTCTCTTTTCAACCTAATTTGTCTTTTAAAAAAGTGCAATGCAGTTACAAATAGATTTCTAACTCCAGAAAGATAAAAATAATGACTATACTACCAGCCCCCAATGAAACACATCAATTATCTATAAATTCGTTTTTGTTTTATAAAAATGAATAGATTAATCAAATAGCTAAGGGGAATACTTAATTTTTAAAAACATTCTTAGAAGAGGACTTTTAGGCTTATCTTTTTTTTTTTTTTTTGGAAGAGGAAGGTCTTTTTGTGATTCTTACAGTAATATCAAAAGCATTTGAAGAAAACACTTGCTTTAAAAATATATATGGATGCCTTCTCAGCTAGTGCTAAAGAAAAAAACTCAGGAGCAGTTAATTGAGGGTGAGATAAGGAAAGGGTTTTAATTTGTGCCAAGGCATAGATGTTACAAGACGCGCACACACTGGCTGTGCCTAAGATGTTGCATTTTATAATAATATCTGTCCAATCCCAAGTGTTTCCACGCTGGTGGAAACACTTTGCTCTGGTCCGCTCCGGGTCCACTCCCTGGGAATTGGATCTGGGGGCTTTTTAAGACCACCTACTTCATCATTCTCATCATCCTCAGAGCACAAAGGGTACACAGTCACGTAGTTCTTGCCTCTGTTCTGTTGTTCAGGCCAAGATATGAGTGTTTTCCAAACAGCATAGGCCTTGCCTTGACAAGAGACTAAACATTTCTGCTGAATTCAGGGGTAGGATTGATATGGGGTGCATGGAATGGGGTAAGAGGGTTGAGGAATGTGTAAACTAAAGGGTGCTAAAGGGTGAGGAATACAATATAGCTGCCTCTAAAATCTACTTCTACTATAATTACATATAAAGCTTATAAAAATTAGCAAAGTCAAAAAAACTAAAAGGGTCTTAAGGCATCAATATGAAGGTTTTTTTGAAGGCAGGATATTGTTCCTTAACATATCTGTTAATCTTATTAGTCTAGTCTGTAACAGTTGCTAGTACACATATTAGATAATGCCAGTTGTTTTAGTGCATTCACAAGGTGCTTAGATAAAAGCATTCCATTTTGACAAATTGTTAGTTCTAACTAGTATCTAACTTTGTATTCTGAAGTCATATATTCAATGAAGGAAAATATAATTTACATGTTATTATTTTAAATCAGGAAAGTAGCATTGGTTTAATCCTCTAATGATAGAACTACTTGGTATGTTTGAAGACATGCATGAAAAGATCTTGTTTGTTTGTTTGTTTTTTAGTTTTATTTCAACAAGTCTCGATCTCTTGTCATCAAGCCTTTGCCTGGTTAATATAGCACAGATCTCTTAAGTGGTTTTAAGTAGCTTCTCATGTGCTGTCACTGCTAAAAATATTTGGATGTGTATAGAGTTGAGTATGTCACCTCAGAATTTAGGCTGCTACAACTCCATTTAAATATTGAACACAGTATGGGTGAGGGGAAAGAATATCAAGTACTCCAGTCAGTTAAAGCTATTTTAGTGGTCTGTGATACTGTAAACTGTGAAACTTCTTCCTTCTCATCACTCCTGGCTTTCTAAATGTTCAGAAATAAACATCTCATAATTGCATATAATAATTATTTATGTATTCATTAGAGAACATGTGAGCTGAGTTCAGTAGGAATATTTATGTATGTGTGGGTTGCACATATTTGATAAAATTGTCTGTCATGCTAACTCACTCCCTCTGGTGACTGGACCCCTTTTTTAGTTGGATGAATATTATCTGAGATGTGTGGATGTGGTACTTAGGGATATGGCTTAGTGGTGGACTCAGCAGTGCTGGATTAACAGCTGGACACGACGATCATCAGGTCTCTTCCAACCTGAATGATTCTGTGATTCTATCTACAGCCTAAAAGCATGTGTGCAATTATCCAAATGTATTATAGACGCTGTTGGAGTTAAAGAAAAAAAAAAAACAAACAAAACCCCACTCTTTCCCCAATCCCCAACAAAGAACCTGACCATTTTCTACCAAAGGAAACAGGCTAACAAAATAGCCCTGTGCCTGTGTTGTATACAGAATTAAACGGTCAATAGATTCTCAAGCTGGTTTTCTAAACAGATCATACTCTCAGAGTGTCCAATCTTATCTTAAGTAGGTTAGCAGTAATTTATGTGGAAATGCAATTCTGACCGTGGTAAAAAAGAAGGTATCATACAAAGGCTATGAAGTAGAGGTATACATAGTGCAATATTGTGTCAAAATGTGTTTAAAAAAAGATGCAAAACAATGAAAACCTAGAGGAGAGTAAAACCACATAAACCTTCTCTACGAAGTTATTTAGTATAAGAATTGGGAACCTGATTGCCTAAGATGCTAGAGATCCAAACAATTCATCTGGTTGCCACTCTGGCATAATAAATGATTGGAGAAGGTGTCATTTTTTAAAAATTTGTTTTGCATTATGATTATAATTCTTCCCAACTGAGATGTGGTAGAGATGTATTTGTTGGAGGGAAAAGCTATAGTGTTTTTAAAACTTGCTGAACACTCTATTTAAGCAATAGTTGATGCTAAACAAAGATTAATATGTTCTTGCTTATGAATTATCAAGTTAATACCTACTTTGAGTGACAACATATACATGTTGACAACTTCTCTGAATTAGTACAAATGTACATCTAGTCCAGTACTTTTCTTCTGAGAGTGCCTAGGGAAGATTGGAAAAAAAGCAAAAGCATGTAAGATTCCTCTAACATACTTTCTCTTTAGTGATTTTTGTCTTGCAGAGTGCTTCTCTTTAATAGCTCTTGATGGATGTCTCACTCATAGATTTGGTTACTTTTACCCATGTGAAATTAGTGTCTACAGCATTCTGGTTCAGAGATATTCACAATGTAATGAATCCTGGATACAAGTGCTATCTTTTTTATTTCATAGTGCACACCTCCTGTTCATTTATTTAGTTCTTGTAGGATAAGAAACCATGAACAATTGTTCTATATTTCTAATCTCTGAAATGCTTTTTTTTTCCCTTCAGTTGCTGACATATCTTTGTAGCCATCTCTATTCCATTCTGAAACCTCTCAGTCATTTAATAGTTGTTTGTATGGAAAAGCGCCCATCTTTGGTCATTCTTGTTGTGTTTCTCTGTTCTTTTTCAAATTTTACTGCAAGTTTTTTTATAGGGGGAGTCACAAAAAGCAAACAGTCAAGTTGCTCATGCAACATGGATTTATACAGTGGTATAGTAATATTTTTCTGTTTGAGTACCAGTCTTTGCCTAATAATTCCTTTTATTGTCATACATTGTCAGGACTGAGTATATATTTTCAGAAAAGTGCAAATTATACTCTAAAGATCTCATACCTAGGCAATGATAACTAGTTTAGAGCCCATCACTCTATAAAAAAGGTTTGGAGCTTTTTTTATTTCCTTCATGTAATACTTTGAATACCGAATTAAGTATATTGAATTTGACATACCAGTATCATAACTAACGTCTTCAAGCAAACCAGCTTCTGTGTTTGCTACCTAAACTACCTGATTAATTGTTCTCCATAAATTCTGTTCCAGCAAATGTTATCATTTTATTTTCTTTCTGCTTCTCCTGAATGTTGTTGAACAATTAATAGAACATGTGAGTTCCGGTGGATGTCCAGGTGCAACTCCACTGGTGACTTTTCTTCAGAAGAGACCTGCAGATTCTTTCAAAGGAGAAGTGAAAGAAGATAATTTCCCAGCCCATGACAAGATCTGATGCCCATTGTTAGTGAAAAGGTAGATCAGAAAATACTGTAATTAGGACTGTAGTATACAAGACTGAAGTGCTAAGAACCATAGCTTAATCCAGTGAGTCTTTAGGTTGTCCTTTAACCTTTGTGCTGATCTTAGATGCATAGCCCATTACCTGCTTTGATCTTGGGGAAACATACCAGGTATGCAAAGCCAAGAGTGGAATACCCACAGTCCTTGTTCTAGGAATATGTTACCGTGTTCAACATGAAATTATAGACATTTACAAGAGCATCTATTCTTAAGAGGAGTAAAATACTACTCAGTGAACAACAAAAGTTAGAAGCCTCTGTACAGTCAGATGACAGAGCCTATCTTGAGTTCTGCTTGCAGTCTTTTTCCCTCTAAACATCAGTAGTCACTTCAGCCAGTCAGTAGGTTTTTTTCAAAATCTCTTTCATACTAAAACTGCTCTCATTTTCTGTGAGGAGCTGCTTTGTAACTCTAGTCTGCAGATTTTTGGGAAATCTTGAATAACAGTTGCATGGATATCTTTTTTATTTTGTGGAAATATGGTATTTCTGCTATGCTTTAGGCTTTCTAACTACCTTTGCAGTTCAGCTAATTTAACCCTGAATTACTGTTTCGGAATACTGTCCTCTCATTCTCCTAACAGAACTGGATGAGGAGATAGTTTTTACAAAATTGGGTTATTATAAAACTCAAGTTCAGAGATCCTAAATGTTTGGAAATTCTATTACCATTCTGGGAAAAAAGCTTTGAAATTTGAAAGTGAAATGAAGGTACACAGTAAATAAAATTGGCAAAGTATTATATCTATAAACTGAAAGCTTCATGCATAAAACTATGAATTACCAAGGCTGCCAACTCTCCTCTTAAAATTCCCATTTCATTATTGATTAGTTCCAGAAATACTTCATAGATTGAACCATCGCATTTTAAATGTTTCATTTAAGGTAACTGCAAGTATGCAATATTGATGTTCATCATCTGTATTTGCAATAAACAGGAGCATTAAATTTGGATCTATATGAGCAAAATTACTTGAAAATATTTATGCTAACTCCTAGCATTTAGATAAAATGTTTTTACTTGAACTAGTCATGTCCAAATACAATAAACATATATAAATTGATTTTTGCATGAATTCCTTATTTTTTTTTGTTTAGACAAATTCAACAACATTCGACAATAAATAAGGTCAAAACCAATTATCACTGTTACTTTAGTGAATTAACACTTCCATGTTCTCTGGAAAAGAAAGCTATATTTAACACGTAATTATATTTCCTGTGAAATTTGTTTTCAAGAGAAAACCAGAAAACATTAGAAGCAATAATGGGCTAAATGCCTTTTTTTAATTGAGTGTTATTCCTGATGCACATTACTGGCTGTTCTTACCCAAATACCATTTTTATTAATTTATTGCCATAGATGTAGTTCAAAGTATACAGCAAAAGCATAGCTTATAACAATATTTGGTTCTGTGCCTATTTTTAAATAATATAATGTTATGATTTTTTGATTTGTTCTTCATTATGACTGCATTGAAAACAGGTGGTCTAGATTTACAGGTGTTTTGAGGTTCATTTTAACCATTCAGTTGTTAATCTGAAAAACAGAACAAGGAAGCATTCTCTGATCACCTTTACCGTAAGGTACTTTGGAATATACCAAACTTCTACAATGATGGAATTTTTGTATTTGAAGCAAATTTTTGAAGGCTACTGGAAGAGGACATTTGATTACAGTCAAGGCATTATGTCCTCTGCTTTCCAATGATTTAGTAGATCCCACAGAAATAAGGAATGTCAAAAATTCATTTCATTTTGGACACTGTATCAATCAAGCACTGGGTATTTATGCTGTGGGTTAATTAAAAAGTCTGAGTGATCTTTAGTTATTTTAGATAAAAAGTTGAGTTCTGGAAAGTGCAACACGTATTTTACATGATCTAACACACAGCAATCTGCAGCAGGAAAGGCTACTCCAAACCAAACAAGACATTTTGGATATCTTTATATTCCACAGGGAACCCACTTTGAGCATTTGACTAAATTTTTCTGAGATCATGTGTTATTCAGTGAGACAGTCATTAATTTCAACTGATTTCATTGACAGTAACTACAAAGTAGGTAAATGATAGCACTAGTGACAAGAGTTGCTGAAGAGAAAACACAAAGAGTCAGTGATGGACAGAGGGTGAAAGAAATTTTCTAAGCAAAAAGATGTAGAAGAGTCTGTAATTGACAAATGCTCCCTCAGAACCTAAAACTGAAAACCATGATCCTTGGTCATTTCTCTTGGCTACCACTAAGGAACTGGGGAGTCCACTGCAGAAATAGTGAATGATGCTTGTAGAAAGACAAGAAGCTGTGGCAACTCTTAGGCCTACAGTTTCTTAGATCAATTTGGAGATTCATACACTCTGATGATCTAAATCCATGTAAGCTGGACTTTCAGTAGTTCTAGATGTTGGATTTTTATTTACATCAACCTTTTAATATAACTAAGTTATTAAAAGAAGTTTGTATTAACTTTACTTGACTTTTTGTTGCATTATGAAGCAAATCTTAATTATATTTACACATATGCCTTAGTGTTCTGTCTTATTTGATAAAGAGAATGGAGAATGAATCATAGGTGTAGTGCAAAAATAGCTTTTGTCTGTTAAAACTTCTGCATCTTTTATTATTGGTGCTGAAAGGTGTTTAGTGAATAAGACAGATAATTACAATAACAAAAAGAGAAAAATAGTGGTAAACAAACGTGGTTTTAAGTGGAAAAATTGCCTTTGCTTTTGCATCAAAGCTCCTAACTAGCGTAATGCATCAAACTAATAGTTCATTCAATTCAGATTAATTGTGTAGCTGAACATGGTTGCATATTCCTCATGTTCAGGATAAAGGATGCATTTGCCCAGGTTGTGAGTACTCTTAGATGAATCTGAAGTAAACCGAAGCTGTACTTTGAACAAATGAAATGGTTGCATACCATTTCATGAAAAAGAACAGTATCATGTTAGCAACCTAGGCCTCTTGAACACTTTGGACAGTTTAAGCTGTTTTTACCTCACTTCCCATGCCTCTGCTATATGGTGTCAATATTATTGCTCCCTAGACTTACCCTGAGACATGAAGGCATGCTGGTAGAGTTTGCAAAACACGTAGCTGTCCCTTCAAAGCTCTTGATGAAGACTTGAGAGATACTATTAAAAACTTTTCAGAAACCCCTCTAGGCTACTTGAACTGGATTGCCTTTGCCTTTTGCAACCCTTACCACTCCATTAGTAATTCAGATTTGTCACAGACTACTTTGTAGCTGAGATTATTGAATCACAGAACATGTCACAGAGGAATTCTGGCAGGCACTTGGCCAAGCTCCTTTATTCATGTTCAAATTGTGGTCTACCTGAATCCTTGTCTGCAAAGCTGATTTCTAGCCAGCTGAATTTCTATATTTCTATATGGAATTACTCTGTCCCAAGTACAAGACTTTTCATTTGTCTTGGTAGAATTCCAGAGTTTGTCAGCTACTTCCTCTGCTTATATAGATCCCTCTGAAGGAGAGTCTTGCAGAAGTATGCTTCCTGATCCTCTGGATTTGATGCCAGCTGCAAGTTTTCTGAGTGCATTTTGTCCTGTCATCCAAGTCACCAGTGAAAATTAAACAGTATCAGCCCATTATTGAAACCCCTCGTAGCGAGCTGATCCTTAGTCTGTAAAATGCTGACCGTGGCCCTTTGAGCCTGAAGGTGTGGTAAGATACTTAAAATCCACTCATGCTATTCACACTTTCCTAGCTGGGACCCAACAGTGCTCTGAGTGACAGAATCAAAACCTTGCTAAAGTCAATGATGTTCACTACTGTTCTAATAACCATATGGCTCATCATTTCATAATAGAAGCCAGTTCAGGCTTAAATTCACATGTATACCTTGCAAAATGTTCCCTACATATAGATGAATAAATACAGCTTTTTTGCTTCTCTATGAAGTCCTCTGATGTTAATGTTGCCTGTGTCTGTCTTTGTAGCCTGCAGATTTGTTGACACTGTATTTTAAAAACCTTTTTATAAAATCATCATTCATTCATTACCAGTCTCTGTATTTGAATTTGCCATGATCACAGGGTGCATAATTTGAATGGATTTATTTAAAGTTCAAAAAATTAACGTGTAGTTTTATCATATAACACCATTCATGAATACTTATGTGGTCCACTGTTTTGATGGAAAACATTATTTTCAGTTTTATGGTATTCCTTTTTGATAATTTCTAATATCCAGTACTGGGTGAATCTCATGCTGGTGATGTGCTAAATATTTACAATTGGTCTTATAAAGAATCATTATTGACTTTATACCTCATTAGATTTCCTGTGAGGATTTAGAAAATGTAGTGTATAATCCTCCCATATGTTTACTGGTACTTATCAGCCTTTTATGCATTCTTCAAATTGAGAAGTCTTTGTTTGAAGTCTTTGATTGAGAAGTCAGTCATCACAGTTTATTATTTGTATCTATCTTAAAGTTTTTCAGATGTTTTAAAGAAAAATACCATCAGTGGTTCAGTCAATGAATATAGTTGATAATTAAAGGGTCAGCATGATAAGGTGTCTTTTAGTTGCATTAATCCTGAAGGTGGGAGTGTTTATTTCATTCTTCACTTTTTTAAACATCACCTTTTAACCCTATTAATATTTAGCTACAATCATATTTACTACATGAAATTCAGTTATGTCCCATTCATATAGAATGTAAGGGCAAAATTATGATTGAGAAGTTTGTGAAGATTAAGAAAAGAAAGTCTGTTACCAGTAGTTTATAGTCACTAATCATCAGCTTTCATAACAGCTGCAATTTTGTAGGATCCTGCAAAGTAAAAGCTGTTGAAAGTATCCAAGGTAAAAACTGAACACTGTTTTTTCAGTGGCTGAATTTTTGGCAGAACTTTAGTTAAAATTTCCCTACACGGAGAAGACTTTGTCTATTGTCTGTCAGATGAATAACAGCTGACCTTGAGAAGGTCTTTCTCCAAGAAAGGTGGGAGGCTGACAAAACTCTAATGCAAATGGTGGTGCCCTATGGTGCTGGAAGAAGGAGAACTTAAATCTGCATCTGCAATATGCATTGGCTTGTTCTGTGCATGACTGAGAAGACAAACTGTGAAACTGCACAGTCCTGGATGGGATGCTGGGAAAGCTCGTATTTCAGCTGACAGAGTGTTCCAGAGATGTCAGGATTTGACTCCGTAGACAGCAGAATGGTGTTCCAGGTCTTGGCAAAAAGGTATATAGGAAGATCAGAAAAGAGTGATCTAAGAAATGGTTTCTAGAATCTTTGTTTTATAGAAATTTAAGAGACTTGGTGACCCAATATCTGGGTCCATAGCAGATGACCTCTACAGGATACATGGGGAGAGGCATAATCACAAATATTGCTATGTATTTGATACACCAATGGAAGAATCTGAGTAGGTTTTAGTATTGATTTATATTGGCTAATGTATTTTTGATCAGTGTCTTGAAAACGACTTTTTTCTTATCTTGAAACAAACTGAAAGGTCAGTTGCAATAGAGGACAATCTGGTTAATATTTCTGTACTTAAGTGTATATACTTCTGCTATTCTGACAGCAAATTATAGTCTGGTAGCATCTTATAAGGGGTGTGCTACTGTTTAGGTTAAGATCTAAATCTGGACAAAATATCTGAGATAAGTTGTTGGATGAAAAACAAAGTGCTCACTGGCGTGATCTCCCTGTTGTCCAAACTACCATACTTACTGGAATATTACAGCTCCCATTTTCCCATATATGAGGAGATGTGCATTTGGGAATAGATGGAACTTGTCCAGAATTCACGCAGGAGGTGGTAAGAATGCATTCCTGCAAACTGACACGTTAGCACACTAAGCTGTGCTGCCAAGCCATGGCATAACCATGAACTCTCCCCCCATCACCTTACCCAGTGATGAAGCCAAATAAGTTATTTCCAGGTGTAACAGAAACCAGTTGATGCTGACTTCAGTATCTAGAGTTGTTTCCTAAATAGCATATGTGAATATATTTCAGAAGGGACAAGAAGAACTAACAGGATCAGTGGATGTGAGTAGTGATGTAGAGAAGGTCTGGGAAGAAATAAAAGGAGATGAGAACAAGAAGAGATGAAAGGAAAGAGTGGGAAGAGGGAAAGAAAAAAGTGGAGGCTATTCTAAATGGATCTGAGATTCTGTGTAGTGATTTTCTGTAGGGAAAGCAGATAGAAGTAAAAGCAAAGACTTATTAACAGATTTTAAATGGAATTAAATCAGAGAATCTGTCAAAATACTAATTTTCAATATAACAATCTGTGTAAGACTGTGTATACACACAGATTGAATGGGCAATTTTTGCGTGGTTATTGATTTGCAGATAAACACTAAGGTCATTGGGTGTCAAACTCCATGTTATCTTTCTATGAAGTGGTTTTTTTTTCCTGAAGAGAGATGCTTTTTGAAGCTATTATCAGAAAGTAATCTTTTTGTCTTTTGAGTTGAATAGATGGTATCAAATTATAAGTATTTTTGAAGCATTTCCATGGGGAAAAGTATCCTGGTTTTAAGAGTTTTATCTAACTTGATGAATTCCACTTTAGTTGGGCTATTTAAAAGCTTTGCTTAGGCTGCTCACAGCTGCAAGTACATCCCAATTGTGGAAATTTGTGGCTTGAACTGGCCTCTTTGCATTTCTTCCTCACACTTCTCTGAAGGTTTTGTTGCTACTCATTACAGATTCCGGTACAGCAGCAAAACTTTCAGTGCTCTCTTCAGCAGAAGGATCCCTTCTTAGTGCCTTTTTTTGTCTACAACATTCCAAACTGAAAAGTAAGCTACTAAATTTATAAATAACCCAAAACTCAAATGAATAAATGCAATGTTGTTAATAATTCTTTTTAAATTATTTTTTTTAACAAATGAAACCACACTGATATTTAGCTGAAGATAGTAGATAAGAAAACAAGCAAAATAAAGACTTTCACTTGAACATTTTCTGCCCTGCTAACTAAATAAAATCTGAAGACAGTGATATCTGTGCAATCACATATATGCCCATGATGCAAGATCAATGGAGTTTGGGTATCTTTCTCTGTTTTTCAAAGTCTAATGAATATATTTACAGTGACTGTAGAAAGCAATAATATCTTTCTTTGCTTTTTCCCTTATGCTCAGTCACTATAGTAGGTAGCATTTCCAGAATCTACAAGAAAAATTGTTCAAATATATTTTAAAATATTTATTTCTGGTGTAGATAATTTCCAGTGCAGAGAAATATGTCACAAAAGAGTTGGTGAAATGCGCAGAAGCTGACAGGATGCATAGAAGTAACAAATTGAAGCTTTTCAGAAACTTGGTGATGTGCATAAGTTGGTGTTCATGTGATTTTACAAGCAGCACTAGAAAGATGTTTTGGAAATGGTGCATTGCATTTGACAAAAATGATCTTTCTTCCCCAGAAGAAATAGGATAGGTCATGTTAATAATGACATAGAAAATTTCTTTCAATGTAAGTATCTTCCAAAATTTTTCAGTTAATATCTTTTTATATACATATATGCCTTTTTTCTCCCACTTCTGCATTTTTTTTCCTCTTTTGTACATCTTTCCTAATACCTTTCTCACCATCATTGCAAAGACTCGGCACAGCAATTTTGGAAGCTCATAACTGAAGCTCAGTTATGTGCATCTAAAAATATTAAGTTCAGAAAATTAATCCATGAGATTCCACAAAAATATCTGAGACTAAATTTACCATCTCATCAGTGTTACATCAATACCTGATAACCTTGCTTTCTGCTGATATTGTTTTTAAAAACTGACACTTTTCAGTCCCATTCTTCAATAGTCATTGTTAACAATACACTAGCATAGCAAGAACTGTTTTTCTATTTTAAAGAAAACATCTAAAACTCAAGGGCAGACAGTACTTTTTTACTGTCAATGTCAGTGTTGCTGGGGAAAGTCATCTTATTCTCCATATTCTGAACAAAGCCACTTATGGTGGATACAAGTGTAAAGTGTTAAGTGTTGAACACTAAATGAGAAAATTGGTTGCAAGTCTATGAGGTTTTTTGAAATTCTAATGAATCTCATTTGAAGTATGTATGCTAATATTGCACTATGATCTGCTAGATTCTCATTTCTGCTTTATTTATGCACAGATAATTTTTAGCGCATGCTTTCCTCTTATCTTAAAATTAATAAAGACCTTTTTAAAGGATTTTTAAAAGGTAACTATTGCTGCAAGAACAGCTGTTTAAGAAAATATATCAGAAAATGTTGTAATGCTATGCAAGCACAGTCATTATTCATATGTGTCCAGACAAATGATCAGATGGGTAAGATGTCCTAGCTGTGGGTGTTATATCATCACATATCAGGACAGATATGATTAGAATAGGTAATTTGGCATATTTTCTTAAACAGTGATGTATCATTTTAGGTCAGAGGACTTCTCATATTTTCTGGACTGGGAAATTAATATTTCATTTACTTTGATTTTTTTTAAACATATCTTAAAATTAACCTTTGCACCAACTTTATTGGCTAGAAATATATTGTTGTCTAATTTGGAATATTGAGTCTATAAAAGCTGTGAGTTTATATACACACAAAAACCTAAGATACCGTATCCGACTACTTTCACATCAGCAATTCCAGGAAGATGCATTGAATCAAATTTTAACCCATCATAATAACTTTGAAATTTCCCTTAGGATTCCTTGAATGGTGCATGAAATCAGTTACAAAACATACTGAGAGGATATGTTAAGGTTGAGCAGGCAGTTTCAGTCTGCTGAGATGATAGTAGGAACAGGAGGGAGAGAGACTTATTATCAGCCACTTTGTTTACTGTCTGTTCAAGAGATGTAAATGCATAAAAGCTGGAATTACATTCTTCTTCATAAGGAGAAAGAACCAGTGTGTCAATCAGGATATCCAATGTTTGTATTATTTTGCTTATCCCTAATAAATAGCCTGTGAGAAATAGCCTGTGGACCTTATGGGTGCAGATTACTGATTTCCACTGCAACAGAAGACTTTGAAGCCATATAGATTAGGAGTTGGCTTTCTTGGCCTGAGTTTTCCTCTAGGCTGAAAAAGCTTTCATAGCAATTGAATGGCCTCTGCAACTTCAAAGGGTTCTCATAACAACAGCCTGTAGAATGAATCCTTTATCTGCACTGTTGTAAATGTTGTTAACATAAGTAGTGGTGATTCTTTTCAAAACACAATCAGGTTTACCTAGTATTCCTGTGGTACTGATACAAGAATATAAGGCTAACTAATACATATAGATATTTCTTTATATTTTCCAAAGTGACTTTAGCCAGATTTGAGTGACATATCTTTACAGGTTTTTTTTATCTCATGTATTTCCTGTCTATTAAGTAATTCTCCAGCTGTCCGAAATGGTTCCTGTTTGATACAAAGTAACCATGACACGGTTGAGAAACTGCAAGAATGTATTTGAATTGTCAGTCAGTGCTGCTAATACTGCACTTCTGGTAATTCTGATCTTGAATGATGTATTCAATGAGGAGCAGCCCACAACTTCATGGAAACATTCTCTGTTTCTGTATTTGATGACAAGAGAGCCTTAAGGAATCGATGACTCCTCATATGTCTATGAACTGTGCTTCTGAACTATTTTTTAATGATCCTAGTGCCCTGAAGAGCAAGTGAAAGTATACGTTTTATTGATTTTTGTAAAGACTTCAGTGAATCACTATAGTGCATGTTTCACTCCTTTATAACTTGACTTCTGTTGAGTGCTTTGGGTTGTGCAGATTTGTGAGAAACACAAGGTCTTGGGGAGGAGTTTAATTCAGTGGACATAGCAAGTGAAACGCATTTAATTGAAGTAAGAATTAAATTTAAAACACGTGCATAATGAGCTCTGAAATTTTGCTTTAGCATTATCAGTTTGTGAATTTGAAACTAACAGAAAGTGATTATTGCTGATTTTCATAATGATTGCCGTCATTAACATTTTAAAGAAGTTAAAACATTTGTAGTATGTGAGCAATGACATTCAGAGAAATCCTATTAAAAGCAATGAAAAATACCAGAAGGGTAAAATTATGTTTAGAAAGTAGTACACATTGTTTAATAATTCAGCTGCATTGCGGTTAATTTACTTTTTTCATTTAAAAATGTTAAGATACCTTAAATTGTTTTCGCTTAATTTACTAATAAAGAAACTTGCTTTCTTTAAAAAAAAAAACTTAGAAATCATATTTTCTGGGTGATTTCCATGTAAAATTAAGAAACATGCCTTAAAATTATAAAAATTACTGTATTGGTCCCAGGTCCAATTAGTCCAATGCTTTCTCTCCATGTGAACTTAAGTTGATATCTAGAGAAGTGCAAGAATCACATTATCACATTATTATAATTTGTTCTTACTCTCCCAAGTGTTTGTGTAGTCTCTTCCTGCACATGTAAGATTCTAGAATCCACAGAAACCTTTGGAAAATATTTTTTTTTAGATCTATCACTTCAAATATGAAAACTACTGTCCTTCATTTTGAACCTGGCCTCCCACTTACTTTGATGGCTTTCCAGTCTTAGAAGAAACAATAAGGCATCAATACCATGACAGCCAAAATTTTGTTGACTTCTGCAAAATCTCTCTGCATTATCTGCTTTGTAAAATAAAAATTCAAACCTATCTAATTTTTTAAATTTATTTAAACTGATCTATACCCTTGTCGTACTTGTCTTTCCACTGAGCTTTTACCCACTTTGCAGAGGACACAGCGCTGCATATGGTATTCATGTGGACAAATCACAGAGCAAAATTATGTTGTTTTTTGTTTACTTTTAGTTCTTTTACAAAGAACTTCTAATCATTGACTTGAATTTTTCTCTGCTAGAGAGGACAGAGTAGATAAAACTGCTTGTCATGACTCCACTGTTTCTCTCCTGACAAGTCAACTTACAGCCCATTGATCTAGATTCAAAGGATTGCTTTTGCTGTTGTTTAATGCTTTTCCCTCCCATTTAATTTATCTACCATTTTATTGCTTGAGTTCTCAATCTCATAAAGTCCTTGAGCTACCTCTTACAGCCTACATTCATTCTTACTACTTCAAAGAACCATTAAAACATACAGACTTTGCTTCAATGGTAAGCACTTTATTAGTACATGCATCTATAAACCTTTGTAAGATATAATCATCTATAATTTATTTAGTAATTGGATTTTTTTCAGATGATATTTAAGAATTTTCTTAAAAGATATGTGCTTATGCAGTAATTTTTGGTCTTAAGAAAATAAAAGATGAAACCTGTTTCAATATTAAAAGAATTTGATACTAAGTTCACTGAAGCAAGAGGTCAGCTAACATATTCTAGTTTATCCTTTGTACTTTTAAAACCTGAAGCACTCTTAATGTTTCTAGTTATTTGAATTAAAATACTCTATCCTTGTGAGAGGAAACAGAAACCATGGGGTGTTAGCTTCACATTTGTCTTTCAGAGAAGCTGTAATAAATATTCCCTAGGATGACCTATCAATCACTCTTCATTAAATCTCATTGACTAGTACTATAAATAATTGCAGAAAATATTCTGTTTTCTTTCATAGTTTCTGATCATTTTCTTATGAAATTGATTTGTACAGGACTTCCTAACAACATAGCTTTAAAAATATTATAATTTTCATTAAAAAATGTTTTTCTAGTCTCTTGTCAGCAAAGACAAGAATGAGGATGATGAATAAGTAGTAATTGTAATGGTAATAGTTTTCAGTTTTGAGTAACAACCATATTGCTGTAACACAGAACTAGAATTCTCTGCTACCCTGAGCATAAGGCTGAAAATAAGACTTGAATTTTAATCCAGACTGTACAGCTAAAACATTGAGGACTTGTCAAAAAGTTATTTATGCCTTTTTTTTTTTCTTCCTTGCTTATGTGTGTGCTGTTAAACGATTTTGGGAAAAGAAAGACTTCTTTGCTGGCATAAGGTCCTGGAGGACAACCACTGATGAATCATGCTCTGTTACTTTTCATACTGAAACATTCTACTAAATATGTGAATAATATGTTTACAATGAGTTCAAAGCAGAAGATAGAGCAGAAAATGACAAAATTAGTCATGCTAATGGTGATGTGTGCTGATTTTAAAATTGCTGTAAAAGAAGAGCAAAATGACACTGATGAAAAAGCTTTTGTTATGTCATTTTGAGTAAATTGAGATCAATGCCAGGAGAGCAAAAGGCACATTACCTGACTTCATTTCAGCTATTTCAAGCCAACAAGTAATGTTATCCATTAAGTACAGAGCTTACTGTAGTTCGTGGAAAAAAGACTTCTTTGTTTTGTTTTAAAAGTTGTTTTATTTTAAATTAGGTTTGAAATAGGCAAACAATATAAATACAGGCTTGATATGGTCTTAATTTTAAATAGTGGGTACTATTTGGCACAGTGTTCATTGAAGAGTGCTTTGTGGCTGCTAGGAATAAAGAGGTTGAACTTGTGAAAGTTAATAAGAAAGTTCAATTTTCACATGTATTAACAGAATTAAATTAACCAAGGCAGTCTACAGGTGACTAAGATCTTCCTCCTTTTACAGATAATCAATTATAAAGTGATACACAAACTACAAATGTGACATCTTCCCATACTTTTTAGGTTTCAAAACTTTTTATTCAGCGTGATATTGTGGCTGTTCTTTACTCATCTTGATAAAATAAGGAACTGTTTAGTCTTAATAAATTTCATATGTTTTAGTTTTTCTCTTTCTAGTAGCCTGATGTGGTATTCTAAGATCACAGATGAGTTTTATGGTGTGTACAGACCCATACAGACTATTTTGGGACATTAAAGGAGTTAAGATTAGATTTTTTTCCCATGTATAGGGAAAGAACTGAAATAGCCCAACTATTACTATCTATTCTTTAACGTCTTCAGAAAACTCAAATCCAAGTATAACAACTCTTTTCATAAATGTGCTAAATTTAGAGCATCAAAATGTTTCATATTATGCACATTGACCCAATGCTTAGGATTAAGAAAACAGAAAAGTTGGTCAAAGCACTGTACAGCTATCACTGTCTTTTTTTTCCCTAAGAGAACCCTATTCCTTTGTTATATTTTAGAAGTGCAATGATATAATTTTTTCTGTTGTCTTACAAGAATATTGATATAACTGGACTTATACTACAAATGACAACCCAAGATGTATGACTTTTGAAAAAATAATTGTTAAAATAACGTTCTGTTATTGATTTATTCCTATTGCTGTTGGGATATTTTTACAAGTGTCAGCTTTGAAAACTCCTTTTTCCCACCTTTCTCAGTTTAATTACTAAATAATGGTCAAACTGAGACAATTTAAATACTTACACTCTAAGTATTGTAGCACCTTCCTCAGAGTTATTAATGCTTAGCTGCTTTTGCCTGTATTGGTCAATAAATTTTAAAACATTTTCAAAAGACAGCTGTATGTGGAGCTAAAAGCCTTATATGTGAACACACTCACTGTATTTGTGTTCATGTCTTTTGGACTGTAAGTTATTTAGGGAAAGGTACTTGAATGCAATGTCTATATCTTCCAAAAATTCCTGTCTATGGGACATGTAACAGAGATGAACTAGCACTTTAAGCTTAAAAACAGAAGTAATGATGGTGTATGTAGTAGTGAAGATATGACATTGCAAAACAAAGTGTACCCCCAAAACCAAAAGATGTCTGATAATTATCCATTTTATTTGTTGATTCAGTTGATACCATTTTGCATTTGATTTCAGTATGTACTGAAGATATTTTAGAAAGTGACCAGAAATATATTTATATTAGAAAGTACTTAGACATTTATAATAGAAAAACTGTTCTTAATTTGATCTAATTTTAACTGAAGGATGTGCAAAAGTAGGTCTATAAGGGCATGCAAAAGTAAATCTATAACATAGATTCTAGATAACTAAAGAGAAGCAATGAGAAAAGAAGTACTTTCATAATTTTCAGTAAAGCACTTGGTATGATTACACATTAGAATTTGTTTAGTCAACTAAAATCTCAGGAGTTAGTAATGATAGAATGAATAAGGAGCTGGCTGAAAGGGAGATGATATGGGTTCAATGAAATGGGAAAATACCACTATGAGGAGTTATTATTGAAGTTTTCCAGAGACCACCTGGGAAAAAACTTTTTTAATGTTTGGAATTGGATAACAGTGAAGCCTGACGCATTAAAGGGGATATGAAAATTAATGTTACAAAGTACAAGATCTTATACTTAGTTAATAGTAAGAAATTATACTTCAAGCCGAGAAGTAATCTACTGCAAAGAGCACAGTAGAAGAAAGTTGCGTGGACCTGTCATCCAAAGGGCAACTGTGAGGAACCAGATGAGATCAGTGTGAAAATGGCAATTGCATTCTACAGGCATATTGGCAGAAATCATTCGGGAAAAGATATGGATTAGTTGACACATTGCACTTCATTATTCTAACTATTGTGTACAGTTTTCTCTCATGTGTTTTCAAGAGGGTTGAATTCAAGCTGGATGAAATACAGTGATAACTTCAGTAATGAAAAACATGGTGGGAGGAACCAGAAGAACTTGGCTCAGGATCATTAGGCAGGATGAAGGGTAGTGGAGTTTGCAGAATGGCTGCAACAGCCAGGAAATTTCTCAAACCCTTTCCACCATATAACACACATTCCTCAACCAATGCAGAAATGTCTTATATTTAAATAATTAGTTTTGGTTTGGTTTACTTGTTCGAGGTTTTATGTTTGGTTGGGGTTTTGTTTGTTTATTTGGGTTGTTGGGTTTGTTTTGTTTGTTTGTTGGGTTTTGTTTGGGTTTTTTGTGGTTTTGTTTTGGGTTTTGGTTTTTTTTGTTTTGTTTTGTTTTTAAGGTGTTTTGCTTTGTTTTGTTTCATTTTGTTTCTACATTTTAAAATCTTAGATATTTTTGAGCCTCTTCAGAAAGAGTTCCTTTTTCCTGATCAGTGTTAGAGTTTGAAAATGTCTTCCCAATAGTTAACACTTATTCTGCTTTCTCCCTTTTTGCCTATTTTATAATCATCTCATTTTATGTTATTTCCAACCAGACATTTTTACACAGCTGTCTGCTGTCTTCATCTTCTAACTACACTTCTAGCTTTTATTTAAATGTTTGGGTTGTTCGGGTTTTTTTGTTTGCATTTCTCTCCTTTGTCTGAAAGAATGTATCCAGTAACTTTTGTAATTAAGAACCAGGGATGCATGTCAGATTGATATTGCATCTGGAGGAGTTACAAACAAGCTCACTAATAAGGTACACCATAGCAGAGCATTCACACTTCTGATAATGGCAGTATAAAAGGTAATGTCTTATGTAAAAGGTAACATATATATATATATTTATATATATATAACTGCTGTGTAACCAACAATATCCACATTTACTTTTTTGCTTGGTGATGGTGTCAGTAAGCAGAATTTATTTCACTTTCATTTTTTCTAAACCTTTACTCTGTCTTTACATTTAAAATTAAATTTTAAAAAAATGTGTGTGATTAAACTTCAAATAATTATTATTGATCTACAAAGGCAACATGGATGCAAAGCTACTAGTTGTCCTAGTCGGGGATATCTCTCAGTGACCTGACATCACTGTCAAAAAAATATGTTGTCTCAGAACCAGGTTTTCATTTCTTTCAAGGAGGAAAGAAGAGATTGTAAATGCATCATTTAGTTCCTGGGCCTATCTTTTGTGTTTCCAAAGGAATGTCATGGAACCTGGGCTCTGAGAGAGGTGCTGCTCTGTGAACCTGAGAGTTTTTTGCACAGACCACACCCTTCCACCTCCAGCAGCAGCTGCTTCTTTCACCATGGCTGCAGACTGTTAATGGTCAGGGATTTTCAGGGAGTGACCTGTCAAAAAGCTCTGCACTAGGTACTGCCCTGTAAGCTTAGGGCTTTTGGGGTTGGGTGGTGCTTTTTTTACCCCAATAAGGAGAAAACATATACTATAGTTTTCCCCTTAGATAATAAGAAAAGTAATAATGCAACCTATATACGATATTTCCTGTGAAATAATAACTTATAAGTAATTTTATAATATATGAAGGTTTTTCACATAAATGTTGTTCAATATTTTGTGGGAAAGCAGTGATTCTGGTGCATTTATTAGGGTTTTTTTTCATAACTTGTAAGAAATATGTAACATCAGTGCATTGGCCAGTTCCAGGTAGTACAACTGTTTCTTCATTTTGCAAAATTTTGCATTTGACTGTTTTGTTACAATGTAAGCATGAGATAGCTGTTGTAATTGGCATTTAAATATATTGTATTGAAAATTGAGAATTTTTAAAGAAATTCTTAGGGAATTCCTCTGGCAAAATTTGTATTATCATACATTATTATTATTATTATTATTATTATTATTATTATTATTATTATTATTATTGTGTTTATAATTACTATTTAAAAAGTTTTTTAAAAAGTAGTTGAACTATTAGTGTCAACAACATGATACAGTAGTCTCTTAGTTTTGATTTCAGAATATCATTTTTGCTAATGTAGTAAATTTTAAGTTTTACATTTGGTAGATGTTCTCTTTTATAGTGTTGTGCTCTAATTAAAAAATATAAACATGTCTATAATAGTGATTGGTCTTATGCATACAGGCATACCTAATAATACTAGAGTTAATTAAATAAAGGCTTTGAAATCTTGTAGAATTTAAATTGTCTGTGTCAGTTTATCATGTGAGACTTAGCAGTTTTCATAGAGGGCCCTATAACACCGGATGATTTCATGATCACTACTTCATGCCTTGAAGTATACTGAATAGTGACTTCAAAAATACAGATAATTACCCCTTTGTAAATGGAATATCAGAATACTTCTCTACCTTTTGAGATCTTTGCATAGTGAACTCAGTAAAGAGGCAAAATACGGCTACTATAGTTTGCTACCAGTTTTGAATCATTCAGTAACCATACAGTTGTCTCTCAGTAAGTCTGCATGACAGTGTCACTGAAAAACCTTCTCCTGTAACACAGAAGCTGAAGTGCTTCTGAGGATGCAGTATGTTTAAAAAACTACAGTAAATAGCAGAATAGTCAATTTAATTTGTACATATTCCTTTTCTTAGTGTAACGCATTGTGTCAGGTAATGCATCTACTTAAAAAAGGTCAGTCTCATTTGGGCATGTCTGGTGGGCACTGTCACTTCCATTTTGAGTCATAGAACAATCCTTCTAAAAGAGAAAAGAATCAGGATGGGCTCTCTTTGGATCTAAATATAAAAATATTATTTTTAATCATATTTTTTAACAATTTAGTTTGATTATTTAAAAGCAAAGCTTACTTTCCTGAGGATATTGATATGCTTTTTTAATGTTTGCACATTAGGGGGGTATGAAGTATTGCTTTTATGAGGCTAAAAAGAACATATAGGGGATCTTAGCTTCCTTATAGATTCCTGCTTTGTTATAATGAAAGTACTAATGTCTCTCTTATATGAAAGTATTTTGGTAATTAAAAAATAATAGATACATGATACATTTTGTAGTTTACTTGAAGAATGAAAGATAAAAAAAAGTAGAGATTTTTCATGCTTTACTGTCTGAGTGGAAAAATTGCTATTTGGATGATATTCAATTCCTATATAGTTCTTTTGTCTAATATGACAAAATCCTTACAAATATAGAATTTTGATATGCTGTTTTTAGTCAGGCACATCCCAAATGACAAAGCCAACTCTCAGCTGATCAGCCTGTAACCTAAGGCAATTACACAAGAGGGAAGAATATACAGTGTCATCAGTTTGATATGTATCACTCCTTTTTTATCCAAGTGTCCAAATGAGTTCTGGGACATAGAAATGAAGAGGCCTTCTGTTAATATTGGAGCTATTTAGTACATAGATGAGTGGAGAAAGACTCAAGGTCTGCACTCCTGTCACACATCTAAATTTTTTAAAGATTTTTTTTTAAACACTGAATAATGATGAACTGTTAGCTAACATGAAAAAAAATAGAATGAAGTTTCTGACTACTCCACTGCTCTTGCATTAACTGTCAGATAACTTCCGGTGTCTGACTTTGGATACACCATCATGTGTATTACAGTCTTACCTCTGAATTCATTTTCATGTTAAATACTTCTTCTTACAGCGTGATACTTGTCAGTCAATGTAATTGAAATGTCATGCTGACCTTTATTTGAAATCCTCTGAAATTTCTGGGGTTTTTGGAAGTTCTTTTTATTTTCATTCCATTTAAAATACTTAAATTACCCATGGTCGAAAAGTGCATGCTAATTAACTGCATGAAACTGCCTGCTAATTGATCTTACAAACAATATGTCTTTTGCAGATGTAGTTCAGCTGAGTCTACCTGAAGATCAAAAAATAAGCACCACTGCAGCAACAGTGGGACAAAGTGCTGTCTTAAGTTGTGCCATCCAGGGAACACTGAGACCTCCCATCATCTGGAAAAGGAATAATGTCATTCTGAATAGATTAGATTTGGAAGATATCAGTGTAAGTAGCAGAAAGTTCTATTTCACAGCTTATTATCAAAACTTGTCATAAATAATAGAAAAGCTCCTTACTCCTGGGTTTCAAAGAAAAGAAATGGAAATTATATGCCTGCTAAATTTTGTCTGGTTTTATTTTGCTTTGTATTTGAACCCTTGCTGTTAAATATAAAGAAAAGATGTTTCACAGACCAACCATTTAAGAGAATAAATATACCAATAAAAGCACATGAAGACCAAATTGCAGCCCAAAATACAGTCAACATTATACAGTCAGGGTTATACAGTCTTCATATATCTAGAAGAAAAGAGATATTTATGAAATGAACATTTTAAGAAATGCGTACAATCTGTACAAACAGATCATAATAATAACAACCGTATCTTCTAATAGGTCAGCGGAAATGTGTTTTTTCCAAAATAAGTATTTCATAATAAAATTGATTCTTTTACTCATTCCTCCAAATATTCAGCAGTGTGTATGGTACCTCTCAGAGAATGAAAAAAGGGATATCAGTATAATTTATAAATCTTTTTTTTAGTAAGGCACCTATTTGCCACCTAACTTAGCCTTGACCTCAAAATACAGAGAAAAATAGAAAATGAGAAACATGATTACATCTTCTGACAAAACTCTAAAAATAGGTTTTTGGCTGTATTTTCTGTGCTTTTGGGTATGCTTACTTGGCTTCTGCCATTTTGTATTAGCAAAGTTATAAATGTGGACAAATTGACACATTGGGAGTTGTGCTTTCTGTCTGACCCCAGCGAGTCTGAAATTCCCAGAACTGTTATATGTGTGGAATACTACCACAGTCAAGTATCTAGTTTGTCTATTTTTATTTCTTTTTTTTTTTTTTTAATGAATATTTTATTTCTAAGATGGCAATAGTTCTCATGCATAATCTTTGTTTTGGTTTGGTTTTTCTTAATTCTACTACTAACCTGAGCTTTCTCACAGTGGTGCTCTGTAAAATAAGGGACAATTTCAAAGCTCATCATGCTTGAGTTGTAGCTTTAAGTCATTTGAGAGGCTCAGGATAAACCCAGCATCATCTGAAAAGTTCTCTTTTAAATAAAGGTCTGCAAAATCTTACTTGAGTGCCAGAATTATGTTGGTGTGTGTGTTTTGTGTGCAGGTACAGTAGAAACTTTTAAGGGAGTAAAAGCTTCTAGTGACAGGAGTGCATAATTCTGATGATGACTTTATCACTTATTTGTTAGCTTAAGAAAAATATAAACAGACTGGAATGCTTGGAATTCTTTTTAAGCAAAAATTATGTTATAGTTCAGTCCCTTAATATTAGGAACTGCTTTGTTATGATTCAAATATAGAAAGAAAAGGTCAGATCCAATATCCATGGAGTGAGGCACTAAAATTAATAGAGCTCAAATATATCTATGTGATATTAATCTAATATCTCTTTCTAGGTAAACTAAAAAAGGGAGGAACAAAGAATTAGTAGAGTTTGGATAAAAAAAGAGTGCACAGAAAGACATTGAGTCAGATTGGTCCCCAGAATTTCTTTTCTTCAAAATTTATGTTATGACTCATTGTTTCCACAGATTTGATCTCTATATATTTATTTCTAGATTTTCCTTTGATTTGTTTCTTTTTTTTTTTTCCATATTTCTTTGGTCATTTCGTATCTTTCTGAAACAGTTTATCATATATTCACTTTTTTGGTTCTTACAGTTTCCTATTTGCTTAAAGATTATTATGTGACCATAATTTAGTATGCATTCAAGCAAAGTAATAAAAATAAAACCTTAGGGAAAAGAAAAATAATTGTGCAAAAAAAAAGTGGTGTCTTATATTTCACTATAGAAAATGAATTTAATACTTAAATAAATATTACTTCAAAGGAACAATGCAGAGCGTGCAATGTATGTCACTATTTAATCACCAAAGAATGTGTTATATTTATTCAAGTAATTTTAAACATTAAAAATCCCTGAGTCCTTGTATAATTTAAGATGTCCCCAGAGGCTTTACTATGGCTATATTATAAACTACAATGATATTTGCCTAACCTGGGAATTCTTAATTTACTCAGTTATACAAGAACCATGCCTGTGCATCTCAAGACTTACAATATTGTGTAAACAATAGTACATTTTGTGAAAAAAACCAAAACAAACACTGACCTGGGAAGATAGATAGTTTGGGTTTGGGGTTTTTTCTTTAACAAAATGCATCAAAGACCAACATAACTGGAAGTCAGCACAAATATATGAAACCAGTCAGACTAAGCAGTAGTGACAATGTGATTTTATAAATCATAGCAAGTGCTCATACTTATAAATTAAGTTTTTTCACTATCCAGTTCCCAATATGAAGTAAGCTATTTGCTTCAAGGAGGGACAAACTCAGAACAATGTAATGTCCTACTGTTTTGCCAAATGGAAAAATGCAACACGAAGGAGGAAAGGAGTCCAAATCTAAACTGAAATTGATAGATGAATTTCTATTTATTTCTTTTTTTAGTATCCTACTCCTCTACTGAAAGTATACAGGATATATCTCTAAAGCTGTCAACTGTGGAGTGGCTAAGAGTGAGTCTTAATGAGCAGTGTTTTATACAGTCTAAAATAACTCAAAGAAATATGAGGAAATACTGTTTCACTTTCAAAGGATGACAATAAGTAGTGTATTTTAAAATTTTCTGTTACGTGTGTAGTCAGATACTAATAATGTAACTGTTAATATTCAGTTGATAATTTTAAAAGTTCTTAGTACTCCTCAACTCTTCTTGTGGTACTTATCAGTAGCAAGTTGCAATACTTCCAAAAATAGTGATCTTTCTTTTACTGAAAGTAAGGGGAGTTAGGAATAATGAGCATCCATCTGAGTGAAATTATGAAAAATTATATGCCTCTGCAAGTTTTACTTTACTTAAATTGTAATGTGATTGGTCTGTGACTCACTACAGAATTGATATCGCGGGACATTTTGCTGATATTTTAGTGCACATATAAAAAGGCTTTTTTTTTCCTTGCTGTTATCCTGTATCTTAAATTTAATATTTGTCTTTCCACTTACCTCTTGGAATATGTTTTAGCTAACCTATTATTAGAGAAAACAATTCCAATGTATGAAAAATAGCAGATGTATTTCCCAAATGCAATACATACTACTTTTTAATGTTAATTTATTCACTTTTTAAAGTTTTCATTTCTTATTTTACTTTATTGTTTTTCAGATATTTTCTTCCTGTTTTGCCTTCAGGTTATTCCCTATACATGTGAGCAATACACTTCCTTACAAGATCTCAGTCCTTTGTTCTTACATGTATTCAAGATCTACTGAGATGATTTGTCCATGTGCAAAGTGTAACAGTAACTTCAAAAGAGTGTAGTTCAACTTTTCCTTTTGATAAAAACCTATGGCATCTTTCTTCAGCTAACCTTCACGGAAAGCACGTAATATTTCTAGTTTGGGGTTCTTGAACTTATGTCTAGGTTATATTTTTCTCAAAACTTCTCATTTGTTCATCTCATTAATTTCCACATTATGACTGTCACTTGTTTTGGTCTCATTCAGCAGCTGGCATTCTTTTCTTGACATATTTCCCCTTTGCCCGTCAAGAAAAAACATAACCCCAAAACATCATAACGGAGAATGTCATTAAAAGCTAATGTTCTCTAAAGAACATGATAGCTTATATTCTGTAGAGTTCTGCTCAGCAATTGATTACAGAAAGGTTTCCAGATTGTCCAAAACACTGTATGTTTTCTAGAAAGGATTCCTGACAGCTGACCTTTTCCTTCCAATTTCTCATCCTTTATTCCTCCTTTTTTTATTCTTAAGAAAAATCTCAGG
The DNA here is from genome assembly GCF_003945595.2 of Pipra filicauda. Lineage (NCBI taxonomy): Eukaryota > Metazoa > Chordata > Aves > Passeriformes > Pipridae > Pipra > Pipra filicauda. The sequence continues at coordinate 313,640 of NW_024104579.1, forward strand.
AGAACCTCATGAATTATTCCCTTCCACATTGTCTTCTCCCATGGGAGGCTATGGGCCTACATACAAGCTTCTCTTTGTGAATGGTTAAGTTGTTTAGTACAACACAGTTATGACTTTAGAGCAATGGTCAGAAATATAAATGCCCTGTCTGCCAAGAATTTGAGAGAGTGTGTGTGTTTGTACTTCTGATAAAATCCCAAGTGAACCATAAATGTCAGGGAAATATTCCTCAATCTTTTTTATCTGCTCTCCAAAAATAACAACTCTTAAAAGTAAAAAACTAAAATAAATAAATAAATAAATTATTAGGATATAAACTAGAGGACTTAAATTTAAAGAAAGTGAAGATTAATAATCAAAACAGAATAGTGTCATAGTTCTGTCCAGGACAGGGGCTGTTTTTGCAGTAGCCAGATGGAGACATGTCTAGTACCTGGAAGTAATTCTGTATCACCTCATGTCGTTTTCTGGTGATGAGGAAAGGGCTCCCTTCCAGGTCAGGTAGCCTAGGGGAGAGGGGGGTGGGTGAGCAATGACGTGTGTGAATCACTTGCCTCTTTTTTCTTGTACAATCTGTCATTAGTATTGTTGCTGTTTCCGTTCATTCTCTTATTTCATTGCTATTTCCAGTAAATTGTTCTTATCTCAACCTCTGATCTTTACCTTTTGTGCCTCCAATTCTCCTCTCCAGCCCGCCACAGGGGCAGGAGGGTGAGTAATTGAGCAACACATGGATTGGAGGGTTTCAGTGGGAACACTAAATTGTGGAATACCATTCCTAAACCATGACAAATATATATTCAAAATTCATGTAAACCAATTTCTTCATTTACGAGTGTGCTAAAAGAGGGAATGCCTGCTTGTAGGGATTAGTTAATGCACTGACTTTCTGATTTGCTGCAGCAAGCTCTGCATGCTCTTGCTTCATTCCTTAGGAGCTTTACCTCCTCTCTGATGTTTTCCCACTGGCCCTCTTACCCTGCAGAGTCTTTGATGGGGGTCTCTCACCCTTATTTAAGGAAAAGTGTAGGAGTCCTATGACATGAAGGGAGAACCAGAACCTCAGAGGTGATGCTCCCACTTTTTGGAAGACAGTAACTCGTAGTCCAACAATGAAGAAATCAAACTGTTCAGTCATAGTACCATAGTCAAAAAGCTAGCAATCTTGTTCAATACAAAATCTGGGTCCTGACCAGTTTATTTTGAGCTTTTATTAGTAAATTGCAGTGCAGCAATTGCAGTGTCGGATCTTCTATGTGGTCTAGCAATATTCATTCTGTGTGTTACAGTCAGGATATATGAAGTTGACTTTAAAAGCCTACTTGCAGGTTTTCCTTATATATTATGCTTATGACACCTCTGAAACATATCTGTTACATATTTCTCATATATTTTCTACTGATTTTTTTTCTTATGAGGTAGTTTGGTTTGTTTAACAGTGACTCATCAAAGTCAGCACATTTCTATTTTTACCTGTATTGAATTGTCCTTTATCTTTTACACAGTTTTTCTTTTAAGTAGGATGTATAATTACCTTTTCTATTGAATGGGTCAAATACTGGTTTTGTTTTGGTTTTTCTTTCTATTCCACCTTAGAAGAGAAAATAATTATTGTCAAAAATGCCAATTAGCTTTATCAAATACCTAATGTTTTTTTGTTTACTTATAGTTAAGCCAAAGGTTTTGACCACTAGTGCAACCATCTCATTCAGTCCCCTTCCATCCTTCTTTTTTCTCTTCCTTTTTTTTTCTTGAATCTGATTTTGAGTCCTAATTAATTCTTTAGTGCTGGGATAAATCACATGTATGACTTGCAAGATATGGTATGTTTTATTTTGAATATTGAGGCTATTTTAATATTTATTTTAGTGATGGTATGATGAATGCTACTTTGGACTTTACATTGTGTTTTCATGACACTGTAAAGGCACATATAAACCTGGTACCAAAGCTGATCTGTAGGCTTCTGGGTTAATGAAGTACTGTGAAAAAGATTGGGATGAGATTTCATTCACAAAGTATCAATTCCCATTAAAATAATATGGATATGCCAGTTCTATAAATCTAGCCTAACTGAAGTTATAATACTTCAGAACTTTATGATAAAGCTTATTATGTACATTTTTTTTATGGTGGGGACTATTTTAACATTGAGCCAGCTGATGATTCTCTTTATGAAGAAATGTTAAGATCCTCATAGGCTTTCTCTTCTCTTGTGCTCAATCAGTGCACTTCATTTTATCTTTATTACAAATGAAAGTGTTTGCTTCAGAGGTGAACAGAGTCATATTCTTTGGGCCATCATCTCCTCTCATGCTTTCAGCAGCGTAACTGAGATCAGGATCTGGTCATTTTTCTATTACAGAGTGGGGCAAAGTAATTGTTTCTTGCAGAGTGGAGTCCCTTGTCTTGCACTACTCATAATTTTACATTCTAGAGCTGTTTCTACTGTTAATATCCAAAATAGCTGAATCCATTAGTATTTTCCTGTTTGCTTTTCTGCATTTCAAGACAAAAGTCCTTGTGACAGTGAAAGGTGATGATATAACATGTAAATCCATTTCCCCTTACCATGAAGAAATCCTTGAAAATAACTGCAGGCAAGCCATATTAAACAACCTCGAAGACAGTGTTACACATTTCTGTCATTTACAGACAGAGATTATTAATAAAATGAGAAAGGGACACCGTGGATTTCTGAATTACTTGATTCTTCCAAACGAATTTCTTAACCCAACACATTGAACACATTGTTAGAAGAGTAGCTGAAATGATAAATCTATACTCCTAGATGTTTAAGAGGACCTTCTGTGGGAGCTTAAATGTATAAATGCCAACGATGTTCAAAATATTGTTATCCTTGTTCTTCATAGATATATCTTGTAAAATGCAGTTACTTCCATAATACATCAGTGATACTTTAATTTCTATTTTATTACTGTTGGCATTGTACAACATGGTTATATCCCCCCCGCCTATGCTAAGTCTTGTATAGTAAATACTGTTTAGCACATTCTGTAGAAACATGTAACTATTTTAAAGTACAGGGATAGCAATTTAATTTATGTTAATGTTTTCCTTTCAGCAAGCTTTTAGATGCATCATGATTTTTCTACCATATTATTCATTCAAATGCTATTTCTTATTGTCCCGCTATAGTAACTCCTCTTCCTTTTTTTTTATTCAGAGAAAACAGAAATTTTATCACACCTACCTTTTTTTCACTTTTGCCTATCTTCCCTGCATTTTAAAATTAATGGAAAGCTGTTTAATATTCTGTGTTATAAGCTGACTTCAAAATTTTTATAAGCATCACTTTTTCATCCCCATAGCATCTTTCTTCCTCAACTCTTTCTTTTCATTTCAAATTCAGTTTTCTCTGTTCTTTTCTGTATATGTATATATAGGGATGCAGGTTATGTCTACAATCAATATTTCTGTTACTAGCAAATTCAATTTGGGCTATTAATTTCTGATTAGTTCATGAAAAAATTGCAGTTTGATTTTTATGTAAAGTTATAGACTACTCTCACTTTTTCTGCTGTATACATTCCATCAGCTGGGTGAAACCCAGAATAATTTCTGAATAATTTTATTACTAGTTACATATTTATTTCTCCAACTTGTCCAGGTCATTTTGTAGCACTTTTTCTATCCTACTAGATTTAATGCTTTTCACAGCTTTGGTAAGAAATATCTGAAGGGATTTTATAGTACAAAAAAAAAGATTACCAAGCTTTTCAGGTTATTTTTTTAGAAAAGAAGTCTCAAAAGAGCAACATGTATTAGGCTACAGCTAGCAGTAAAGGTCATTCCTTCTTAAAAGCATGAGAAAGATGCTTTGTTAATAATGGCCTCCTGTGGTTCACAGCCCTGACTTTGGAATCATTTCTGTAGTACATTAAATAGGAGGACCATATCACCAGTAATAAAAGTGCTTTGATATCTAGGAGTCTGTTTCATTGAACAGAGAAGCACAATTACTTAAATACCAAAAGAAAAAAAAAAGAACCCCTTTTTTCCCCTCCCTTACAAGCAGCCCAGGAAGAAAAATTAGGATGGGTAGGACATAACTGCCTTTTGAGAATTTCGCTCAACTGGCATTTATATATTTTTAAAAAGTAATAATAATTAAAAAGAAAACTGCAGAAATGTACCAAGGTATTTACTCAGTACTGACTCAGAAAATTGCTACCCACCTGAAAAATAATCGATACTGCTACTTGCAAAGGTGAACATGAAGCAAATTACTTATCTAGATCAAGCTTGATTAGTTTGTGAGGTCTGACTGGATAACGACAGAAAGGGTATGCCTGCCATGATTTTCAAATTATGATATGTAAGTTTTCTCTTAATCAAACTGGTCAGTGATCTGTCTACCCATACACCTGGTAGTATGTGGTATCCATTAATTTCTAAATTTTATTGAAGATCTACTTTAGCTCAGACTGATTTCTCTTTCACCACACAAAGTCATGTGCCATATGTTAATTTTATCACCTTCATGTGTATTCTTCCTTTCTTTTTCATGTTTACACCATTTTTACACAGTTATCTTAATAATCTAGAGCTCCTTTTTCAGAAATTTACATCCAGAACCTTTTCTGTTTGGATATAAAGAGTATTTGTATCCATAGCAAAGAGTTTTCATTGTTCTGTTAAAAAGGAGAGATAAAATAAACCAAAGATTTCTCTAAATTTAATATGAATTGGGGAACACATGCATCAATGCCGTCCATCTGATTCTCCTTTCACGTATGCCTGCCTATTGTAGCACTTCAGACTACAACAGAAGTAGGAAAGTTGAAACAGTGCTTCCAAATAATACGTAGCTTGGTTTGTTATAACAAAATTGTCCTACCCTAAGGAAAAAAGGATCAATGAATCTGCATTCTTAATGTACTTTTGCGGATACAATGAAATAGAAGTGACTGGATTTTTTGACAGTTACCCAAAAGTACTTACTAAATATGTTTGGGTTTGCTGGTGGTTAAAGTTTTTCCTCTAGAGCTTTCCAAGGGAAATACATTAATGTTTTCAAATAATAAGTCTTGGCATATAGATACTTAATTGAAATATTGAAGAAGAAAAAGAATATTTTTTTTAATTGAAAATAAATTTCAGAGTACCTTAATAATAGAAAATGTTTTTATCCACTCTCATCTTAAGTATGTTATCTTGTCTGGTTTAAATCAGATTTATGAGTCCATTTACTCTTAAGAATTTTCATAAGAACAATTTTTACGCATTTAATTTCAAATAGTCCTGTTAATTGAGAGGAGGTTATGTCTTCCTTCGTAGTGTTTTTGCTCCTTCCAGGCAAATGTCTCTCTTTACAGACCTGTTTATGTCAATGAGAAATAAAATAGAATTGCCATAATATGACATGGTAGACTATCAATGCCATACCACTTTTTTCTATGAGATATTTTTAATTTTGTGCAGCAATTTGGTAAATGTTAGAAACTCTCTGAAGTTCCTGCTATTGTCATCTATAGTTAATGAAAGATGACTGAAATCCTGTTTTGTCTTTATATTTTTGACATTATATACATTAGTTTTAACATCAGACAAGAAATCAATTAATGTAAAAAGGCTTTGAAGTTTAACCTGTGAAAGTTAAACAATTAACATTTTAAATTATAGCAAAAGGGAGGCAAATCAAAAAGCCACCTCTTCTCCTGCCTATTATTATTATCTCCCATCTCCCTCTCTATTAATAAAGATCTTATTTCTGACATGGATTCTATGATCACAGAGTTGGCAACAGTTAATGATAGTTATAATTGGAGTAAAAGATAATTGAAACCAAGGGTTAGCTAAAGAGATCAACAATAGAAAAGGAAGCTCTGTACGTTTCAGTCTTGCAAAGTAAGACTGTGCTGCATATAAGAAAAAAATATGTGATGGTATTTCAGTAATACAGTTACACATGGTGACAGTAGCATAGAAGCTTTCCAATGAATAGTGCTGTCCCATTGTTTAAAATAATGACATAGAGCAAAGTGAAAAGAGAAGATTTAGTGTATGTAGCTTCCTAGTTCATAAAGTACTTGTATTTCTAAAGAAATTTTGGGTCTATTACAAAAAGCAGTACTTAGAAAAGCAAAAATTAATTACAGTAGATAAACATAAACAATAATGGTGTTCTGAGTAGTAAAATTATTTTGGTGTATCTTGTAGAAAGTTGAAGTGTGTTAACAAAGTGTTAGCTGTTGTTGCAATGGAAGAGAATTGCTTACTGTGATTGACAGAGCAGTTGTAAAATTGAAGCAATGTATCACAGAAGAGAGAACCTGTTACTCAGTTCAAAGAGCACAGGAATATGGTTGTGACTCAGTGTGGTACTCTCATTTGCATACAAATCTTATATATAAGTGTTTTGTTTAACTGGAGTTTATGGTCTTATTTTTAACTGGGCAACTGAAAGTACTTTTTTTTTTTTTAATGTTCTAATGCATAAGAAACACATATACCTCAATTAGGCATTTTACTCTTAAGTAGTACACAGTTTATACTGCAAGTAACAGGATATGGTTAAAATTATATGTATACTTTTGTGAGTGTTTAATAAGAACAAAGTTTTAAACATCAACAAGATTTATGTACTTTGTTAATAACAGCAAGAAAATATTTATGATCACTATTCACAATCCCTTTAGGAAATGGGGAATTTCCAACCTCACTTTCTGTGACTTGAACACAGACTAGATCAAAAACAAATATCTCATTAGTCATAATTTGTAGAAAATAATGAGATTTTTTTAGTTCAACATTATGGTATTATCTTCGTGCATGAAGAGCTATCAAAATATATGATACCTGTAGGCTTATCACAACATCTTGGCTTCATATTAGTAAAAGGACAGAAGTTATACTTGGTACAGCTCTAGAAAATCTGTTCATCAGTGCCTCTGTATGCAGAATTTTATTTATTTTTTTTTATAGACAATTTTCTGAACACTGTAATTTGTCTTGTTTTATACCAGGATGTTCTTGCAGTGTCTTACAGTTTACCTGACCAGAAACCATAACCAGGGAATAAAAAGGCTATCACTAAAAAGTATCATCACAATTCATTTCTGTAGGAAGGCTAAATAAAACTAAACAAACAACCCCGCCAAACCAATCAACAACCAAGCAAAACCCAAAAAACCTGAGCAAAACCAAAAGATTCTTACATAAGTAGTTTCCGTGGTTACAGTGAAAGGTGGCTGCGAATGACCCTGAGGTGTCTTTTCTATCATTGATATCTTGCCTAGTAAAGCTGTCTCGTGATAAAAGATTAGACTGATGGACATGGAATGTTGTATTAGTGATTTGAGCAAAGGCAGTGTGTATGTGCCACTTAGATAACTAAGATTAAATAAGTGTAAATTATCTCACCTTTCACTTTTTTATTAGTGTAAATTCAACATTTGCTTGTAGTGCTCCTGCTCATACTGAGTGCTTAGTTCAGGTTGACTGGGATTTTCTGTTTGTTTAAAAGGCTCTAAGAAAAATATTTTAGAAGTATTGAGTGTGTCAATCTGACTAGACCCTTGTTAAGTGAAGCTGTTGTGCTGGCATTCAGACAGCCAATGTTTTGATTTTATAAGCAAAGAGAAGAAGTGGTAATAAATGGATGTCAATCACTTTGTTGTATGTAATCAGGTGTATACTTTAAAAAGTCTTTCATATAGGAATTCTATTTGAAATCTTTCTAAGCATGTATGTCCCCATTTCTTGCATAACATATTTGATAACAAACTGACACAAGTGGCACTGTATTAACAATTCAAGTAATATATGACTGGCCCTCTTTTCTCTCTACTGTTGTTGGTAGATCATACATTAATGTTGCATTTGAGATATCAACTTAAAGAAAACTATTCAAATCACAATATGATTTTGTCCCTCTTGGTACATTAAGAGTGAGCTAAAGCGAATCATTCTGATTTTTATATCAGCTTTGAAGGTACTAGGTTTATTTTTTTCTTTTTTTCCTTCTTTTTTTCTTTTTTTTCCCCATTATTTCCTCTTTAGTTACCACACAGTAGGAGATTCCCAACTAGTATCTATGTTTTTGGTTTAGGTAGTTTTGTCTGCAAGATATTTGAAAGTTGTATGTGTTTGAAAAGGTATTTTGTGACCCATTGAGTTTATCACATGTATGAAAGGGATTTTGTGATAAACCAAAATTTATCCCACAAGGCTTTTACAGATTGTATAAAGCTTGAAGACACTCTACCTGCCTGTCTGTCTCACTCCTGGATAGTTCAGAAATACATGAGATGGACTGGATGAAAATTGGATAAAAATTTTTGTAATACAGAAGTCTAAGGGTTGTTGTTTTGGTGTTTGGTTTTTTTTTAATTTTTTTGTCGATTCTCTTGAGTTTGTGAAGAAACATCTGGAGAAATTTCTATGAAATAAAATGAAATATGTTTTTATGAAATAAAATAGGTTCTTTTAGTGTAAGGTGAGTGCAGTTCAGGAAAGAAAGATATGAATTATTGTCAACATAGGAAAAGGGGTTTGCACTCATGAAACTAAAACTGAAATCCAGTATTTTATGCAATAGGAAGATCAAAAACTTCAATAAACTTTATAAATTAAAACTAAAGTGTTTGCAATCTAAGTATTTGAAAACAGATTAAATCTTACAGTGTAATTATGAAAAGCTGATATTTTTAGAATCAGGAAAGTTAGGAAAATTCAGTGATTTCTTTGCACTAATCCTACAAATATAATATCTTTAAAGAAAGAAAGTAGAAATAGAGTTGCTCTTGCTTAGCTCATTCCACAAATCTGATCCTAAATTGAGACCTGAAGCATACATTGAGTCAGCATTGCTTCTTTGGGGCCTCCTGGCACTTAGATACACTTTGGAATGTGATCCAAGTAAACTGCACAGTGGAAAGCTAGTTTCTCTTTGAAGAACCAACTTGGAGTGTAATAATCTACAATTAAAGCTGATTTAAAGAAAAAATACAATTTGGGGAAATTATGATAAACTATGGTAACTGGGTAGTTATAAATTCATGTCACTGATTATGAGGTGAACTTGAAAAATATATGAGACATTAATGTCAGATACTTTATCCGATTAAATCTGATTATACAACAATTTGTTTTGTTAGAAAGGAGTAAAAGTTGAATGGTATATGAATGACTCTGAAGATTTCTGTGTAACATGAAGCAATAAAAAAGACAGTTGTATCAGAGCATGCTGAAATTTTCATTTAACATAAGCTGCATCTACTCAGTTGGAGATTTTGAATGTCTAAATAAATTAGCAGTCATTATTGCAGATTCATAGCAAGATAGCATAAAGTTACAGAGTTTTTGAGGAAGTAAAAGGTTAGTGATGTTTTATGACTACCCTCAAGAGCTCTAGTACTTCGGCAAATCTGTCACTTGTGTCTAGTGACTCCCATAAACAAGAAAAAAATCCTAATTCTCTTTACACATCTACATATAAAATGAAGTCATTATTCTCACTGATGATCTAGTAGTAAAGGGTTTTATGGCACTTTTCTGTGTCATCCCTCTTCAGATTCTTAGGAAGCTTGTAACATTGTTAGATTTCAAAACAGCAAAACCGTGTTTTAATCAACTGACATGTTTTTTGAGAAGCGCAAATGAGTTTCATGTTTTCTGTAGAAAAATGGATGTTACCATTTATTAGCTGTTACTATTTCCTCAGGAATTGAAACTGCAGTCCTTACTGTATACAAGAGAATAAAGGGAAAATCATATAACTCTAACAAATTATTTTAACAGGTGCAGTGTTATTCTATTCATTTATAGTCAGAGAAATAATCTTTTTCTGAGATTTGCTGAATACAAACAAATCCTGCTCAATTCAACCAATGGTCTGGGCTCATCTATTATTTCAGGAAGAGAGAATAGAGGATGATCTCTGCATTGACCATTTTTAATAGAATCTTGGAAAAGTATGCACAGAGACTTTCTCAACATTGGAGATTTAGTTAAATGTTCTGAATTGCTCACCAGATGATCACCTTTTTACCCAGGGGCAGTAGAGTAATGCTAGTAAAGCTATTTTGCTTTAGTAAAACTAGTAAAGCTATTGTGATGAAAAACAGCCCTTTGTAAAATTCACTCATGATTTGTTTTTTTTCTTTACATTGTCCCCAGTGTCAAGAAACAGAGGGACTAATTAAATACCTAGAATGCCTAATTGTAGCTAGGAAGTTTCTTTCCATGATCAGCAAAGAGAGGTAGGTGGTAACTAAAGCAGGGAGCAATGTTGGAACCACTGAACTGTCCTATGGAAGGATTTTGCTACCTTTAGCTTTCTCAACTAACTGCAAAAGAAACTTAAAAAGATTAATTTCGCTTGATTAAAGCTAGCCTGCATTAATAGCCATGAACTGTTGTCTGGTGTTACATCCTTCAGAACAGAGCTTCCTTTAAGATCCTGTCACTTTCCGCTGTAGATACTATAGCTGTTTTAGACTGTGCATTTTCTTTTCTTAGATTTTGACGTGATTTATAATACTCTGTAAGGCTGGTTCTTCAACTAGTGGATTTACACTAGATTCATGATTTGTTCTTATTGCAGCTTTGAAATATGAAACTGAGAGAAGGTATGCAAAATTTGTGCTTATGAAATTCAGGGTTTGTTTTCTTAAGATAGAAACAAAACTAAAGGAACCTCTTGGATTTGTGCCAAATGCAATTATTTTCAGACTTCATTGTGGAATTTAATTTCTTTCTGACAGGCACTAACAAACTGCAGAGTTGCATTGCTTTGCCAATGTGAACAGAGAAACTGATTACTTGGAAAATAGAAGTTGTAACATTGACATTAGCATGAAAAACCTGAGCTGAGTTTATCTGGCAAACCATGCATACATAAATAATTATTTTAAAAAATGTTTTCAGTTAACCCTCAGAAGGTTATCTACTCTCTGTGTCCTTGTAATAAAGGAAGTTAAAGATACTGAAAAATATGTAAAATATGAACAAGAATGTGACATTAGTATTACTGGTACTCCTATGAGTTAATTGAAATCAAATGCAGAAAGCTTGGAGGGAGGTGTAGGAAATAAAGGGAATTGTGGTATTCTGGCTTTGTTTTATAAGCAAACAACCGTTGTTTCAAAAATATCTGGTTGTCTACAGTTATTGATGCAGCTTTCCCTCAGCAAACCAATGTAAAATTTTAATCCTTATCTTCAAGTTTTTTAACTACTCAGTTCAGAGGCAGATGATGGGTTTTTTGGCCTTTTCCCATAAAAAAATTAAGACTTCCCTTTAAAAAGGATATAAACACCCATACTCAAAGTGTGTTATCATTATCACTGAACTAGTATTAACTATCAGTAAAAAGGAGTTCAAACAATATAGTTTTTTTTCTTTTTTGCAGATTTGTCAAAGACTGCAAATAGAAATACAGGTCATATGAAATCTAAGAGCTATGAATTCAAAATATGGGATGCTTGCTAATTCCATTTATTAAGGCTCCAGTAAGCTTTTTTTTTTGTTTCAGTATAATGCAAGTAATAATTCACATTTCCAGTTCATATAGTCTGTATTATTTCCTTATTGTTTTTGTTTTTCTTTTTTATTTCATTCTTCATAATGTGGAGTTTTGGAGTTAAAAGTAATATTTTGAAGTTCTTTAGAATTCGAAAAACTAAAGGCCATAAGATTGTATTTTTTCTTCTGACATACATGAAACAGGCACCATAAAATCAGTATTGTGAAAGTGTATAAGTGTAAACTTTGGTGCATGAAAATCACTTTTTTACTATGTGGAGGTCCTGGTGCTTGCTGGTGTTCTAGGAAACTCAGAGAATTAATCAGCTGCCAGAAACTGAGCTTACAGGGAGAAAATTTTAAAACAAAATTCTTAACCAGTTCATAGCTCTCTTAAATGCAGTATGTTCTGTTTTACAAAATGTTTATATCACTGCGTAAAAAGCTGAGGCTGGAATGCTGGTCAGAAAGTTATCATCTAGGCCTGAAAAAATTGCAGGGATTAAAAAAAAGAAACAAAAATGAGAAAACAAAATCACTTATAAACCAGAAAGAAAATATTTCATATTTTTTGAGTTTGGGATGAACCCTTTGGATCACTCTGTCACTCAGAATGTGGAAAACCCAGGCACCAAACTCTAGTTTGAGTTTTGTACATTAATGAATTTCCTATTGCATACCTATATTTTATTTGGGGCTCTAAGCACTAGATCTACAGTTATTTTGTGAGGGAGTTAGACTTTTCTTCTAGAAAAATCATGCTTTCTGATTTAAAAGAAAAAAAAGGAAAAAAAAAAAAGGAAAGCAAACTAAAAAAACCCACAATAAAAATCTTCTGCAGTTTTGGGTATAATGCCTTCAGACCACCAAAATGTCATCTGCATTCCTGATCCATTTTCCTGAACTACTTAAATCTCTGAACAGAATTCTCAGTTACACATTACTAGTGAGATTTGGGCAGTGATCACTGTGGATGGACTTAGTGAAAAGAAAAATAAAGACATGTGTCGTGGTTTGAGACCCTCAAAAATCCAATTTCTAAGCCCCCCACACTTTGCTTCAATGTGAGAGGGGTTTTCAGACATAACACATCTAGTATTACTAACACAATAACTACTATAATACATTTATATACAACAATTCTAACTATCTCTCCTATGGTAAAGCAATATATTTACATAGATCAAATCCCTCCTTTCCCTCCAAAAAAAGTTCATAAGGAAAGAAGAAAAGGTTTTTTTCCACTTTCAGGGCAGCAATGTCTCTCCTCTTCAAGGCAGCAGTCGTAGCTGGATTTGTTGTAGCTGGAAAATCTCCCTCTCTCTCTCTCTCTCTCCATTACAACACAGGTTTTTTTTCTCTCTCTTCTCAGTCCTTCAGCTCCAACTGAAGGTCTCTCCCGTGGGCTGCAAAGCAGGGACAAAACTTGCCTCACCATGGTCATATCATGGAGTGCAAGGCATCCCATGAAAGTCCCCTCCTCGAGGGGTTAAATTCCCTCGAGTCAGAAAGGTTTAGGGCTCTCAGTTTAGTTTTTTTGCCCCAAGTGTTCTAACAGAGCTCCTTTGCTCCATCTCAGCTGCCAACATGGCAGGGGGGAGGAGGAAGGCCACTTTCCCTGCATTCCATCCTGGTCCAGCTCACAGGATGTCTCTGAGTTCTCAGCTCTTCTCTCTCTCTCTCTAGCTGCTGCTGCATTTCAGAACTCCCTAAAAGTTTGGAAGCCCACCTCTCCTCTTCAGGAGGTCTCTGGGTTTTGGGAAGGTAATCCAGTTTTACCCAAAACGGTGTCTGCTGATTTTTTTCTGCTCTGTTGCCAGCTCTCCCTCCTTGCAGGACATCTCTGCATCTCTCAGCCTGGCTATGTACCATGTTGCTGGTTGCTGGCTATCTTCTTGGCTTTCAGCCACAACTCTCCACTCAGCCCTGCCTCTTCTGCTGCTCTTCCATCTTCTGCTGCCCACTCACAGTGGAGAAACTCTCCCAGCCTTTGGCCACAGCACTCGATTCAGTTTTAATACTGTTCCGGGTTTCTGCAGCCCCAGCGGAGGGCTGGGGGCCTTACCCCCCCCCCCGTGGGGCTCACTGGCCCCCACTCAAACACTTGGCATCTCAAACCATGGCTGCCTCTCTTCCAACTACGTAATCTGGTTTCCTTTTCTGGTCTCTTGTAATATGTTGATTTCACAGGGGAGAACTGTAGCTTCTGATTGGCTCTACACCAAGAACACCACCCCCTGGGATTAACCACTTTCCAACTCCAGGGGAAAACCCTTTTTAATCCATGACGGACATGACGTTGTTTATTTGGGAGAGATGTTTTTTGAGGGGAAGGTTGTGATTTTAAGTACAGAAAGTTTTTACAAAAAGCGAAAAACCTCAAACAAAAAGCTATTTAAGAGAGAAATATATTGACAAAATGCTGGGAAAAAAGTACCCACAAACGAAACCAAAATGAATCCTAGGTTCTATGATGGCAAACAAATTCAAGCAGTCTGCTTCATTATACATTCTCCTGTGGGGAGAAGCTGGGAACAGCCTTTGTAGAGCTGTCGATGAAGAAGTGTAGTCAAATGATCATAAACTCTCTTATACTCACACAGTTAGCATATGAAAGCAAGGTATAAAACCAAAGGAAATAATTGTTGATTTAAAAACAAAAATCACCTTTAGGTTTCTGTTGTATAAACACTAAGGCAGCAAAGGAAAAATTGACTATCAAATTAAAGTTTTCTTCCTATATTATTTTACTTATTATTCATGACATATATCATGATTCTTAACATTTCAGGTTCCTAAACAGAACAGAGTTGCGTTGAAATCATTGTTAAAATAATTGTTCAATTCTATCTTTTTATGTATGGCAAAAATAATTAGAGTTTCTCAATGTAATTCCAGAAGTATCTCACCATTTTTATTTGAACAGTAGGAGACTGAACAGAAATTGAACTTATAGCAGTTTTTTACCATCATCAAATATTCTCTATTTATTGCTGTTGATGTTTGAAGGCTCTGTCTGTTTCAACTATGTTTGTGTGTCAGTACAGAGGCAGGTTTTTTCAGGGACTTAGCTTGTGAGTTAGTCAATAAAACACTGAATATTTGTCAACAAGCAGTGTCAAATAACTTTGTTTATATTTCACCATCCCTTTTCAAATGCTGCGTAGAACATCAAGTTCTATTTGTATTGAGTAGTAATTAACAAAACAAACATTGAACTGCTATAACAATAAACTAGGGATATTTATTTTGTAGTTGTAAAGGAAACCCAAACAAAACAATCAGATAAAACCCATACTACCAACAAAAAAAAGCCATCCATAAAATTCAGTCTCTCTGAGTGATGAAATGATGTTGTCATGTGTGAATCTTACTGAAATACTAATGTCTTCGTTAAATAACCACAGGGATGTTTTATCCATGGTTTCTAAGAAAAAGAGGAAAAAGCCATATTACAGGCATTCATTTACTTAAAAAGTAGCTATGGTACCTAAAGATATCATATGCCACAGTGAGTCAGTTAAAGGGCTGGAACAGGTTAGTGTGCTTCAAAGAGGTACCTAATAATGTAGCATAAGGAATGTTAAAGTCGTCTCCAAACTGCGTTGTAGCAACTAAATTTTTATACACTCCATCCTATGTCCTATTTTGTTCACAAATACCTTTGGCAGAGATTAGACAGAAAATTTTAGACAGCAATAACAATAGCCATTTTCTAGATAAAACATAAGGACCTAGCTCTTTTGAACAGCTGTTCTTCCATCCTCCACTAATAATGTTGTTGAAGAATAACACTTAGAAAACATGTGTTTATCTTGTAAGGGAAAAAAGTAAATCAAACTTTTGTTCATACACTTTAGAAAGAGATAAAGATCAAAATACCCAACTAGGAAGTCTGTTGAAGTTAGGTGGATTATTTTGAAGGGAAATCCAGTTGTATTGGCTCATATTATCAAAGTTAAAAATTAAGTCTTAAAGAGGGTTCTTTTTCAATGTTTGCAGTGGTAACATGGAATGGTATATTGAAGAGTTAGTAGAAACATTGTCTGTGCAACCAAAGTGCTAATACAGGAAGCTAGAGTTATCTTAAGAAAGGCGAGTTATTGATAGTATTACCAAGTGGGTTACTTTTTAGGTGCTTTATTTTCCTCTCTCAATGAACAACTAGCATAATCATCTGAAGCACAGAGTTGTGCAATGCAAAATTCAGGTTTTCATCTTTGGATGAAGAAATACAGTGAGACGTATGTTTTCTGAATATTTTTGAGTGCATTTAAAGAAAGAAGACTGAAAAATTAAAGGGAAGTTCATAGAGATTCTAGTTTTCATGTTTAAATTTCAGTCTACAGGAAGACCCAAGATGCTATAGTAAAAGTCATCTTAAATGAAATATGTGTATAAAAATATTGAGATTATGTTCTCTGGGTATGAACATAAACTGGAAAGGGAGGTCTTAAGAAAAAAACCCAATAAATTGGGAAAGTCGTAGATGATGGAAGAATGCAGGAATAGTCATAATGGACGAGAGGTTAATCTAGCACAGTATTTTCTCATTGATAACATCCAAAGGATAGACTGTAAGAATAACAGAGCACGTAGTAATAATTTTCTATCAAAGTTCTTTTAATGTGCAATTTACAGATTTCTTGAGTGTATTGTAGCTGAGGTTTTTGTTTTTACAGGCTTTTGATAGTCTTCTGTGGATTTGAGGAATTTATGGAGAAAGTTACAAAGTTTGTGAAGAAACAAGGAGGAATTGTTTGGGAATATATATATTTCATTTCCCTTGGCCATGAAATAGTAGAGATAAGGAGCCTAAGTGGAGTCAGAAGGGCAAAAAGCTGGAGTAGAACCATGGACTTCAGGGCAGCAGACTTCAGCCTGTTCAAGGATGTGCTTGGAAGAATCACATAGAAGATCATATTGAAAAGAGAAGGGGTCTAAGAGAGATGGTTGGTTTTCAAGGATCACATCCTCTACTCTCAAGAACAGGCTGTCATAATGAACAGTAAATCAAAAGCAGCCAGAGGCCTGTATTAATGAACAAGGAGCTCTTGACAGAACTCAAGTAAAAGGAAGAAAGGTGTAAGGAGGGACAGGTGACCCAGGGAGAACATGGAGGTACTATCTGAATGTGCAGGTTAGGAAAGACAAAGCCATCCCAGAATTGAATCTGGTGAGAGATATAAAGGTCTACAGAGGTTCAGGACTATATCAGCAGCAAAAAGGAAGACTATGGGGAATATGGACCTGTTACTGAGCTGTTCACAGGACCTAGTGCCAAAAGTTTAGATGTTTATGCACTAAAAGCCTCCTTTGCCATGGTCTTGACCAGAAATACTGGCTTTCAGGAATCTCAGATCCCTGAAATCAGTTTACAACAGTAGTACTTCTGTAATGTATCACTGAATCTAATGAGAAGAATTGAAGAAAAATGAGGATTCTTTTTTTTTTTGTGTATCATTTTGTGTATCACTTCAAAGGATGACAACAGTTCCATAGGATGTCATTTAACTTGTTCATTTTTGCAGAGATTTAATTTTTTCTTGCTGATCAGATCCAATCCTAAATATCTTTTCTTCTACAAATAACTGTCATAGCTGAGTAAACATATTGCTTCTACAGAGTTTAACTAGTTGATAAAATAAAAATTGTATTTTCTTTTACAGGCACAGTATATGTGGAAAGATTAAACAACACCATTCACAAGTAGAATGTTTGAATTTCAGATTACTGTCAGATATTCTCATTTAATATTTGTGATGTTTGATATTTGCATCATGGCTTTATTGCCAAGATGATGAACATAATTACCGTAGAGATGCAGACTTAATTGTGATAACCTTGTTTTTAATGTTTCCTGGTAGGATTTTGGAGATGATGGGTCCTTGTACATTACTAAGGTTACCACAACTCATATGGGAAATTACACCTGCTATGCTGATGGCTATGATAAGCTCTATCAAACTCATATTCTCCAAGTGACTGGTAAGGAAAAATGTTCTAATTACCAAGTCATAAGGGACTTGGGGTTTGGATTTAGTTAAGCAGATCTGCTGTTGCTGTTTTACTTCTTTTTATTGTGTTACAGCTTATAGAAAAAAGAAATATATTTTTTTCTTCATTTATTACCTTTAAATAACCTTCCAAAACAATAAAATATAAAAATTTTCATTTATTACTTCCATATCAATAATAGTTATTAAAAGGTGTAAAGATGGTCCAGAGGGCTTGCTTTGCACCCGTCATATTATAGAGAATAATATGTGGTTTTATATATACATATAGGTATACACAGATAGAGTAGGTATTGATATTAATTTATTAATTCTGGAACACATTGGAAAAAATAAGTGTGTAAGTCTCTTGTGTTAAAAATGTTTTGTTTAATATAAAATTAAAAATATGCACTTCCCTAAAGGTTTTGTAATTGATGTAGGCTTCTAAATTCACATTTATTATTTTGAAATCTAACCATGATTTTATTGGATGAACTTCAGGCACCTGGACTTGAAGTCTTGATCTTTACATTTTCCTGCATCTGTTCAAGTTCTAGGGAACATTTTGTTAAACTTTGTACTTGGACAAAACTTAACTGGGAGGCATTGTTACTGGTGCCCTGAAGACAGGCCTTTACTTTCTCTAAAGCTGCTCTATCCTCTCCCAGCTGTTTTTCCTGTATGCAGTTTTTTTCTAATTTGTTTTAAGCAGTTCTTATTGTTCACTGATGAAAGATCTGCTGTACTTTATCACCACTGAGGTTTAATGTATTTTTTTTTCTTTGAGTGACCCTGTGCTTTCATGTTTTTTCATTTCATATTTGTCTTTGACTCTTAAGTCTCCCTTTCTGCAGTAAACTACCAGTGTCTGTCATTTCATGGTGCTGCTTAATCCTATCCAGAATCATGTTTGACCTCAATCTTCTCCAAATTTACTTTGTATGGTCAGGCTCTATTTCTCTCCTTAAGCATACAAACCCTAGTTTCCTGGTTATTCTTTGTTTTGTTAGTTGTTGCTCAGTTCACAAAGCCTTATTATAATTGACTTTTCTTGATATCTCATCCAAGAATGCTGAAATATTTTGTTATTCTTATCTTTTATTGATATGCACATGAAATACAGCTTCCAAGATTAATTTGACTTTTAATATGATTCATTCCTCTTTTAATAGCTTTATTTCCCCTTTTCTGTTGCTAATATCCTTCACACTTTAAATTACTTTGACTTTTAGTGCTTGTTTGCAGTTTTATAAACATGTTGTCTCTGCTGTTATGTTTCACCAGAAGCTGGCTTGTAATATTTATCTATCCATATATTTTTATTTTTTTTTCTAAATTCTTCCCCTCCTGGTCCCCAAGACTTTGCACTTTTCCTCCTTTAAATTTTTCTGCTGGGATCATTTTCTGTCATTTAAAAAGCGAGGAGGAAAATACTGGCTAAACTAGTGAGAAGACTGAAGTGCAGTTTGTTCATGTTTTAATTTCTGTAGACATAGCAGAGTTAGTGGTGAGTTGAATATGCTAGGAGGTCCTTGACCAACATTCCTCCTCTGTTTTATGGGTTTTGGTTACCCCAAATTATTAACAAAATTATATTCTTGTCAACACATTCCTTATCTATCTCATTGTGTAAATAATCCTGCAGAGGTGCATTGCAGCAGTTAAAATAGTAGGATTCCTCATGTTTGTCTCAGTTCAGCACACAATGAGGCAAAACTCCACTGAAGTTGAAGGTTTTCTACAAGACTAGAAAATCAAGGAACATAATTTGAGAGAGGACAATTCTAGATTTTTTTTCTGGTGATGGAAGTGTCTGTCAAGATATTGTTTTTTTCATCTGGAAACCACTGTAGACCTCAGATAACTGCTGTTCCAAAGGTTGGCATTGGAATGGTACCTTCTAACATGATTTTGGTTGTTGATATTTTGGGGAGCAAGGAATGGGAAAAGAAAACCCTTTGAGCAATAGGATCATTTGCTATGCATGTTGTGGATAAACAGAGTTAAATCCATTGAGATTAAAGGTCAAATGAACAGCTCTTCCACAGTTTAGATCTGTACTTCTAAGCAATAATCTTCTTAAGCACAGGCATGATGGTCAGTACTTGTAGCTGTGATAATGACTAATTAATATAATGATACTTGTATTAACTGGAGAGTCAGTCAAAAGGTTAATGGGATAATGAGGCTTCATTGATCACAAAGATGTAATGTGAAGGTTCAATGAAAACAATGTAATTAGATTTTAAGTCCTTTCTTGATTTTCATTTATGTACAGCTATATATTTTTAGAAAAAAAAATATTTTTTTACATTGACTAGTATGCAAATATATATATATAAATCTTACTTATTTTCAAGATTAAAACCTTTAAGATTTTTTTAGTTTTGAATTATCTGGTACAGTAGTAAAGAATAAGAGAGTAAACTTTCTTTAGAGTTATAAAAATACAGTTAAGGAGCATTGTAAAAGACTTGTTTTATGGTGAAAAAATCAGTCTACTCTTATACAAGTAATATGGCAAATATTGTAAGCAATATTATAATAAGTTGATATTTAACACTTTTTCATAGAAGCTATAAAAAAACCCCAAAATACAAAGTCATAATGGGGCAAGAGTAACTGTTTCACAATGTAATTCTAATTATTAGCATTTACAAAATACTTAAAACTTTCAATGTGTACAATTTTGAGATTATGTGACTCTGAGACTATATGACTATACAAATCTGAGTCTGTAAGTTTGATTTTTATTTTTCTTTCAATATATCATGACATGAATCATCACATGACATGACATGAATCTCGTTAATTAGAAAGTCTGATCTCAGATGTATATATAGTTGTATATAATGGTCTTAGTATCACTGAAGACAAAGAGGAGCTCTGTAACTCGATCTCCCATGAAATATCTATTTCAACTCCATAATTAGTTTGCTAAAAACTGTCTTTACTTAATTCGTATTTCAGAAGAATTGATATCATCTCCTCTATGCTTCTTTACTAGTCTCTGTGTTTTGTCCACTGCAGCCATTCAAACTTTTATAGGCGAATGCTGGTAAATGCTGGAAAAATTCTTCTAGACAAATTAATAAATGGTGCTTAGAGAGAAAAAAATCTGTAACAAACACATATATTCTTGTAATGTGTGGTGTTGTATTTGGTAGGGGGCCACCTGTCTCTAAAATGCCTTTTGACGGTATGAATGTATTCAATTAGCCACTTTATAGATAAATATTCAACTCTTTAATACAACAGAAGTGTATGCATCGGTTAAGTGAAAAAACAGAAGTTTATTGACAAAACAGGATTGTTTTTCCTTATGTCCATGTTATTGCTTATGTTAGTTAAGGTGTTAAAAAGGATTATAAAAATTAATACTCTTTCTTGTTATTACCATTCTTAGGATTACATTAATGTGATATCTATATCTGACACAAAAAAAAAAAAGCCTTTAAAATTACTACTGAAAAAGCTGAAATACCTAGAAAGTTTGTGTTTTCTCAGCAACTCAATGTTTATTGTGTTGCAGATCAGTGCTGTCCATAGCCAGAAATGTTAACAGTAATGATCACATTGACAGATATAGACATGATACCTAGATGAGTTTAAATATCTTTTTCATAATTCAAGTTTTTCTATTTTCAAGTGTATACAGAACATAGCCTAGATTTGCCAAATTGACGAATTTTACTTTTGGAAGGTTGTTTCTAGACAGAGAAGCAAGATGTCATTAGCCATATTATAAACAAAATGGAAGACTGACTTCAAACTGAATCCAAAAATGGTACAAGGTTATGGTGTATCTTACAAATCAACTTAATATATATGTAGCACCTATCTGATTTTTTTTTTCTGTTTGTGTATGGTATCCTACTCACTGAGATTTTACATTAATTTTACAAGTCAAGATCTTTGCAGATAGGTGACAAGAATTTTCCCCACATTGTTTTCAAGACAAAAGGTTAGCAGTTTGGGTACCTTAATATAAAGAAAGGAGACCCCAGTCCCTTAGCCTGATGTAAATTGGGTATTTATTATGTCTGAAGAATTGTTTACCAGCTTTGTTTTTCCAAAGTATCTCAGTTTAATAAAAAAGAAGTGTTACTATAAACAGCAATAGAAGAACCTAGAGCACTAAATATATTACCCGTTTCTTTTTTAAACACATACATTCTCCTTGGATTCAAGACAGCTTGAACAGACTATATTTTCCCTCCCCCCTCTGCCATCCCCCCATCAGACCCAACTGAAATAATATTCAGGAGGTTTTATAGCAAATGTAAGATTTATTGAATAGTTACGTATGCAACATGTTTGGAACCAAAAGTCTCACGTAGCTTTTTGAACTGAAAGATAAGGAGTATAGGATTCACTCAATTATGTGTTATACATTACTCTGCTAAGTACAAGTATGCAGTGTCTCCCCACCCTTTTTAACCTATGTAATGATGTCTCCCTTGTAAAGCAGTCTAAGTTAGGTTAGGACATTAGAATATACCTCTTTAAAAGTCATTGAGAACAATCACATTAATTGTGTACTTAAAATTTGACTACTGGTAATATTTATACTCAGTTACACACACACACAAAAAAGTTATTCAAATGAACCCAAAGCATTTACATCAAACTTGTCATACCAAATTAACTTTTTAGACTGAGACCACAACTGCAGTAATATTTCTCCTGTCTGTATGCCTCAGTTGCACAGCTCTTTCTTAGTGTTATATAGCAGGTAGGCTTCAGGGTAATATGAAATAAAAAGTATAATGCAAAACAAGATCTGAAAAACATTTCTAGCTGTATAGGTAACCCATCAGACAAAGATTTGCTGAGGACAGCGGGAAATGGTAACTAATGGAGGAAAGGTAGTGCAAGAAATGAACTCTAATGCAAGAACATCTGTGCCTGGGAAAACACTGCTAAAGGGAAAAGGATCTACTACAGAAACAAGAGATAGTAAAAGAAAACTCAGACACGTTTTCATTTGAGCAGGTCCTCACTTTCACATCTCCTAACAATACCCAAGTAGTTAATTTAGCAACAATAGCACCTTGTCATGTAGGGTGGGATTTTGTTTGTTTATTTAGGAAATATTTGATTTCAGTTATAATATTTTCTAAAACTTTCTTAACAACAACTATGCCCCCAAAATATCTGCCTTTTGTCCAAATGAAACTAATACATTGGACCATTAAAAATGTCTCTTCACAAGTGCTCAGCAGAAATCTGTTAAAGTATGATAGTTAAATACCCATAAGCTTTTATATGCAATAAAAATATTTCACTGACAGAAAAAAAAGACAAGAACTATCCTGTCTTAGGTATTCAGAATGCAATTAATGCAATGCTTTACTACTGGTCCTAAAAGTTGTTTCTGTTGCTGAGATGCCTGTGAGTGTTCAATTATGGCAATCCGGTTTCTAAGGAGATGGAGCTCCTTGCTTTTCTGAGACAAGGTGGAGGAATAAGCTATTTGGCTTTGCTGCAGTGGGAAATCTGCAGTGTAAGGTAGGCTACCTAAAGGACCTGGTGTCAAGGAACAGGGCAGACATAAAAATTGGACCTTAGGAAAAGAGGTAGAGCGAAACTGGGAACTGAGGTGCCAAATATTGGCCAAATATGTTTAGACTACTGAATGTGAAGTTGAGTGGGGCTTAGTCTGAGGAGCACAGTGGGGAAGGCAAGGTCTCATTGGGGAACACACAGATGCTGTGAGAGAGGAGATAGAATAAGGAAGAAGTGGAGGGGAAAAAGGAGTGGGAATACCAGTCCTCAGATGAAAAGTAGAGATCCAGCAGAGTTCCTTCCAGAAACTCAACAGAAATCTTAAATCTCTGGGTTTTGTATACTTTTTCTCTCAGCTGGTAGTCTAAGAAACTAGCAGCCATAGTTTTCCAAATTTTAACCTTCTTCCTTGTTATTTTATGATATTTTTACAGTTTGCATATTGGGGTTATGTGCAATTTTCTGTGTACATTATTTGAAAAGACCCTTCTCTCTCACTGGGTTTAAAATATCCCTGAGACTTACTGATTTTTGCATCCTATCTGAGATAGACTACATTTGTGTATTTTTTTGCAGTGTAGAAATTTAAGGAATTTTTATGCTCTAATAGGACAGCATGCTGGGACATTTCTTGTAAATAGCTGGATAGCATTTTAAAATATTTAATCTTGTACCAAAACAGACACAGTTAATTTTTGATCTTGTTATCTTCTTTCATTATTAGCTGATACTTCATCCTCTACCCAGCTGTGTTTTGTGACACAACCTAAGTATTCCACATTTTTAGAGCTGTATTAAACAAAACTTTGGAGAATAGAAAATATACTTCTTTAATCTTATTGCAGTTAATTTTTTTTTATTGTTTGAAACAACCTCAAGCAAGTTCTCTTTAATTCTATAATTAAAGATATGTAGTTATTAATCTAAAAAATTTACATAGTGGAATTTTTAAACTTGCTTAACCATTGATAACCGATAGAAATATGTCCATTGTGATATCATATGTCCTCAAGCTGCCAATACAGATTTGTGGTAAGTAGCAGATTTTTAGTTGGGAAGCATATACTGCAGCAAGTTTTCAAACCTTGAAAAAATGATGTCAACAATTCTTATCCTTTACTAATAAAGAAACTCAGAAGACTAGTCTTATAGAATCATAGAATCTGCTCAGTTTGAAGAAACACATCAGGATCATTGAGTCCAACTCCTGAACCTATGCAGGACACCCCAAGAATTACATCTGAGAGCATTGTCCAAACACATCTTGAACCATTCCTGCCAGGTTTTCCAGGCATGGGGAAGGTGAAACACATGAGGGCAGCCATCTTGTCTCTGCCCTGTGGCCACGTATGTTTTTTTCCAGGTGGGGGAGGCCAGTTGCCATCTCAATTTGGTCCTGTGAGCAGGGCTTGGGAAGTTTCTCCTCATCAGTTGATTTAACCAAGCTTTATCAGAATTGCTATTAGCATTCTCCTTGGTAAAGAGTTTTTTGGTTTGGGTTTTTTTTTTTCCGCTTATATCTTGTCGTATTTGACCTCTCTCTCTTTATTGGAGAAACCATAGGTATTGAATCTGAGGGAGGAGATTTCTGTCGGAGGTCTCCACCCCTCCAAATTGTCTCAAACCAACACAAGAAGGCAAATGGTATCCTGGGCACAGAAGGTCCTGTCTGAACAGATGTAAACCTGAACAGGTTTTGTACGATGGATTGCTGATAGGTGTTTTGCAGAGAGGGGAAAGGGGGGACACGAAGTGTTGAGGTTTGTGAAACAGGACAATTGCAGTCTCTTTACATCATATAATGACTTACTGGTTGTATATTATTCATATTTTATAAAGAAATCTAAGGAAAAATAAAAATCTTATTACTTAATCACAAACTATTGAACTAGAATTGAGGCTTTTTTCTTTTATACCACAGGCAGTGAAAACAGGTTTTTCTCAGTGAACGTTCCTTCTGCTTCATAAATTTTCTGAGACAGAGTTCCACATCGAATGTCCCTGAATTTGTGACTAATACCACATCTGTGTGTTGTTATTTATAGCTGCAGGAGTCTTTAGAATTGCTTGTAATTATTTTTTTTAAAATGAAGATAATGCTGTTCTTCACTAAATTAGAATTGTTCTCTGTCTTCAGTTCCACCAGTTATCCGAGTCTATCCAGAAAGCCAGGCAAGGGAGCCAGGTGTGACAGCTAGCCTTCGGTGCCATGCTGAAGGTATTCCTAACCCACAACTTGGTTGGCTGAAAAATGGAATTGATATCACTCCAAAGTTGTCCAAACAGCTAACTCTTCAAGGTAAAGGGGAATATTTATTGCTTTCTGCAGGTTGCTAGTGCTTTATCAGTGTATCCTTTCCATACTAGGTGCCCTTCTTGCAGAGATTTAACCAAGGGTCGAAGTCTAAGCTAAAGCTAAAACATTTCAAAATATGTCTTTCAGTTACTCCTCAAGGCAAATATCTTCTCTACTTTCTCTTTGTTAGAATAATGATTGTACTTACTGACAGGATTACAAGTAAATTCTAATATTCTCTTCTCTATTAAAAAATGTGAAGTATCAAAGTGGAGTGAGTGGCCCAAGACCCATTCCCAACCGGAATTTGTCACTGCGACTATATTAATGTCATTCAATGGGTATTCAACACTAATAATTAAATTGGGAGTCAATGTTTTTGTCTGTAAATATTTATTCTAACACATCGATATCAATCTGACTATTTTTCAGTAATTTAGATTAGAAGATGGACCACCCTTTACCTTTATTGCAGATCAATTGAAAACATCAGGTTTTTTTGACTGAAAAGAATCTTAATCAGATTTGGGGACCTGATGGTGAACAGGATAGGAGGAGAAATACCTGAAATGGATGTGCTGTTGTCTGAGGGCTATCAGTACATCTCCAGGGGAATGCAAAGACACTGCACACGCTCACACAAACCCTGTCCCTCGATGCCCTCCCCCAAAAAAACCTGAGAAACCAGAACCCCCCCACAAGCAAATCAAACCGCAAATAAACCCTAGCCAAAACTAAAGTCTTACCTTTAAGTAATCAACAGTTAAGATTACTCAACAGTCAATCTATGAATCTTCAGGGCTCAGCAAAATCAGTGGACCTGTCCAGCATAAAATCTTCATGCTTCTTCAGTGCTTCTGGTGATTTTTGATCAGCCACAGAAAAAAAAAATAAATCTGATGTTGTTAATGTTCCCTTCAAAACCTTCTCTCATTCATCTACAAAACCAGAATGTGTCATTAGAATAGGACAGAACTCAGTCTACAGTGGAAGGAGCAGTGGGACGAGCACGGAAGGTGCTTCTCTGAAGAGTTACCTTCCCTTCAGGTGTCATAGTTCTGTGTTCTTTCATGGACAACTCTCTTGGATATTTGTGAAAAATTGCCTTGCAGAAACACTTTCCACTATGACAGAAAGTGATGGAATCCTCTTCAACAGCAGCACGTTGTTAATTTCTCCTGTAGAGATTTGAGTGGAATTTTTTTCCTTCATCTCTGTTTCACATATTTATGATAAATAAATAAAAAGGATTCTTCTCTAAGCAAAATTCACTTAATTCAATTTTCTTGAATGTACTTAAGTGAAATTAAATTTCAAAAATCTCACTACATTTTCTTAGATATTTTCCTGGGTTAAACTATCTATGCATTAACTTCAAAATAGAAGGGATATTACATTATAATCCTGTGCCCCTTCTAGTCCATACTTTAGAATACCTACAAAGCTGTTTTTTCTATAGTTCCTACAGCTGAACAAGTATACTATACTTAAAATGCAATGAATTATTGTTCACGTCATTAGTTACATGACATTATTTGAAAGACCTTTGCCTGTGAAACCTAGACTGTTTGTTGACATTCCTACACAAGCTAATGTATGGTTCCTGAAGTGGTTTCCATAGGCTCCTACGTTGATGTAGGTGTAAAGTTTCACTGCACCTGTTTTTCTGTTGTTACACTGCATTCACATAGAAGTAAAAGTAGGTGCCTCTGGTTATGAAAGGCAAATAATTTTATTCAAATTTATTCTTTACTTTGAAATTTTAGCCCATTCTGTTCCATAGAAAAAAGGATTATTTTGTGTAAAGCCAATAATATTTTCAAGTGACCAAATGCAATATAATAAAAACCTAAAAATTACCCGATTTTAGAAACAATCATAGTAATTTAAACATATATAAAACCTTGGACTAATATTTGGCTCTGAGGTGCAAAATCAGCTGAGGTAGTCCAGATATCTGTGAGATGAATAACAGTGCATGTAATTCACTAACCAGTTGCATACCTTTGGACTAATTTGGCATGCCTCCAAGTTATGAACTCAGGAATGAAAATGGTTTAATTACTATGAGCAGAGAAACCCTTTTGAATTTATAATCTGAAAGCAATGTACCATGTCTGCATGTTGATTTTTTTCCCTCTCCTTTCAGCAAATGGTAGTGAGGTTCACATTAGCAATGTGCGCTATGAAGATACAGGAGCATATACTTGCATTGCAAAGAATGAAGCAGGAGTGGATGAAGATATCTCTTCTCTTTTTGTGGAAGATTCTGCTCGAAAGACCCGTAAGTATTATGAGAAGTAGAAAAATACATGTAGCTGTGACTTAAATTTAATTGGTATGAAAACTGTGAAACAATAAATAAATTAAAATGAGCTTGTGTAGATAGTTGATTTAAAAAACCTGAAGCTTAAATAATGGTATCCAAGAGTCACTGAAGGCAGAGTGCACAATCTGATGTTTATTTAGAAGTGGAATGAAATCTCTGATTCATTCTGTGAATCAACATGTTTTTCACATTGCAGTTAAATTTTTGATAGTTTCCTCGTGATAGATTTGTTGCATATGAAGGGAATGTGAAGGGAAAGGAAAAATATTAGTGTGGTTTCTGGGGGTTGATGGGGGTGTGGGAGGAAGACCTTTTCCAGTCTTTCTTCCTGTATGTTCTTGACATATATCATGAGTCAAAATGGGCCCTCAGGATATGAAAGTAATCACAAGTCCTGATCTCACCTGCTGAAGTGGCAGCAGGTCCAGGTCAGTTCCAGCCTGCTCTTGTGCCTGAATGACGGGCTCTTCAGAAATGTGGAGCAACAGTGACCACATTCACTTACTAAGTCAGGAGTTCAAAGTGCCAAAGAAATCTCTACCACTGCCAAAAAGTGACTTTCTTCATCCTCTGTCAATGATAGTGGGATCTATAAACCTTGTTAACCTATTATTTGTCTACCTTGATACTTCTTTCCTCTTTCCTTACATCCCTCTGCTCAGAGAAATCCGTTTCTGAGTTTACACTTTACCCATTTCTTTTGTTTGGTTGAGTTTTTTTCTTTTCTTTTAGATCTATTACTTTAATGGATACTACATATTCATTAGAACTATATCTGGCAAAATGATAGATATTTTACTAGTGAATTTGATTGCATTAACTTAAGGCATTCCTGTTTATCTAAAAGCTTATTTAGCAGTGCCAAGTACTCAACAGAAAACTAGAGGCAGAATTAGTAGCACTGCAAGTCTGCCTGACACTTCCAAGTCACAGGACATTGAGTTCAGTCACATATAGGTTTACTACGCTTTAAATGTTTCAGAGGAAATCTTCCATGCAGGAAGACTACCAAATGGCAATATCTTTACTTAGCTGCTTTCAGTAACACTAATTATAAATATCTTTTCAAAAGTCTTATAATGGGGTTTTTTTAAGTGTCGTGAAAATGACTGCTCAGACATTTCTGAGAAGGCAGCTGAGGATAAATAATTTGTTTGATCATACTGAGTTTCTGGTAATCTGGTGATGTGAAGTAGCTTGGCCACTTCCATTTGCCTTTTGCATTGTGTGAAAAATGTTATGGATGTTGCCAGATTACAAACCCTGACAAACTCTAGTGTGTTGATGTTTTGTTAAAACTTGTTTGGCCTTAATAACAAAAATATTTATATCCAACTGTCCAGTTTCTAAGTGTTTCACTTAACTAATTGTATCTTCTGAAGACCTGATGTGCTGTGATCATCCACACCTATGCAAAATACTTTTTTCAGGACTTGTGATGTAATAATTTTAAGTCAGCTAACTTTACAGGATTTGTTAAATCACATGCCATGCTATGAACACTGCTTGCAACAAATGCTTTAATATCTACCAGAACTAAGTAGTTAGGATAACCATTGGTGTCATGAAAGATGTAAATGAAAGAAGACAGAATACAAACCCAATTATTTCTAAGACAATTCATCTAAAATATATAGTCTCCTTCCTTACTATAGAAGTAATTTACAAGTTCTGTGTTGTATGTTGAACATTTTACCATTATGTTCCTTGGTTTCTGAACATGGCTTCCTAAAAATTGGTGCACATTCAAGTACTTATATAGTCCACAGCTGCATAATTATAACATTCAAATGTAAATCCAACAGATATTCATGTGATAAGCTCCAGTTTGCTTACTTTGGCTCAAAAACCGGTTTCTGTATATGCAAGAAGAACTAGGTGTGTACTAATAGAAAAAGCAGTTACTCTCAATATCCTTATCACAACTACATAAATAAATTGCCTTCACAGGTACAAATTTTGATCGATGTAGTTTAAAAAAATGTTGCCATTTTTAAAAAAAGTTCCTTTACATGGAGGAGTTTCTAGCATTAGAAAACTGATATTAGGAGTGGAAGGATCTCATTATTAACTAATCTCTGCTTGTTTTCATATTTCCTCCAAAACACTGGTTCATGCAAAAAATTAGGGATTGTTAGGGAAGAAAATGATATAGGTAAAACCACCTGGATAGGATTCTGGGCTTTTTTTACCCCACCCACACATATTAAGCACAATGCTACTGCTACTTTAAATTTAAGCCTGCTGATTAGGTCACAAATTACATTCTAAAGATAGCCTCTGGTGAATATAAATGTGATTCCATATGTTCTGATACAAATTATACCTGTCGTTGAGGACATTTTTATAAATAATTTTGCTTTTGTCTTCCTTTAAGAGAATTAAGCAGTCGCATTTACTTTTCTAATACTTTTTTTTTTTTTTCTTTTTTGTGTTCCTTACTGGAGAGCTCCCTTTTGGAAATCCTAGGATATTGTTTTGAATAAAATTAGCACAAATTCTCACTAGCTTGTCAGTTAATCCAGACTTTTCTCCTTTGTAATGTCACATAAGGTAAAAATCAAAGCAAACTAAAAGCATTTCCGAACATTGAGTTGATTTGCTATTGAGAGGTAAGTGAGAATTTTACAGTTGAGCTCTAAGATATAAAGTACAATTGCACTGCCTGGAGCATGACAGTAATTTTATAAGCCACATAAGGAATACAGAACATGATTCCATTATTACAAGTACATGCCTTTTATTTCCTAAAAAGTCTAATAGTCAAAGTAAATGTTCACTTTTATACTTATCTGACCCATTGTTAATATATATGTGAAAATGTTCAGGTTTTAGAGCTACTTTGCAAAAAAACCCTGAATTTTTATTATTTTTTCTGTGGAATCTCACTTTCAACACATCCTAAATTTACAGAAAACTCTGTACAGTGCTTTGAGAAAAAAATTAATGTATATGGCAGAAAGGGCATAGCAAGTTCATTTCTTTGTGAATAGGTAATGCAAACAGCTTGTAAGAGAAAATATTATATTTTCTGACACCTCTGACTGAATAGCCAGTGCTATTGTGAATAAATAGATTAATAAATAGTAAGCAAAGCTTTCCCTCACCTGTGTGTCCAAAACTGTTATCAGATTACTAGGTTTTCGAAATGTACAGAATTGGTTACAGATGCATGTAATGCAACAGAAAAGCAATTGAATGAATGGAAAACCTATACTCATGCTAGTAGCAAAAATAAAAATATACAATGAAGAGTATGATTTTAGGGTGCCAGGGCTTTGTTTGTTTCAAAGTGTCCAGTTTTAGAAATTTGAAATCCAGTTACCAAGAAAAGTCAATATACTTTGACGATAATGGTTCATCATCAAGATGGTAATCTGAGATGGAAGTGAATGGAAAACACTCTGAAAATGCTTTGTCATCCAGATCTGCTCAGTAAATGCATGCACTGAACATGGAACTATTGTTCTGTCACACATAGGCAAAAATTTGAATAGTGGATGACAGTCTCAAGAGTAGTTTGGCCTTCCCTTAGCACATCAGTCTTTTTCAATGTGTACTAAAATAAGACTTCTGCAAATATGCTTTCATTTTAACATTGCCTTAGGTGAGAGGAATGATACTATTTTCTTTAAAATACCTTAACTTTAAATATGTCTTTTACCAATTAACTCACTCTGCAGCTGTAATTTTATATACTTAGTAATTGTGTCCCAACACAAATTTGTCAAGTTGTAATGGAAATTTTCAGTTTATATTACTATATAAACATCTCTTAACTGGCAGTAAGTGTCTGCTGCTCTCTATTATTAGATCTTGTTTAATTCCTCTGATGTTGACCATAACAGTACTATCTAAAATATTTCTTAATGTAAGAACTGTGCTGGTTTGAATCTCTAGAGACTGGAATTTTTTTTCCTGAGAATTACATTTCTCCTCAAGCTTTCAGCTAAAACCATCAAGAATGAGATAGGTGGTCTGGGTGATAGTTGAATAATCCCTGCAGTGACTGGTAAAAACATTCTGGGGATTAACGGCCTGGTCTAAATCTCATTGAAGACGGAAGAGTATCCCCTACTGTCATGATCCTCTAATAATACCTGAGAGAGCTCAGCTATGTTGGAAGGAGTCTTTGACATAATCACATTTGTAAGTACAAATTGCAGTTTAAAATCTGGTTTTAGTTTCATTCCAACCTATTTTGATTTTTCAGAACAGATATTTAATGGATTCATAGATTTAGGCATGATGGAGCCATTTTATCTAAATATTCTATCTTCTCCATTTCACAAGACATTAAATTGCATCCTATTCTGCCTGAATACAGATCTAATGCTTTGTTTGCCTGAAGTGTGTCCTCACAGATATGCATCTACCTAGGTCAGACATGCAGAGTCAAAAAATCCCTCATTTCTCTTGGTATTTTGTTTTACTGTTTCACTAATACAGAATAATGCTTAGTTTCCATTCTGATGTCAGCTTTTCCTTCAGTTTCCTCCTTTGACTCTCTCTTCCTCCCTCCCAATAAATTGACTTCTTAATAATTCTTACCCTATGAATATATGAATATTGATTAACTTTTCTCACCCACACTAAATATAAGTTTCTCGTAATAAGACAGTTACCATAGTACTCAGTCTTTTTACCTTGAGGATTCTAATTGGTTTTGGTACAGTTTTCTTAAAAAAATGGGAACTGCTCTTTGCAGAAGCAAATGTTTTATTTGCTTCTTGAATATTCTTTGTAGAGAAGTATATATTTGGTAATTTTTTTTTCACATCCACTGATTTTTTTTGTAACATTTTTCCACTAGTATCAGTAGTGGAAGTTTATGTTTATATGTTTATCTCCCATATGCCATACATCCTGTCAGAACTCACTTTCCAAATCCTATTCTTTCTCACCTGTCTCAGTTAAACGTAGTCTGTATTGTGTTTTCCAAGGGATCTAGATTTGCATTTGGCTATAACAAAATTTAATTTATTTTACAGATGTACTTAATGAATTAATTCAAATATCTTTTTAGAACTGTTATTTATCATTACTGATAATTCATAGACTTCTTAGGAAATGATTTTTTGTTTGTTTACACATCATTGTTGAAAGTGCTTAAGACAAAATTCACTAGCTGTTTCTCTGGATGCATTCCAGAACTTTCTTCTTCACCTCTTACTAGTGGTTTAACAATGAAAACTATGTTTTCAGATTAATAATTTTGGCAGTTTTTAACTCAATTAACCTGTACTTTACCACTATTGTATTGCTCTAATATTTAATCAGAATATTCTGTGTTAACAATTTAGATGTTTAGCAAAATTCTGGGTTACAACTATATGAATGTTTACATCATCAAACTCCTAGTCACACCAAAGAATATAATCAGGTTTATGTGGGAAGACCTGGTCTCCATTAGAACATATTAGCTGACTTATAATTATGTTCTTGTCCTTTGATTTCTTACTGAATTTAATTCTGTGCAAGTGTTGTCTGTTCTTTTGTCTGGGATATATCTCCCAGTATAACTAGCCTACAGCTACTTCAGTTGTTAAGTTTCAGGGAGTGGGGGAACTACTAGGGGTTTATGTAGTGGTACTTAATGGCACTATTAATATTCTAAAATTTTTTCAAAATTTTTTCAAGACTAAGCATCTGAAACAATTTTTAGCAATTATTTTTATGCACTGCTTTTGGACATGGTTATTTTAAATATTTGTCTTGGCTGCACACTATTTACCCTCATTTTTGTTCCTTTTTAAGGTAGAAAGTATTTAATCAGTCTCTGTTTTCAATTATTATCCTGCTCCTGTTCAAATACAGGACAAAAATATTTTTAGAAGAATATTGGCAATAGACCATTTAAAAAACCAAAATTTGTTCATATCTGTACAATTTAAACCTTGAATATTTCTGATATGACAATGCTTTTCTTTTACCTTTAGCTACTCTCTGTGATGATTTTCAGGGCCTTTGCTGCTGCAATGGTGTAAACGAATATCAAACTACTGGAACTCCTTCTGTTAGCAGAAAAATGGGATGTTCATTGTAACTAAGGCTATTTCTTTTCTTAAAGGCTCCTATTCCTTTCTTTTTCTAAACAGGTTCTTTATTCTAGCATCTCTCCGGCAACTGGTAAAGATGGTTTTTCATTTTCTAGTTTGTGGTACGTGCAGACGCATTTTAAGGAACTCTCAAATCTTTATTAACAGAGAGCTTTCTCTTCCATACCAGTGGATTAAGCATCATTTAGGTCAGGGACACACAAATTTACAGCTGCATTGTGGATTTATGTTAATGACTAGGTTGATAGTCACAGACACAGATTGGATCAACCCAACTCCTACAAACCATAAGGCAAACCAAAGTCATCAGCTTGCTCTTGTTGAAACGCTGTGTGGAAGCTGAAGAATTTAAATATAGAGCAAAGATAATTTGACAGTGTATCTTGACAACATATTAATGAAAAATGTGGAGTGGGCAACATGTTACTGCCTTTTTTGTTGGTACATAGTACAATAATAATCACAAATAGAGGAGGAAGAAATTACAACTTCCATCTGTGGGATTAATTTATTTAATCAGATTCCACTCAGATAGTATTAGGACCAATGAAATTCTTAGTCAAAGTAACATTAACCGTTATTATAGGGTATATAATACATAAATAAATACTAAGTAAACAATTTTGTTAAGTTAGAAAAAAGATAGGAAGGAAGACTTACACTAGTAGGGGGAAATTTAGTAGAAACAATGGAGTAGAATATATCAGTGTAATCTGAGACACATATGGAATATCAGATTACACTGACTATAGGTATTTCTTTCTAGAGAAGAAAATCTGATAGTAAAGAAAACAGGAAAATAAAAAAATATTCATCATCAAAGACCGGGGAATATTTTCAAGAGTAATTTTCAAGTACTTAGAATTCTTATTTTAGCTATTAATAAAATATTTTGAAGTAAAATAACTTCAAAAATTCATTTATTTTTTTTTCTTTCTTAATGATTTTGACACATATCTCAGTTGTGCTTCAGTTTCTTTTCTGTTTCAGTTTATCATAATCGCATCAAACTAGTGTCATAGATCATGAAACCGCATTCTGTTTCCTTTAAAGTGAAAGAGTTTTGTGGGTTTGTTGTTGATTTCTATTTTTTAAAATATTTTTATATCTCTTAATTATTTTAAAAAATCTCTTTATAAAATGCAGTTCAGTTTGCCATTGATTAATATGACTTCTAAGTTGTTCCTCTGAATTTTATTGAAATGTATGTATGCACCTTGTTGAGACACCTGTCACGATGAGGAGTTATCAAATAATGTTATTCAGACATTTTCAAGACCAATCTGACAGTATGTGATGATATTTTAATGTTTAGTAGCTTTTAATTTTGATCATCAATCATAGGACTCTTGTGTTATTCAGTTCACCCACTATGACATCATCATATATGACAAAGTAATTTATCCTACAGACTCTTTCACGTAGTCACAAAAAGCAGGATAAAAGGTCTCTGCCTCATGCACTGTCTTGAGACTAAATTTAAAAAATAATATACCTTTTCCATCCATTAAGTAGATCTATTTCTAACTGCCTTTTTTTACGTAATATCATGGTTGTATCACCTAACAAGACATTATGTGATCTGAATGCTACTGACTTGACAGGTTTATGGCTATCATGAGCAACGAGGCTTTTCCACTGTCTTGAGATGGGAATGAGACTAAAAGCCTTTTGATGGTGATTTATGGCCCAAATTCTCTCTGAAAGGCTTTATGCAATTTTAATAGAATCTTCCTGTCACGTCTGATACTGAATGGTACCTATTTACCTAATTTCCATAGAGATAATTTATGCTGGCATTTTATTTTATGACACAGCTAAATAAGTTAATACTTGTTGACAGCATCGTAGGCAAAGACTTCATTTCGAACTTGCAAGTAATTTAGCTCATGAACTATTTTTTCTTCCTGCTCGTGTAGAGTGGATTGAGTTAATGTGCTAAGGGAAAGGACTTACACATGATTCATTATAAAGATTTATAGAAAGTATAGAAAAATCAGCTAACATGTTCATATTTGACCAAAAACAAAGTGTTAACTCTTGACTTTTAACTGATAAATAATATACATAAAACGGATACTTGGTTATTGTATTACCCAATCTGAAATGAAATTAAAATGCATGTCACACAAGAACAGAATGGAATTTTGACAGAATTTGTAATGACATCATTATTTAAAAATACTTGAAGCTAGCAAGCAATAGATAACTTTGAAAAAAAAAGCTTCACAAATAATTTTTTACATATTTACATTTGTATGTAAAAACCAACAAATCTGAATTCCTTACAAAATAAAAATTAAATTGAAGTAGATATGTGAATAAGAATTTTCATTCTGCTTTACTGTGGAAGCTGAGGAAAACTCTGACTTAACCTCATCTTCACTTTGAACACAATTGTTTTTAATATACAAATAATAATTAAAAACTTGTGTGGCTCAGCAAACAGGTCGTAATGATGGTATAATTTACCCTGTAACATAAGGGCACATGTTTATACATTAGAGATATGAGAAAAGAGTAAGATAACAGATACTGTGACTTTACAATGTGTGTATGATTAATCAGAACAGCTGACAATGGTGGTGGTTATCAGTGAAATAAGCAGACAAAATCCCTTCAAACATCTTGAAATTACTTCTTTTATGCAATTGAAAGTACAACAGATTACCACAGCACAATCCTGAGAAATAATGTTGAACTACATATTTTGTCACATGGCCTTATTGCATCTTCCTCATTGTCCTGTTTTCTATTATGTCTATTTGTGACCTCTTGTCATCATGGCATTGAAGGCATAGAAAGGGACAGTGATTTCCCATCTGATGCTGCAAAATCTAGCATGGTCAGCTGATATATAACTGTTTATTTTTATTTATCAGCTGTTAAGTTCAGATAGAAATTCAGGTAAAATATTTAAAGACCTTTGAATACAAAGCTTGTTTTTTGATAAGACAAAACTTGGAATTAGCAGCAGTGGTTCTATATTCGTGAACAACGATTATTCACATTTTTCCCCCTGTTTATTGGAATAATATATAATGCATAAAAGTGACTTTTAGCTGTTTTCCTCTATTTTTAAAGCCATTTTAAACTGCATTGTTTTCTTACTGCAGCAAACAAAGAAATTTTTCAGAAAATTTTTGAGTGCCAGTGCAGATTTTAAAAGCCCACTGAGCATTTTCTTGGATAAGGACCACTAAAGCATATGATAGAAGTTTTCCAGAACTGTTTCTGGAAAAAAACCTTACTGTATTTCAATAAGGTTTTTTTTCTGAATATTATTACCCTGATCTTGTTTTTCTCTGGGTATAGTATTGTGTGCTGATTACTGAAAATTTGAATACCTAATAATAATGCCAAAAGGAAGCAGAAGCATTTAATCTTCAAACTCACTGAATGCCAATCTCACACACACACACACACACTTTATTTCCAAACTGCCTTGAATGTTTTAAAGAAAGAAAAGTAGGGAGGAAGAACATTGTAGTGGAAATCTTTGAAATTGTCTGTTGAGGCAGAAAAGTAAATGTAATGACATTTATTACTGATGTGATAAGAAAGAGAAGGATACAGAATTTATTTGGAAAGTGATATTGTAGTACCCTCATTCATTTACTAATAAAAATAACATGGATTTTTGCAGTTGTTGTTTCCATCCAAAGTGGGTAAGAATTTATACTGCTGTTAGTCTGCTGCAGATTTTCATGAAGTTCTAAGGACAGAGTTTAGTGAAAAATGTGCAACCTATTACCACTTAGCCAACATAGACAATGAATAACAAAGATGAAGAGTAGATTTTCAGATGTTATGTTAGCTACCCATAATCAAAGGCTAGGGTTGAGCACAGAACCACAGAATAGCTACATAAGGACCATGAAGAAAAGAAAGAAAACCTATCAAAAAACCCTTGTTCTGCACTGCTAGGAGAGGGGGGAGAGAGAGAGGCACAATGCAGGGTTCTTTTTGATGACAATATAAAAGGTCCAACAACAAATGCATTAAAATAGCTGCTTTAATGAGATATAATAAAAAGAGGAGTATAGATAGGAAGTAAATCTGCATCCCTTCACGTGCTGTACATCTCACATTTATGCAGTATGGGATTAGTTGTGGATGGATTTTCCCATGGCAAGCTGCACAGGTCCTGTCCATGAAGAGGTTCCCTCTCCATCCCATACTGCGGTGGCTTTGATCTGGAGTAACAAAAAACCCCATATATCTTCTGACATGTTGCAGTGTTATATTTGACCTCCAAGCGTGCAGCACAGACTTTTTTATGGGCATTCCAGCATATACCCCTGCAGCAGCTACCCATGTTAACATGCAGGCTTCCCAAGCCATTAGTACAAGGCACAATATAGCAGATAGAGCCTGCTCTAGGTCACAAATTTCTTGAATACAGTGTCTTCTGCAAGGCTCCCCGTACATCTTGTATGTAATAGCTGTATGGAAACAGGGTACAGGAGAAGATGGTATTCTGTCTTGAAACCAGAAAATTTTACTGAGATCTATCAATAATTATGTATTCTTGCATCTTGAAGTTTACAAATATTTGTGAATTGAGTATAGGACGTGGCTGAAAAATCTTAATTTTGCTCAAACAAACAGAAAGGCAGACAATATGTTCCTTAGCATACTTTCTGTCTGCAAATGTTATACTTGTTTCAGCATGGAACTCTTTATCTCAAGACTTGACATCTTTCCTGAACAGAAGTTATAGGACTTACTAAAAAAAATAAGTGAGGTTCCTTGATCTGTATTAGGTGAGATGATGGCTGTTGTTTGTGATTTTGTATTGCACTCTTAAATTATGTCTCAATTTTCTTCTAACTGATTTGTTAATTTTAAAATTAAGATGTGTGGGGCTTTTAAAGCACTTTTTTATCCCGTTCTTTTTTTATCCTACTCTTTTTTTAAGCAAAGCTCAAAATCATATGTATAATTTTGCATTAACACAAATTAATATGTTCTGCACTTAGCATCTTAAATCATTTCATTTGATGCTGTGCAGTTCCACACAGTTACATAATTTTAATTACTTTTCATTTTCTTGCCTGTGTCACCCTTACAAAAAAGACTGGTAAAAAGTAGAACTTTATGACTGAATTTATGGGACCTCAAGTGACATATATTACATGGTTATTTCCTCACAATGTGAAGAGAAAAGTAATCTTAAAGAAAATCCTCCAGGTTGCCCCGGGGAAATTAATTTGCTGTATTACAGAAAAAAATCTGTGTAAGATAACACAGACAAACACAGAACTGTGACCTGCATCTAGAGCCATTGTCTGGGCATGCAGGGATAAATTTTGAAGTTCCAGAACCCACTTGGAGCTGAATTTGTTGAGGGATACAAAGGGCGAATGACAGACTTCTGTAGAGACACCAGCAGCAAAAAGAAGGCTAGGGCAAATGTGGCCCTGCTGCTGAGTGGGGTCAGGACCTGGTGGCAACAGATATGGAAGGGGCTAAGATGTACTAAAAGTCTTCTTCACATCAGTCTTTACTGGCAAAACTGTCCTTGGGAATGTGACACCAGTGGGAAAGTTTGGGAAGGAATTCATCCTCTGGCAAGGAAACCTTACCTGTAGTGCATAGGATCTGATTGTGATTATTTAAACAAACTGGATATTCATGGGTCCAAGGACCTGGATAGGATGCAGCCACAAACACTGGGCACGCTGGCCTGATCAGCCTGACTGACTTCTGTAGTCGGGTGACTGGCAGGGTGGATGAGGGGAGGAGTGGCTGTTGTCTAGCTTGTCCTCAGAGATCTTTTGGACACTGCCTCCCATGACACCCTCAAAGACAAACCAAAGAAGTACAGACTAGATGCACAGATGGGGGTACCAGCTGTATTACCAGTCCCACAGGCTGTACCACAAGTTCCACACAGAGGCCAGTCGCCTGTGTCATACCCCAGGGCTGTTTCTTTCCCTCTCCTGTGTGTCAAAGAACAAACGACCGATTAACACTTCTACAAAGTGAAACAGCCCTTATGTTTGCATAAGCACCTTAGCACCTCTTTGAAGTTGTCATCTTTTACACAGAAAGACTTGACTGCATAGTGCTTGCAAAGCAGGTGCCATGTTTAGTTGACAGGAAGAACATATTGTCCCAATTTCTTCTCCTTTTGGTCATGGATCTTGGACGAGTCTTCCCTGGCTTCCAATCTGCAGTGAAAAAAAGTTATCTTCTGTAGCTCCAAAGTAATAAGGATATAATTCTCTCATTAATTTTCTTTTTATGAAAATCAACACCTTTTTCTTCTTACCTAAACTAAAAAATTAAATACGTCTTAAACCTTTCAGTCCATTCTTTCTGTTGTTACAGTACTGGAGATCTACTGATTAGGTCTTCATTTAAAAAATACTATCTCTCAATAAAACATCAAACATAGTCTGTCTCATGATTGTAACTTACAGTCAGAGGTCTAGTTTAGGAAAATAATCAAATAGTTTAAACATAAGCAGCCAAATGTTATTTAGAAGAGACTTGTTAAATACTCTTTTCATGTCTGCCATTGAAATATACAGTAATCTGAATGTATTTTATGCTGTCAGCATTGGATATAAATCTAAGAATCATACTGGTGTTAGCACTTTTATCAACAAGAACTTTCTTTTAGAGTGGCTGGATGTCTGGAGGACACATGCTCAGCCAATGCAGCCAAGATGTCCTTCAAAGCTAATCTCTTCTGAAAGTAACAACCTTAAATCAGAAGAACATGTATAATGGCAGATGACTGAGAAATAGTTAAAATCTATTGACTTCATTTTGATCTTAGGAGTGGTTCAAGAGAAATTCTGCCTCCTGATGTAAAGGTTTACTTACTAAGTGACAAGATGGCACACTCCATTAATCTTGGCTGTTGGCAGGTCAGATATGGCAGAAAAGGCAAGTACTATATTTGAAAATAATGCAGACAGTAGTCCAGAGAATAAAGCTCTTTTAAAGGTAATAAAACACAGACTGAGCATGTTTGAAAGTTGCATGGGTGTTCTCTGTTGGGAAAGAAGAATTTTTTTATTCTAGTATTCAGTATCACTTCAACAGTATTACTACTACTTTCTGTTTGTATGGGGATCATTTGTTCACTTCAAAGTACTGAAGGTAAGAAGTAATAATAATCTTCATTTTGTCAAGGGACAATTTAATGACAGTTTAAATACTGTGTCTAAGGTCCCATAATGAGGTAGCTCACAAATTAAGCCGATGTGTGACAAAAAAGATCAGGAGACAAAAAACAGTAGGAGAGGAAAAACAAAAGCCCAGTAGCTCTGTTATCCAAAGCCTCTCAATTGTGAGCTTGTCAGAAAGTAGATTGATGCATTTTCAAGGACCCTTGTACATATTTGGGACACTGTATATTCTTTCAAAGCTCAAGAATGAGAAAAAATGCTGCAGTGCATAAGGCAAAAAGCCCATCTTCATCCTGTCTTCAGCAATGCCCAGTAAAAGATGTTTGAGAAAATCACTATACCCAAGTCTTTTCTGGAGTGATAGTTGTTCCTGTTTTCACTCACAACCTTCAGCTGTCAGCAGTTCAAGGATTTTGCTTACCAATATCCTTTTCAATAATATGTCTTTCATTACTTTTTAAAGCACACTAATGTTTCTAGCTTTTGCAACACTGTGTTTCAGTGAACATCATCATTTTATTATATGACGTGTGTGTTTTCTGTGGTTTATTCTTTTCCTTTAATTTTTTTTTAATTATTATTTCTTAAGATCATTACTTTACAATAAGCTTTGGTTTTCAGTTATAGTGCTTTAAAAATTTTATTTTGTGGCAGGCTGAGTTCTAAATATTTAAAATTTGCAAAATTATACTTGTTCTCTTGCTCTTTCTCCCAGGTAGAAAAAGCAATACTAGGATGATATAATTTTCATTGGTCTCAAAGGTCTGAAATTCAATTGTAAACAGGATGGCCAAATAAAAACTTATATTTTCATGGAAAAAACAACTTAAACATTTAGTTGGTTACCATGCCATCTTAGAATTCCCATCTCGGTATTCCAAAGATAATGACAAACATTATACAGCATGACAACTTTGGTAACATGATAGTGTTACAGCCATAGAGAAGAACGAACATCTTGTGTGCATTTTGGTTTTGCATGTTTCTCTCAAAACTGTGTCCTGAAATCTGTCTCTTTGAAGTCCAGTGCCTAAAGGCAATTACGTAAATTTCATCACCTGTCATTAATATAGATTATTTCTGTGTATGCAAACTGCACGTGCTTTTTGTAATGGATTACGAGACACGCTATTGATAACGACTGACAGAGTTAACTTGTGGGGGATGTAGTAGAAGTGATGGGGTTTACTCTATCTCCTGTAACTGTTATGGCTAATTGCAATTTTGTCATGTGACATAGAGAACTATTGTTAATTCACTGTTTCCATCGATTTTACTGTGGAAGTGTTTTAGTGAATCAGAGATTAAAGCATCATAATTATTTCAGAATTGAGATATCATTTCATGTTTTCTTCTTGTTCATTTATGTTTTCTGTTCTTTCTCTTACATGCTGCAGTTGCAAACATATTGTGGCGAGAGCAAGGTACTAATAGAGATGACTTTTGTTCATATTTTCTATATATGATGAAATGTTCATCTATTGTTTCTTTTGTGTATGTTTGTGTCTGTGTTTGTTTGTACTCTACACTTACAGTAAGTACCTTCCCCCTTGCATTATTTGAGGGATTTGATTTAAAGAAAAATTAAAGTTGAAAATAATCCTTTAAATGCTCATGCTTTTGTGAACTGCTTTTGCTTTTGGGGAGAGAGAAGAAAATAAGCTGTTCAGAATTTTTAGACAATTGCTCAAAAGTGTACAACAAGAAGCT
Organism: Pipra filicauda; assembly: GCF_003945595.2. Taxonomy (NCBI): domain Eukaryota; kingdom Metazoa; phylum Chordata; class Aves; order Passeriformes; family Pipridae; genus Pipra; species Pipra filicauda. Next base: position 356,176 of record NW_024104579.1, read on the forward strand.
CAGATTTAGAATGCAGACCTTAAACTTTTGTTTGTTGGCATGATAAAGATTCTAACCAGTCAGGTTGCTTGCTGTTTAGATTGATCTTCTTATATGAATAAATCTTATTTGAAAAAATATAATCTTAAAGAGTTTAATTAAAACTGAAATACCTGTTGTTGTTTAATGAAACTAAGCATTTTATTTTTACACTCGGGAAGGGTTTGTAAATAAATGTTGGGAGGGGGGATGGATGCTTGTGATTTGTGACAAACTGAAGGATAAATATAAATACAGACAGAATCAAGTGTTATTAACATAAAAAGTATGGAAATTGTATTTTATTGGCAAAAGATAGGTATTAAATTTCATATGAATGACATAATCTCATAAAGATTAATCTCATAATCCAGAAAAATACAATAATCTAAGTGTCACAAGCTCCCATTTTGTTGCTCTAAGTAACCTGTTCTTCATTTAAAGTTGCAATTTAGGAATTAATATATTTCAGGAGTAAAAAATTTTTTTCAAATATTTCTGTTGGAAGATTTATAATGCATTAAGTGGACCAGGCTTCGCTGTGAATTCATGCTACAAATGGTATTTCTGCATATTTCTTAAAGATTTGTTTAAAATTAATTTAAAGATTCAAAAATCTGATGTTTCACTTGCCTAATTATATAGTTACATTTGACATTCCTGGTGTGTTTATAAATATGAACTAGTTGGATTTTTTTACTCCTGTTTTACCAGTTGCTCAGCTGGTACAATTAGCTCCCTGATTATAATGGAGCTCAGCTGTGATCCTTCTGCTCTATTGGCCTTGCAGAGTAGAAATTATGTGTTCAGAGTTTCGTACAATTCTACTGTTAATAATTAAACTAATGTGCAACAAGATTCTAACACCAAATTTTTCAAATGTATGGTGCTCTCACCTCCTTCTGGGAAGTGTTTTGTCTCAAATGAAACTGAAAACATGATTGGTACCTCGAATGTCTTTTCAAGTCAAGTCCTCTGTTGCTTTCAGTGGTTAGAAAGCACTCAGGAAAACTTAAATTCTGCACCAAAAAAACAGTTAAAGATAATAGCTTATCAGAGTGCTTGTGGTAAAGACATTCAAATTTCCCTGTGACTATTGCGAAACTAAACAAAAAGGAATTTATACTAGCAGATTTTCTATCTTGTACTGCAGATTTTCTCAGTCTCTCCTGCATTTCTCATTGGCCAGTCTTTTTGCTTTCAACAAATGTTACTAGTTGCAACTCTGGAAATTGTTTACAAGAGAGCAATACCCTGAGGATGTTAATAAACATCACCATTAACTTCTCTGGGCTGTACATACTCTGTCATTTTCTGTCATCAAAGTATTAACAGATAGCAAGGGAGGGACGGTTAATTAGCAGGACAATCAAATCATGAAACCATAGATAGTCTTTAGTGCCTACAGTGCATATTTCCATATGGAGTACACAAAAAACTTATCACAACTACTTGTGTCAGAAAATGTGTCAGAAAACCTGAAAAAATTTTGAAAGTACATTAATATTACAATTATAATACAATATATAAACAAATGCTAAAGAACCCAAACCACCCCCATTTTTTTAAAAATCGGTGTTAATATCAATTTTCAATATCAATTCAGTTTAAATGAAGCAAATGTATTTGCATTTATTGTTATTCTGTCACTGTACTATAAATGTGCTGAGTTGTATTAAGTGGGACATGGTTGTAAAATTAGGTCTTTACAGGAATAGCTCCTGTAGTTGTGTAGTGGCTTGCCTAGCTGATTAGGTATTTGTGAAGATTAGATATATGTACAGGTATTTGTAGCCACTCACTCAGATGAAGAGTTTTGGGTCATAATAAATTGGAAGGGGAGATTGACTAATTGGATCCACAGGTAAAGGTTCTTTGTGTGACCTGAATTCCCTAACTTAGTGTTGAAATGGAAGAAGGACAATTCTTATTGTGTCTCTTTCACTGATTTTAAAGAACAGTTTGGTGAACATTACCATCCAGAATTTGGAAATAAAGCCTGAAAAGTTTGGGCTGGGTTACTATACACCAATATTATTTGTACGATCCTGCCTTGGAGTATTGGCAACTGAGGAGGAAGTTTTAGGAGCCTGTTTATCAATGTCTGGATCACCTAGGTCTATCATCTGATTTACTTCCTCATGTTCTAGTATTATTTATCCTGCTAATAACTATAATATACTTTAGTCAATTAGCTGAAGGAGAAGGAAAAACCCTGCTTTGCCCCCAGTCACCTTCACGTATTCATCACTGAGACACAATAAGCCTGTTGCTCAGTTACACCGTGTTCACTGGTAGGGACAGCCTAACCTCAGTCAGGCTTACCTACAAATTTCAGCTGTTCTTATAGGATACAATATCAGGCACTTTCTAATGAAAGCTCTTAACATACTATCTCATATAGGCTTTATGATTTGCCTGCAAAGGCACACAGAACTGCCCATTGGCAGGAGTGGACATATTACCCTGAATACACCCTTTGCTCTGAATAGACACGATTGCTGAGTTTTCTGTGAACCTGAGCCTGCTCCTGTGCTACACCAAATGCAGCATAGACAAATTTCTCTCCCAGTTTTGGTAACCTGTTGATAGACAGGTTCAATATAAAGTGAGGAAAACCTTGCCCGGAGACTGTCCTTTCTTTCTTCTTGAGAAAACTTGGCCAGAAATGGGAAATGATTCCACAAGATTTCTCAAAGATGATTGAACTTGCTTCTTTTGTGAGTAGCCTGACAACCTTCTGCATAATACTACCTTATAAGTGACTGTATTAGCTATGTGATTCCTAACAAGGACTGGAAACTCTTATGTATGTGTGTACACACATAAATCTATACACAAACATGCATTTCCCCCCACCTACTCCTATTTTCTCATTATTTAATTTTATATTAAGTTATTTTCTCTCTCTATTGATATAAGTTTTCCTTCAGAATTTAGGCTAAACAGAATTTCAGACTCTAATTTCTTTTTCCTGGGTTTCGCTGCCCTGTGTTCCCATACCAAAAATTGTTATGTCAAATGGAAGCTTAGGCCCTGTACCCGGGATACATATACATTTTTATCACTGTAGCCCACAGTTTAGCTGTCAGAGTGATTATAGTTATAATTTTATGAGTACTGTGATTTTCTTAATGGAATATTACAAATATGAGCACAGAGCAAATCAACAACTGTTGCCTGAGCTGATATATTGTAAACTAAAGAGACCGTCCTTTTCTGTGGTGATGACCACTATCACAAATATTATGAGACTTCATCCTACAGATCTGGTTCCCACCTTCTCCACAAAACTTTACATCATGCATCTCATTCAGGAACACTGTGGTAGAAGGATTGAATAGTTCTGTAAACATTTGTGGCCCTTCAACCTTGGGAGGAGAATCTACCCAACTTTGTCTTTCCAATAAAATACAATAGACAATATTTCTTTTTCTGACTGAGAGAAATATAAAATAAGGGTTTATAACAAAGATTCAGGTCTTCTTTTTCAATGTTAGGCAGAAATTATATTAACTCTTCCATCCCTCAGCAAAACCAACAAACAAACAAACAAGAACTCACAAAGAATTTATATTAATTTCATTACAGTGTAGATGATTTCACAAGGTCAATTTTATTACTGCAGCTATCAAACTGTGTATTTCTAGATCTGTATTCATAAAGACACTATCTTGCCAGTGGAGAAAATTATGTGAAATTCTGAATAATGTAACAGTTTTGTTGTAGTTTTACAACAAAAGATCCCATAGGTTTAGCTGTGTTACCACTACATGCATTAACAAATTGATCTTGAACCAAAACTCTGATTAGGTTTTTAGTTCAACAAGGATTTTCTTTTTTGTCGTTATTTAATTTTATACATTTCAATGTGTTTTTGTTCCTAAGGTCTGGGAATTGGGAACATGTTTTATGTTTTTTATGAAGATGGAATCAAAGTAATACAACCAGTGGAATGTGAATTTCAGAGACATATTAAGCCTAGTGAAAAACTCCTCGGTTTTCAGGCAAGTTATTTTTAAAAATTTATTTGTAGTGTTTTCTCAATTATAATTTTCTTCAGATAAGGATTTATTATTGTTGGTTTAGTGTTTTCTGCTTGATAAATTCATGTCTCCTCAATTAATAAATAGCTTATAATGGCGAACTTATAATTTCCTGTATTTTCCTTGATTGAATTCAAACTTTCAGTCTGACTTTTAGATTGAGTATTCCCTCTATACTTTTCAAACCCTTTATTTTCTTTGGCTGTCTTTCTCCTTTCCCAGTCCTTTAACAGCTCTCTACTCTTTGTTTTCGAATTTGTTGTTGTTGTTTTTATTTCCTGATCCCCAACTCACCAGTTAAGTTCATCTCTGTGAATCAGGGATTGATTCTCTCTCTAGTAAACATAAGATCTAAAGTTATTATTTTTAAAGGTTTCTTTTTCTCCACTGGATGTTTGTCTATATTAACCTGTCAGCTATCGTGAAGCAAATCCCTGTACTGATAAACACTCTCATAGATCCCCCAAAGTTAGTAGAGATGATTAATGCTTTGACTCTGGCTTAAAATTCATGAAAGTAGTTTCAATAACTTTATTGTTAACATATTTATAGCTGATTTCACCATATCCCTGTGTAGGATACTAAGACACTAGTGTATTCTCTATTTCCATTTATCCTTGTGAAATTTTTCCTTTACTGCTAATCAAACTGCTAGCTGACATCTTGCATGTTCTCACAGGAACACTTGGTAGTAGCCACTATGTTATGACTTACTCTGTATGATCTATCACCTTTCAAAAATAATAACTTTTTCTCATTTGTATTTGAATGAGTGACCTTGAAATATGTACTAACCCACGAGTTGTACACTTTGAGATTTTTTCTCAATGTTTTTTTTCCTTTCATGCCTAAAGCACACTCAAATAGCAGCAGAACTCTCTCAATAGAATTTGCCTCTTTAGTTATCATTATTGATGTCAAAGGATGCTCAGCAACAAGATTTATTTTAGTGTGAATAATTATGCTTTGAACAGCTAATCATACCTTGATTTGTGCTGCTTAAGTGAAATTAGGTTGACACAGCCAAAAATAAGCCAACAAGCTTTTTTTATGCCTATTTAATTCAAAAGCTGATTATTTAGGAAGTCTTTTAAAATTTTATCGGTCTAAAGTGCAACCTAGATTTTAGGTGTATTTTTATTGAAATGTGGCAATAATCAGGATGGATAAGTGAAATTTGTTTCTTTTTTGAACCTTTCAAACCTAGAGTAGCATGATACTTATATCCTCTGGCGAAAAAAAAAAAAAGATACCAGGAAAGTAGGCTACTTGTTAACTTTAATTTTAAAGCGGATATAGATTTGTCCTTCTTTAGATATCTTTGTTTTGTAGGTAAGAGTAATAAATAAAATTTAGTTCTTTACTGGATCATCATGGTTCACAAGAAATTGTAAAGACCCTCTTCGTCTCCTTCCCAGAATCTCCTAAATTACTTCAGTCTTCCAAATTAATTTCTGGTGAAAGTAGAAATTTATTAGCCCAATAGTGGCAATTCTAGATGCATAGGGACAGATCTGTGTTTTCTGATGCGGGTTATTGCTTAGACCAGCTTCAACAGCTGTTTGTTTAACCTGTTTAACCTGTTGACAAATAGATTCTCATTTAGAGTCTTTCACAGGTTAAATGTCTCCTCATTCCAAAGTGTTTGGAGATTTTCCTCAGTAACATGTAACCTCTGTTTAACTTCTGCAAATTAAGGACATCCAAAGCTTTAAATTCTAATTTTTATGCAAAAGTGTTTTTTGTTTGCCTTTCTAATAAATCCCAGTTAGAATAATTATTTCAGGTGACTGGGAAAAAAGCAACTGAAACAGATGCTTTTTGTGAGACCAATGAAAAAATCCTTTTGGCTCTAATATAAACCTGATTTCCTCCTCATTACAAGAACTAGCACATAATGACCATATTTCGGTGAACTATGCCATCTCACATTTGAATATATACTAAAGGTGGGAGCAAAATACTTAATTTCAAAATAATGTGACTACATGGCAGAGCAAAGTTTCCGCAAGAAATTAGCTCAAACATACTTGGTAATCCACAGAAGTTGCTTTGATTTACACACTTACAGCACAGAAAGTGTAGTAAATGCTAACCTTTGTTTGTAAGAAAAAGAAAACTTAAAAAAGTCCACAGTCTGAATTTTAGTAGAGTGTCAAGTAAACCGTAACTTAATAAAGAAGAGGTGATACACAAGTTCATGTCTTAAATATGCACTGTTGTAACCTGTTGATATCATCTCACTCCTTGACAGTCATCGCATAGTTAGATATTTCATTATACTTCTTAAAGAGTTTGACTCACATCTTATTAAAACACTGAGGACACTTGCAGTAAGTGTAAGTTAATAAACATAGAATTTCCACATATAAAGCTACAAGTACATGTTTCCTATTGAGATTTTCTTGCCCTAGACTATCTTGAAAAAATTTCTCCAAGGATTTACTTTCTTCCGTCTGCTGACTTGTTACAGAACAAGTCACTTTTTGATTAAAAAGTCTGGCGGGAATACAACAATGAAGTAAATTCATGTTTTATCAGATGTTAGCTTTTTTTTTTTAGAGAGAATAAATTAGGAAAAAGTAAATTGCTCACATTTTATTTAGAAGAAGAAAATGGTGGGTTTATGCGCATATATTAAGGAGAAATTATTTTAACCAATTACTCAGCCACTGGGGAAATTAATATGGAGCCTCAGAATTACTACCTGTAAAGTAAAAGAAATCCTAACTCTCTAATCGGATAAATATTAAGTTTTCAAAAACAAGATTTTGTCTCTGTTGAAACAGCGTCAGACAAATGCAGGTTTGAATAACTAGAAAAGAACTGCGTAAACTAATTCATGCTGGGAAAAAAATATTCTGTTTTTGGTATGAGAATTTTGGTGCATAATTTTCACTGTTACTTTGGAAAAGTAAATTTTTTTGCTTTTATTTTATTTGTTCATTCATTTGGGGCAAAGTGAAGTTGGCATTGGATTATAGAAATGTATGATGATATGAACAATATTTAAGGATCAGTAAAGTGCATTTATACATGTGGATTTATATTTTACTTCATATTTTTTACTTTAGCTCTGAGAAAATATCATGCTTTCTGCTTGCTGTATTTAAAGTGGAACATGAGGAGCAAGTTCTGTGAATCATGCCCTAATAAGAATCACGGCCTTTAAATTCTAATTTAAATGTGTGTGTGGTTATACATATACATGAAAAACTGTATTTGTATTGCGTTTACAATGAAATAATCTTTAGAAATATGGTTCAGTCAGTATTTTAGACTCAGATTCAGGGAAAGGTATAAGGAGGTAGCTTATCTCTGGATATAATTTTAAGGGCTTAAGTTAGAGTATTTTGCTGTTCTGATATACTTCCCACAAGAAGTATTATTAGAGTAATCATTTACACTAATTCATATGATGCCATGTGAGAGAAACCCAGATTTCTTCAGCAGGACTCAGTGTTATTTTTTTAATAATATATTGAATGTACCCTTGTAGAATTCACAGTTCCCAAAACTGGTATAAACTGAGTCCCTGAGAGACATGACTGAAAAGAATGACACTGCATAGACTTGTTACAAACACAGATGCATTGTTTGAAGAAGGTGTTCTCTCTGAGAATAAAGAGGACTGTGCAGAACTATATCTATAGTTATCTGTTTAGATAAATATAGAAGTAAGACAAGGCATATTTAGAATAGATATAAAAAGTAATGAGATCAGTGAAACAACCTTACAGTTGAAGTGACAATTACCCAGAAGGCAAGCAACAATAGATCATTGATCCGATGATTGCACATCAAATTAGAGACATGTTTATGTTTACACCTCACTTTATGTAACAAAAAGCTTTTAGTCATTTTTAAGAATGAAAGTCCCATTTGTCCCATGCTCATCATTCTTTAAAAACCAGATTTTAAACTTAATCCCTTTGAAGTGCCTGGCTTTTTATCAGTGCAAAGTAAATCTTACTCTTGTTACTTATTTCTAAGTTCTGCTGAAATTCCTGAAGATGTGCATCCCATGGTATCTGAGTTAAGTAGAATGTAATTTCTGAAAGACTTTTCCTTTGTTGAGGGTTAAGAGCCACATAGGAGCAATCAGTGGCTTTTGATCTTCTGTAAAGAAACTCCCCCTGTTAAAACTGGAAATTGATTTATTTTTTATTTTGGCATATAAAAATTGAGTGTATTTTCTAAAACATAGAGACACAGCAGGCAAAGAATGTTGACGATACAGAAAAGTTAGTGTTGAAATGCATCATCTTCTTGAACAGCATTGCTTAGTACCAGATATGTTGTTTTGTCACATAATTTTTCCTGTTCCTTTTTAAAGGACCCTGATGCTTAGAAACAGAATTGGTTTAAGATCTCATCAGCTCCTGCTGCTCGTTCTACATTGAAGTCATCATCTGCTGACATATCATAACTATTTTCACAGCAACCAGTTATGATGTGTCAGACAGAACATTCTAAATTAGAAATAAGCAGCTGATAAGTGGTAAAAAGAAAGAATACTTATGATTTGGTGAAATTGTCCCTTGTGATGCAAGGAATTTAAAATAAGTGGGAAAAGAAGAAAAGGTCAGGAAAATAAAAAAACTGGACACATGTTGTACCTCTTCAAGAAGAGTATTTTTCAGTTCCTTGGTTTTACATAATTTTTATGTCCATTAGAGGAAAAAAATCATTTTATTTCAGAGATTTCACAGAATATTCTGAGTTAGAAGGGACCCACAAGGATCACTGAGTCCAGCTCTTGAATGAATGGCCTGTATGGGGATCAAACCCACAACCTTGGTGTTGTTAGCACCATGCTCTAACCAATTGTGCTAATCTAAAGGGAATTTACAAATATAGTAACATATTTGACCAAGTAACTTTTAATTTTGATAAAAACAAGCTTTTTCTGGGAGCAAATATCCATAAATAGGTAGATATATATAAATATATATATATATGATGATTGGTGCATATTTATATGAAATAGTGAGCATTTAACTACATTTAGCTATTTGGAATGAGAATGTATGGTTGTATGTTTTATGAAATATGAATTCACCAATGTCAACAGGAATTTTTTTTTTTCCAAATTCAACCTTTTGCAGGAATGGAAGGGCAGAGAGGAAAGAAATGATAATAAGGTGCCATTTGATTTCTGTTGGGTTTAACAGTAGTAAGATAGGCCATGAGAATGTCTTATGGCAGAAACAGACAAACTTCTTGGTCTTTGAAGCAACAGATCAGTGCTACAGGTGACCAAAAGAACAGTTCTCTCTAACTGCTGCTGCTTTACCCCTGTGCCATGTGACAACTTGCACCACACCTCCTCCTCTTTCTCTGCATTTCCACATTGTCATGTTCCCAGTGAAGTATTTGCCTGGCTTACTGCTGTGCTCTCAGCTGGAAGGGTAAGCTTTATCTTGCACTGCCTTCCTCTCCAAGGCATTGTGATGGTGCACAGGGGAGAGCTGCTAGTTACTGCATAGGAACAAGGTATTATGTGTCTGATTTGATTTTCTGTTTTTAAGGTCTCCTGGCTCTTGCTTGCTTTATTTCTACGTGTATTGTTATTTCAAATTAATTTTCTTCTCAGGCCAACGGTGCTAATTTCTTGAATTTCCAGAGAACATCCAAAAAATTTGGTGTATAGTTTGCATTAAAGAGCCTCTGGGTTGTGTGGTACTTAAAACACGCAGTTTAGTTAATTTATGTCCAAAGGTCAACTGTCCTTATTCCTTCCCTACATTTTTTGAGATTTTATTTTACAGTTAAAAAAGAAGAAAAAGAGTATAATTTCTCTATTTATTGTGTTGTTGACTGTTTTGATTCTTACACTTTCCCCTTTTCTTTTGAATTATAGGATGAAGTTTGTCCCAAAGCAGATGGTGATCCTGTTCAGCAGTGTGTATGGGCAACTGCTGTTAATGTAAAAGACAAGTTCATTTACGTAACTCAGCCCACACTTGACAGAGTTCTTATTGTTGATGTACAGTCTCAAAAAGTTGTACAGGTATTTACTTCTCATTTTTTAAGTCAATATCTAATTTGGACACAAGAATTTAAGACTTGCCTTCATATTTCAGAAACAAAACAAAATTAGCTTGAGAGTAAATACAATATTTGGAAAAAAGTTCATACACTTTCAACATTCATCAGCAGTTTCTGTTGAGTGACTGTTCTCAATAGACAATTGGGAGGGAGATAACATGAAAATAGCTCTTATAAATATTAATCAAGAAACCAGTTCTTTAGGAAGTTTCTGCCTTGAGTACTTTTAACTTGAAAATGAGCATTAGTTAAAATAAGGTCTTGTCACAAAAATGTGTCTGTCAGTTTTGACAGGAAAGATCAGATTTGGCTACAGAAGGTGGAGCACTGTTACTCTGTAAGCTTTTAGACAGAGAAATTACTGAAACTGTAAAAATAAACACCATCCTTAGCTGAGACTGGAGAATATGAATTCAAACTTCTTCTCTACTTCTCTTTCTTGCTCTCTGGGATGCTGAAGATACTCTGCTTAGTGAAAATAATTCACCGAATAAAAGAGAGAAATCAGTGCTATGGTACAGGGATTAATGCAGTCATAGAGTTTATGGAAGACAGGAGTGGCGAGTTGACCCTGGCTGGAGGCTGGATACCCACCAAAGCTACTCTGTCACTTCCCCCCCGCCCCGAGCTGGACAGGGGAGAGAAAAGGCTTGTGGCTTGAGATAAGGGCAGGGAAAGATCACTCACCAATTGCCATCACAGGCAAAACAGATTTGACCTTGATAATAAATTCAATTAATTTCCCTATCAAAATCAGAGCAGGATAATGGACAGTAAAAACAAACCATAAAGACAACTTCACCCCAGTCCTCCCTCCTTCCCAGGCTTAACTTGTTTCCTGAACCTCTACCTCCTTCCCCACCAGCAGTGAAAGGAGATGGGGAATGGGGGTTACAGTCAGTTCATCATATGTTATTTCTGTCGCTGCTTCTTCCTCAGAGAGAGGAGTCCTTTCCCTGCTCCATCATGGGGTCACCGCCATGGGAGACAGTCCTCCATGAATTCCTCCAACGTCTTTCCCATGGGCTACAGCTCTTCGTGAACTGTTCCAGTGTGGGTCCCTTTCCATGGGGTGCAGTCCTTCAGGAACAGGTTGCTCCAGCTTGGGTCCCTATGGGGTCACAAGTCCTGCCAGAAACCTGCTCCAGCGCAGGCTTCCCATGGGCTCCTTCAGCCATCCACCTGCTCCACTGTGGGGTCCTCCATGGACTGCAGGTGGATCTCTGCTTTCCTGTGGTCCTCCATGGGCTGCAGGGGCACAGCCTGCCCTCACCATACTCTGCACCATGGACTGCAGGGGAATCTCTGTACCAGCACCTGAAGCATCTCCTTCTCCTCCTTCTTCGCTGACCTGGCTGTCTGCAGAGCTGTTTCTCTCCCATATTCTCACTCCTTTCTTCTCTGGTCACAATTACTTCTCAACAATAACATTTTTTCCTTCTTAACTATGTAATCCCAGAGGCTCTACCACCATCTTGATTGACTTGGTCTTGTCCAACAGCTCGTCCATCTTGGAGCCAGCTGGCATCGGCTCTGTTGGACATGGGGGAAGCTTCTGGCAGCTTCTCAGAGAAGCCATGTGTAGTGTATAGTTCCCCCCCATTACCAAAAGCTTGTCATACAAACCCAATACACCAAGGTACAAGGCAGCACGAAAACGAATATTAGGTTTTTTTTGAACCATACGGTACCTCAGGAGAGCCTGAGAGAGTCCAATATGCTCCAAATGGTCAGTAGTCTTACTGGGACAGTGTAAAAATTTGATATTTAGTTGCCACCACTCAAATCAAATGCTATAACTCCAGTACTCTTGTCTCTCTTTTATTCATTGTTTATGTATCCAGTGATATCTATGATATTGTACCATAAGGTTAAGTATGGGATTTACATGAGGACAGATTTTAGTTTGTGGAACTGTTAAAAACATGAAAATAAACTTAGAAAATAGCATCCATAAACTCAATAAATTCCAAAAATAAGTTTTCTGAATATCAAGAGAACATTTAAAGTCTTAAAATGTTTTCTAAGTACACTAAAATCTTGACATTTACTTTAAGAGCAAGATAGTTCTTTTTCTGAAATAAAATTATTTCCTGGGCAAAGAGTTCTGAAGCTAGTTAATAACTAGTTAACAATCCTGCTCTGATTCTCAGAAGAAAGGACACTTGTATATGAAACTGATGAAGGGGTTTTGACCCCACCTTGAGTGTTCTGATTCAAATTTTAATCATACAAACAGCCCTAACATCTACAGGGTTACTTATAGTACTGTCATATTCATAGGGAACAGGAGTTCTTTAGCTAAATAAAACGTGTTTTTTTTCCTTTTTGATTAGAAATCTAAATAAATTGTTAAAAAAAAAATTAAATAAAGCTTTCCCTCCTGCCTATTGTTTTTTCCACTGATAAATGAATGAATATCTTTAATGTATAGGTTATATATGATGTATTAGGGAGACCATATGGAGGCCTTTCAATACCTGAAGGGAACTTATAAGAAAGTTGGAGACAGATTTGGAGCAATAGGACAGGGGTAACAGTTTTCAACTAAAAGACAGTGAACGCAGGCTAGATACTGGGAAGAATTTTTTTACAATGAGATGTGTGAAACACTGGGAGAGGTTGCCCAGGGAGGTGGTAAATACCCCATCCCTGGAAACATCCAAAGTCATGCTAGACAGAGCTCTGAGCAACCTGATCTAGTTGAAGATATGCTCACTGCAGGGAGGTTGGACTAGATGACTTGTAAAGGTCCCTTCCAACTCAACTGTTCCATGATATAAGTATGCACATGTATTATGTATATTAATGTAAAATTTTAAAATGCATAACAAAATTGCAATTATAAAATTACATTAATTTCACAAATAATTTTAATACTTTTGCATTCTTTAAACATCTGCCTTCTATATTCTATGTCAGTTGGCTAAGTAGATGTAGATTCCTCAAAACCTGAACTGTCCAAATTGTTACAGGGACTCATAAAATATTTTATTAAAAAGTTAATAATAAAAAGCTATTATTTTTTGTTAAATTCACCTTTGCATATTAATCTCTGTGGGTTATGATTTTTTATGTTCTGAAAACAAGACTTTTTTTACAACCAATTTGATACATTTTTCCAGGAAGAGGGACTAAAACCCATAGTCTTAGTACAATCCACAAGATTTGAAAAACTGGAATGTTTTCCATGGTCTCTAACTGACATTCATGTGTCAGCTTCCTTTCCTGAAGATGAGGGATGAAATACCAATGTAATTGCATTTATTAGCATTTAGATTTCAGTCGAAAAAGTACATTATGCCTTTTGAGTAAAGAAGTTGGAGGTTTTTTTTAACTTAGGTTTTATGAAATACTTTGATTGGCAGACTCTTTAATTTGTCTTCAGTTACATTAGTTATTGTTTTACGTATGTATAAATATATATTATTTTACTATTAGCAGAATGTTTAGAGATGCTTATCACAAAGATATATGTTAATTAAAAAGATATATTCATTAAATTAATCACTAATTAAAAGTGCAACCCTTCCCCAGAAATATGTAAAGCAATTGTCCAGTTTTTGGACAGAGTCAGGTAGATTACTGTTCTATCACATAAATATTCTAATTTCTGTAATGAGCGGAAAAGCAGAAATATAGAGTGTGTAGGTTTTACACAGAGCTTTGTACACTCTGTGCTACTCAGTGAATATATTGAGCTAAAAACTGGATACTCCACAACCTTTCATGCAAGTCCAGGGGAAAAAAAAATCACTTTCAAAGAAATTTTATTTGGAGGGATAGAGTAGCATTGCTTTTCCACTACTTTATATCCATATTGAAATCTTAGGCAAATATAGAATAAAATTTATCTCCTCTATGGAAACCTTTTGCAGGAATGAAAGTCTCTATTTTGATGGTTCCAGGCAATTAGTTATTCATAATAAATAATCTTTCCATTTTACAATACTTAACACAGACATGTGATAAGACAATACACCTAAGGGATAACAGATGAACCGGATAAATAAATTAAAAAGGAGTTTTGGACACCTGAACAGAATTTCTGCTAGTTTTTTACTGATCTAAATAATATTTCCTAGCATACATTTAGCCAAATACTTGGGAAAAGTACAAGGAGACTTGTTCTGTGTCCAGTTTAACTATGCTATTATTCAAAATAAACTTAGAAAAGAAACAGTAGTTGCAAACAAAACAAATTAATAATGAAAGCATAAAACCTACACAACCTCTTTACACATAACATAAAACTGTAAAAAGTAGAACCATTGCTGATTCACAGATGGCTTTTAGAGTTGAAGTTATGCTAATTTGGAATTTAGAGACAAGTCAAGAGATACTTTCTTCAGCATTTCTTATAACAAGCACAGCCCTCTCTTCTTATCCTTTAAAAATAAGCATTTATTTTTTGGTTACATTTTTTGCAAGCAGCAAGAATTTTCTAGCCATTAAATGTTGCTTTACTCATATGATATGCACGTACACAAACAGTCGTACAAACAGGTGGCATAGAAGGGAATTTAATTTTTCAGTCAGATCAGTCTATTTTCATTACTTATAGTACTTCTTAGCACAGGAAAAAAAGGTAATTGATTTTTAGAAAATAGAAACTAAGCTGTTCAGAAAGGAGAGCATTTTTCTTGTTAGACACACTTTTCTCTAAGTGTCATGTTAATACAGGGGATGTTATTTACATATGTGTACATGCAACTATTTGTAGTCTAAATCTTAAATAAGAAACCACCTTCTGCTCTGTAAATGCAAGTTTAAAAGACCATATATGCTAGTAGGAACTAATACGGAGATAACTTCATATTCTAAAAGTGAACAGCACTTTAATGAAATTTCTGTCACTGTGTAAAAAACCCAAACAAAACTCAAAATGTATTTGAAAGGGTGTTAGGTCATGTAATGGTGCTGTTTTTCTGTGTAGAAATAATGTTGGTTTGGTTTTGCTTATTATGATGTTTTCTTGGAAGTACTACTATATATGTTATACTTACTCCTTTCTACTATGGAAGTTAATGTAAAAGATGTGTGCACATATGTAACAACTAGATTTGAGGATGATTTATTTTTATGACAGCTATAATTATCAAAATAAGTACTTTAGAGGATTCTAGAGCAGATTAAAATGAAATATATTGAACATGTGGATGGTATATCTTTACAGATATATATAGAGAGACTTTTTAACTGATCCAGGTAATTGTCATTACAAAATGAAGGGAAGTATTTGTTTTCGTTTGTAAATTTTTGAAAGCAAGCACTGTCACCTGCAATCATCCGGTATTGCATAGCAGCGCATCATTAACTGGGATGACTGAGAGGCACGGTGAAGTCAGCAGTCATTATTGTTCAGTCCTTAGTGTGCTGCTGGCAGATCATCCTGGCTAGCTAGAAGCAGCTGTGAAAGCCAGCTTCAGAGATGCTCAGCTCATTTTGCTGCTGGCTCCTCTCTTGAGAGCTCTTCTACCTGTGCTCGACCCCACAGGCAATTCTTTATGCTCCTTCTGGCTGTGCCATGACCCCGAGCCTGAACGCAGCTGGCAGTCCTTCAGCAGAACATGTTTGGGTCAGACCTTTGTCTGGGGAAGCCAAAAGGAAATTTGACATGCCTGAACAAATTAGCTATACAACAGCCCAAGTATTATTTTAAACAACTTGTCTTCTAGAACGCAGCAGAAAAATGTTATCAAACACACATGACCTCTTTCAAGGGGTAACTTCTGATTTTCAATGAGCCAGTAAGCAACCTGGCTTCATTTTCCATTTTCAAAAGGAAAAACAAATTCTGCTTAGATGAAGCGGTCGCTTGCAACACCTCAGGAGTACAGTTAAGTATCATCAGCAGTCTCAGACAGCCATTAGTGCATTATCTTGAGGATCTACATCATTAGTTTAAATTAGGTTCACTTAATTAGCCAGCTGGTACTCTCCTTGACACACTGATAAACAAGCTGTGCTTTACAGTTCCATAATGGTAAGACTAAAAACCAATTTCCACCTATTTTTTCTGTTTTAATGATGAAAATAAAAAAGTAATCCCCCCAGTTGTTTACCTTTTGCAGAACGTCTCTTAATCAAATATGTTGCCTCCTGTTCCATACCTCTGAAGTCTTCAGTTCTCATAACAAAGGAAGTTGAGAGCTCAGCTGTCTAAAAGGTTCATAATCTCAAGAGACAGAGCACAAGGTTGTAGGGAAAACACTTTGGTTCTGATCACAAGTCCAAGAAAAGTAGCAACTGTAATTGGAAAACATATGAAAAAAATCTTTCCAACTTCAACAAAATAAACCCATTTTAGCTTTGGGTGCAGCAATATCGTGTTGATTTTATGCAGTAACACCTTCCATTGATTTCAGTAGGTGGCTTGAGAATATGCTTCCTTTTTAACCATTTTCCAGTAATTGGTGTATTTTTTCAACCAATATGTATAAAATGAGAGTGATGGTAGGGAAGGGAGATAAGTACTTTTTTACTTGATTTAAAACCTTTGTTTTCATCTTCTTAATAGCTTCAGTATAATGCAATTCTGATGCCAAGTGTTAGAGCACATATTGAATAAAACCCACACTTTCAGCAATTCAGTAACTCTGAATTAATCAGAGGGCTGTTTCAACAATTGACAACATAATTTTTAAATACAGTCTGAAAACATCAGGCAATGCATGTCTACTCATCATTTTAATTCAAGCATATAAATTATTTTTCCTTTGAAAATGTGACAGGAACTAAGGGTTTCTATTTTCATTATGCTTTAGGCAGTAAGTACAGATCCTGTTCCAGTGAAACTACACTATGATAAATCACATGATCAAGTCTGGGTGCTGAGCTGGGGAAACATGGAAAAGAATTCACCAACTTTGCAGGTGAGGTGATCAGAATGATTATATGCAAGAAAATCTAAGCAAGTTGAACCTTTGTGTAATTGCAATGTGTTTTATGTTTTCCTTTAAGTATTATTACCATGAGCTCAGGAGGGGCAGTGAAGAGATTTCAGGTAACCCAAAAACAAGTTGGACAACTGACTGCTAAAAAAGTTAGTGATTATTTTCAAACCCCTAGTCAGAAGTGACAATAGTAAATCAGTGGAAGGATAAGGAACGCAGCTGAAAGCAGCAGCATGTTCTGTAACTGCCAATCTTTTGAGAGCCAACTGTTGCTCTTTATGATGGTTTTGTTTTTAACTAGAGGGTAAACTGGATTTTAGATATATTTCTACTTCAGTAACTTTATATTGATGTTCTGGAGGCGTCAAGCTCTATTGATTTTTTTCAGATGTAAAATATTAAAAATCTTTACTTTTCCCATGCCTCCGAGCAGTAAAAAGCCTAGGGACAGTCACTAAAGAAACATCTCAAGAAGCTATTTATTCTGCTTATATTACTCCTTTTTCATTAATTTCTGTTCCTTATTTAAAGTAATCCATTGATACTATGATGATCATCTTTACTTCATAATTTATAAAAATTTACTTTTATTTCAGTTTGTCTTCCTTTTCTTTAGAAGTTAAAGAAATCCTTATGTATTTAATATATATTTATATATAAGAAAAAGAATAAGAGAAATTCAAACAGAAAAATTAGTAACTTTTGAAAACACCTTTTTAGCACCTACAGACTCTTATTAACTTTGAGCATACAAGTAATTTGTAGGAGTTTAGCTTTCACTCCTCCCCAGAACTGATACCTGAGTCAGTCTCATCATATTTCAAAGCGACTGATCACTCTTACTCTCATTTCCTTGCAGTATAGATGATAGATTATTTTAATTTAAAAAAAAAAACACTCTTAAGTGCATGCATGTGAATATCATAGTGGCTATTATATGGAATTTTCTTTTATTCATCCATAAATATTTACCTCAGAGAAGGTCCAAGATTTGAGGTTCATAACAACGTAAGGAATATTTAAACTCAGTTCAACTTGCTCTTCTGAAATGTTTCTGTGCAATGTTGAATGATCTCATGATTGACAAGAATTGGGAGTATACGTAGACATATGTTCCAGCAGATCAGTTGACAGCATCCTATCTTTTCACTCTGGCTGAAGTGCTTAAGAAATTTAATCTGACTCTGGGATTTAGTGTTAAAAAAAAAAATGGAAAACAAAAAAATTAGTTTGAACTAAGAACTGCTAGAGGCTTTAGTAATATAAATTAATAAATATGGATTCAGGGGTGATAAAAAAGAGGGAGGGCAAAAGTAAATATGAAGATTAAGTGGTCAGGTGTATAACAGTTCTCTCAAATATGTAATGCTTATTAACTTCATTCACTGTAATTTGCATTTGTTTTCCTGGTAACTGAAAGATAATACAAGAGAAGGAATACAGAGGCAATACTGTATTAATTTATTTGGATAGAGGTCAAATTTTGAAAGGCAAGGTATTTTTCAATGATGTTACTTTATGCAGGTGATAACACAAGCCAGTGGGAGTGTTTCTCATCACACAATCCATACTCAACCAGTGGGAAAGCAGTTTGACAAAGTGGATGACTTTTTTATTCCAGCTACAACCCTCATCATCACCCATATAAGGTAAGTTTCAGCTGAATTATAATTAACTTTCAAATGAACAAGAATATTTCTTCATAAATATTTCATAAACATTTCTTCATAGACAAACTCAATTCAAGTTGATTTGAAAACAAGATATATCTAAGAATATATACATTTATTAGCATTTTTCTTTAGTATTTCACCAAATATTCAAAAGTTCAACTGCTCTATGTAGGAAAATTGAGGTGCAATATCATCTGGAGTTTTCTTGAGGAATTGATAACTGTAGTATTCAGATAATTCTTTGAGTTAGAAGCAGATATCTTA
The DNA here is from genome assembly GCF_003945595.2 of Pipra filicauda. NCBI lineage: Eukaryota > Metazoa > Chordata > Aves > Passeriformes > Pipridae > Pipra > Pipra filicauda. The sequence continues at coordinate 375,124 of NW_024104579.1, forward strand.
ATTTGTGAACAATACATATTAATTTCTCTTACTGCTCAGAGCAGTTGCCCTATATAGTACTTACCACATTGTATAACCTATATATTCTATTAGAGTTATTATTTTCATTAAAGAACCAAAAAAAAGAAAAAAAAACACTTTTGGAGTTTTAAATGGAATTGTGATACAACATAACTTAGAACTAACTTCTTCTGCTCATTCAATTCTTTCTACCTGTTTTTTTATCAGGCTCTCTGTTTTAAACACAAACCATGACTGAGGATGTAACATGAACTCTGTTAAGGTGCATGAATAAAATTGGTTTTATTTCATGGGTGCTGAGTGATCATTTTAACATGATGTTAAAATGGTTCATACTGCAGACATGCCTGTAAATACTGTAAATTCTTACAACCTTATTATTTCTCTCAGTGAATGTAGGATTGTCTTTGTGTTTGACCAAAGAACAGACAAGTTCTGGCTTTGATAGAAATCCTCTAAGTATGGAAGAACTGAAAAAATTGACCAGCTGGATTTTAAAAGACAGCTATGAGAAATGCTACAGGAAAATGAACTCTGTCTCAGTCAGACAAAATACAGTGGGACAGAGAAAGGGAGTCTGAGAAAAACAGGGCAACACTTAACATAGGCATAAAGCAGAGCTCTCCCCAAGACCTCTTAAATGAAAATCTATCTTTCTTCCTTAAAACACATTAGTAAGAATGCGATATGTAGTTTTCCTTTTTTTTTTTTTTTCTGCAACTTTTCTACCTGTAGGGATTGAATATTTCTGCAGTCTAGGACTTGTACATCTGAGTGATGCATTAATGTGTATTAGCACTTTGTATGTTTAGGACTGTTAAGTTTCTTTGCAGGCTGACATGGACCCATTTAATTTCAAAAAACCTGTCAACAATTAACTCCATTGTGTATTCTGATATTTCAAGTTCAAGTTTCCATAGAAATGTCTTCATTAGATGTTCTTAACTGTCCTACAGCATCATCATTCACATTTAGCAAAAATCTCAAATCATGAATGTAAACGTACATCTGCATTAAAAAGGATATAATTTCTGATTGTTGTAGAGGGTAGTCTTTGAAATGTGAAAACATGCAATTTAGATTGGTTTTACAATTGATTTCAGAATTCACTCTATACATGCCTGTGAAAAATCTGGTCTTCTCTATCAAAAAACGTTTGGCTTCTCCTAAAGATGGTGTCGATGAGAGATAATTTTTAAAAATTTTCTACAAAACCCTTAACTAAAAAGTAAATTAGAAATCATCCATATGCAATTTAAAAAGAAGTGTGTAGATTAGTATAGCTGAATAATAAATTGCCTCTAAGTACCATTATTACCGCATTTGTTGAATTGAGTAGATAAATGCATCATGCTCAGCCTCAGAAAAGCATTAAATATTTCTGCTGTATTTGGAAATATTTTGGAAGTATTTGCATTGTGAGAACAAAAGTTACTGCTTCATAAAGTAGCAAGCACTAGAGGTACTATCCCAGCAGCACTGCCATTTAGATACTTGAATTTTCATGTAAATAGGAAAATAAAAACTTGGATAGAGATAAACATCGCAGAAGGGTGGGAAAAAGAAAAATGGGGTCAGCCCAAAGCTAGTGTTGAACTCATCATGTCTAACTCAAACTATTTTAAGTTGCTATTTTGCCTAAATAGGTCAAGTAGGCACTTCCTTCTTGGTATATTGAGTCACAGCTGCCTTCAGCTGATGAGTCATTTCACCCATTCTATATGTAACTTAAGAGAAAAGAGAATTAAAGAATAAAAGAGAACCCACAGAAATAAAAAAATACTATGAAATTCAGTTGAACACTGAAAGAATAAAATTGGATAAGTGACTGCAGATATAAATAAACATGTACATCAATTCAGGCCTAGTGAAATTGTTGTTATTTTTAATTTTTTTTTCCTTTTTTTCCACTCACATGCCAAATAAAGACCAAACAAAATTTCTAAAGTCTGGGGAAAAGCCTACAGTAGTTTGTCCAATGCTAAAATCATAGATTTTTGGGGTTAATGAAAAAAATCAATTCAAGAGCCATTACCTGGTTTTACGTATTCATGAGCTTACTTGAAATGCTATCTAATTCTGAGTGCCATTTCTAGAAAAGAAAAAAACCTCACTTTTTGTACACATAATTTTTATTTTAATTTTTTTATATATTCTTTGAAGAGCTATTTACCTTAGTCAGTTGTTAGAAGAATTTGCCTTCCGTAAAATGTCTGCCCTGCAAGTAATTTGATTTTTTTGTTTAAAAAAAAATGAACTCTGTGAACAGAGTGTCAGGAAAGATTTTAAAATTAACTGTATTCATCAAACCAGTAGTGATATAGAAAAAAAACTCTATTGAATTTAATATCACCAGTCAACAAAAAGCCACTCAGTAACAGCATGTGTTTCTTAAGGATGTTAACAAACATGAAAGCTTGAGCTTATTATTCTTTGGAGTATATACCAACAGGGGAGCAATTTATGAGTGTGAATTGCAAAAAACAACTACAAGAGAAATAACACCACTGTCTAAGTTAGCTGGCAAGTTTATTGCCCAAGGGCCCTATTAACTCTTTGTTAGAAATCCGTTCCCTTTGACCATGCAACACCAGCCTCTTCAAGAAAAATTAAAGCTTTTTGTATCTAGGTGCATTTGTCATGTGTAAACTATAATTTTGAATGATAGAGCAGAAGGCAGAACCAAACTTACTGTCTGAAATGTGCAGTTCTAAGCAAAAAAAGACATAGCATTTAAAAGAATTAATTAAGTTTTGTAACACAGTTAACACAAACCATCTGCTATCATTTAGAGTGTATTGCTATCTACTGCATATTCTGTCCAATTGGTTATTCTTTAATCACTATAAAGATCAAGGAAGAGAAGGTAAAGATAGGTTGGCTTGTTGAAATCAAGGAACAGAAGTACGGTAGAATAATTTAAAGCGATAGTGGGCCATTAATTTTTTTTCATTTCAGTAGTAGCTAAGATGATAATTGCTAGTAGTACATATATAAGTATTTAAAACTTTTGTAATTATTGAAAAAATTTAAAAATAATTTTATTTAAGAAGTGGTGGAACTATATATTTGCTTTACCTAGGTGAGTTATTTTTATGTATGAAAATGCAAATGGGCTGCCCATTACTAAAAAAGAAAACTCCACACACCTTATTGCTGTCTTGGGCAGCAGATAATTTAGGACATACTTCCCCCAGACCAGGCATTTTAAAAGATACTATAAATTTTGGACTATGGTAAACAGTAATTCATCCTAATGAAAAAAATATTTTCTCAAATTTTTCCTACCACTGATTGAGACAATGTACTGTTTTACTTATTGTACAACAGGAGTCAGGGCAAATAACCTTTTGGTTCATAGCCAGCAAGCATAACATTCATGCTCTGAACAACTATGATGCACCATCAAAGCAGCAGCTAAACAAAGTAGGCATGAGCCAAAACATAGAGGAAGAATAGGCCAATTCTGTTATCTTTGAACCCTCTTTTATAGTTGGTTTATAGTTGGTATGTGTACAGAAGAGGACAAGAAAAGAAACTTGATCATTTTGGGAAGAAAAATGTGGAAGGTTCAGTAGCATCAGTTAGTTGAGGGACATTAGGAAGGTGATTTCCTCTCTTTTATGTTCCAATCATACTATTTCCTTCCACTACTGAGATGAAGGAGAAACAGTTTTGTGCAAATACCATTAGGAATCAAACAACATTTTGGCTGTCATCCTTTTGTATCTGCCGACTATTTATAAATATATATAAATAGATATGTGTATGTGTGTGTGTTTATAAAAAAAAGAAACTATCTATTAGTTTTAGTGCAAATCTACTAATTATCTCCCTAATAATGTGTAGAGCCCCCTGCTGACGTTTCCAGATAGCAAATCCATGCTTGTACAGAGAGCCTCAGCTGCAAATAGCTCTGATTGACACCCCATGATAATGTTCTAAAAATATAGGTGACTTAATTCTAGAATTTCTGTGTGGTGTTTTTTTTACAAGACTAATTCACCTGCTGACTCTAAGAGAGGGGATGCCTCATGCCTTTAAGCATTTCTTCACGATGGAAATAAAATTCCTTCTGTTTGTCACTAACCAAGCTTAGAGTTTAGAGAAAGTCACTTTCACTTGACTTTATTGGGTTTTTTGTGTCAGCTAGTTGTAGTGTAATGCACAAAAGTTCTTAGTCAATCAGTAACCAAAAAGAGGCTATGACACAAAACAGTAATAATTATTATTAGAAAGAACCCTAAAAGAATTTTACTCAGTCTTGCTGTTGGAAATCTGAAGATCTGAAGGGCACAAATCATATATTCTTCTTACATATCTTGAAAAATAGCCTATCTTGCTGTTATCATTGGCTATGTTTTACCTCTGATAAATGCACTCGCTGTCAATATACATTGAATTATACCAAGAGAATGAGTGAATATAAAGCATTGTTTTCATGCACACTGTCATGCCCATATTGTCAGTGCACACAGCTCAAAAAAAAAGTCTCCCCTTCCTCCTAGTTCTGTTGAAAAATTATCAGACACTGGGTCCACAAAAGTAGACAGAATGAGGTCTATTACTCTCTAATAAATGGTACAAATCCCATGGTGTTTTTCTTCAGTTATTACTGAAGCTTTTTTATTTGTAGATATACCCTATAAGAATTGAGTATATATTTTCAAAATTTGGCCTTGTACATTTACTAAGAAGACAATTTTATTCAGTGAACTGTTTTCTGTGCCAAAGCAGTTCAGCACAATGATTTTGTCCTTAATTATCTGCTAATACCACTCCTTATCATAAAAATAGACATTTGGAATGAATATGTCTGATGGCTACAGAAAGATGACTTGTACAATACCCATGAAAATATATTCTTGGAAGCCTAAGGAGCAAAAGGGCTGATTATTTCAGCTCCACTTTCCGTAAATCGAAATGAACAAAAGATAATTGGAATAAATTAATGTCTGTCACTACACTGCTGTAAAATGTTTCAAAAGCAGTATTAAATGAACTCACTGTAATGGGGTAACTCTAACTTTTTAGATGTTTTAATCTTTTAAAAGTATTATAAATGTCATAGAGTTACCTGACCTAACAAGTGGAAGAATGAGCAATCAACTCACTGGTGAGACGGCTCAGTGTCTGAATAGAGTTAACATTTTCTCAGTTTGTGTTTTTTCTCTCTTTTGTGTCTCTGTTGTGTATGGTAATAAGGGAAGCAGTCTTTCTAAAATTGCACTTATTCATTTGTACAAAACAGTCCAAAAACTAAGCTTCTCTTTAAGAGGTAATTGGAATGTACTGCCAATGCATTCCTGTGAACCTTCTTAAATGAAACCCATGTGGGGAAGTGATTCAATAAATTCACATTTCATTCCAGAGTTTAAGCCCCTACAGAGATGTGAAGTAGCTGACATAGAAAGAGCATTTTCTGTATTTCCATGCAATTAAGCAAACAGAAAATATTATTTTTTGCTTCAAACCCCCTACATAATCAGAAAAAAACTTTCTATTCAGTGGTTTGCAAGTGAAACAATGGAAGTGATAAATACTGAGTCAACTGTAAACAAAAACATGAACAGAAGAGGTAGATTTAATTTAGGGGTTGATTTTTTCACATAGACAATATGATTTAGTGCAAAGATGGAGGGAATTTATTATTTTACAAATTTAGTTAACAATGCATATTAGAGGAGCATAATCTTTGAGACAGTCATCAAGTTAAAAACATATAAAGTGCTACTGGGAAGATAGGGAAACAGCTTGAAAGCTTGAGGAATCAGAGAAAGCTCAGTAGTACCAGGGCAAGCAGAGATCTGAAAAGTTCTCTGCAATTTCTAGTAATGATTGTAGAATCTGTCAATGAATCCTACATAGTGGCACAGCACACAAAGGAGGTCCAATTGAGTTAGGGGTTCATTCTGCAATCTCCCAATCTGTTGTAGTGAGAGTAGTGCTAAATGGAAACCTTATAATCATTCTTTTCCCTCTCTGTGTATTTGCCTCCCAAAAGAAGGACCCTTCTAGTCCATAAATGTGTTGTTTTGAAAAAGAAACTCATAGGATCTTTTGGGAAAGATAGAGAGGAGACACTAAAAAATCTTTTTCTGCATATTTTTTCGCTTTAATAGTGGAATTTAGAGCATCTTTGTTCCAGAGGGAATATGGAGAATGAGAGATTCAGCTCAAAGAGTTTTAAAGCATTGCAACTTAATTTGTCCAAAGACCACCACTGGCAACAGCAACAACTGTTGAAATAAATGCCTTTTTGAAAATGGCAGGTACTCTTCAGTGTGTCAAACCTATACTCTTTAGTTCAGTCCCTCTCTGTTCACATATCCCCACCCAAAAAGCTAGGAGTCCATAAATGTAGCCACGGGATATCTTTAAACTAGGGAAATCTCAGTCCTTTAGGTAAGATATACCATGTGTCCAAATTAACACTTCACCTGTATCCTGCTTCATCTTTACTCCTATATTCTAACTCAAAAGGACCAGTGTTTGCAGACTTTAAAATGTGCTAGGCAGTTAGGATTCCCAACAGTGCCTGTCGGTGAGCACCTACTGAAATGATGAAGTAACTGCCATCACTCCACAAATGCATTTAAGATTTGCTGTCACTGAAATGATGTTCTGAGGCATATATAACATTTTTTAAACCAGGGCATTTTGGATTTCATGAAGAAAATATTTTTAAAGTTCATTTTCAGTTCATTATTATGAAATTTAATTAATAATTAATTGCACATTTAAATGTAGCTAATATAAAGTATTTTAATATTTTTATTCCGTGCATTTTTATAATGCACTGAAATCTGTGACTGTTTCTAACCTAGCAAAATATATGTATGTATGCACACATGGACACACACATATATAAAAAATCAATTTGGAAAACTATCCTTTTTCTGGAATCGGTAATTCCACATGCCTTTTCCCATGTCAGCTGACAAAACAATACTGCTTGACCAATTTATTTAATCCATGCCCAAATCTTTTCCTCTTACGTAGCTTGAGTTAAAATTCACAAAGCTCTCAAACAAAAATTCAAGCTGTTAATACAAAAAAAAAGATTGTATCAAAAACCGTTTCCAATTCAGTGTGGCTATTTAGAAATGAGAGTTCCCTTCAAATGTTACATAGCATCAGTAAAAAAAAGAATTCCTTGTGTTCTACTTGTCTTTCTTTATTAGCTCAGAAAATGGCTAGAACCTGGCTTAAATCTAATCAGCTCTAGTACAGCCAATGACAGTTTTGCTAAACTGTAAATGTTTGGGTTTTTTCATACTGTAAGTTTTTTTCCTTTTTTGCAGAAGTCATTACAGAAATACTTACTTTTAGCATAATACCATCTGTCCATCTGAAGTGGCCGAAACATTACTGTAAATAAATGTTGTACCTGTCTCCGAATACCTAGCTGCTTTTAAAAATTCAGCATCTATCAGTGTGTGAAAATACACAAAACAATGAAATGTATAAAAATGTAATCAACTATAAGAGGAAGAGAATCCCTGCAATTATGGCACATAATTTGTTGTACCCAGTGGTTAGAAGTTATTTAGTGCTGCCTTAATTACTCATTGGTTTTCAAAAAAAGCCCCAAATTAAAAACATTCATCCATTAGCTTGGAGGCAATCTTAAAATGATGTAATTAACCATTTTTTGTATGTTTGTTAGTAAACAACCAGAGCACAATTATTTAAAAAAATTGTGCCGAGTCTTGCTTGGATGGAGCTAGTTTTCCTGATAGCAACCAGAATGGTGTTGTGACACTGGAATAGTGTGATCTGTGACACTGGAACAGTGAAATATTGTGCGGGGGGGGGGTGGGGGGTGGAGGGGGGGGGGAGGGGAAATTTTCCATTTGGTATGCAAGAGGGGGGGGGGGGGGGGGGGGGGTGTACGACTAGAGGGAGGCGGGGGGGGGGGGGGGGGGGCGGGGGGGGTGGGGGGGGGGGGGGGGGGGGAGGGGCGGGGGGGGGGGGGGTGGGGGGGGGGGGGGAGGGGGGTGTTTTAGGGGGGGGGAGGGGGGGGGGGGGGCGGGGGGGGGGGGGGGGGGGGAGAACGTTTAGATTGTTGGGAGTTACATTTAAGCTCTCCTTTTTGGTGGTACAACCTATTGGCCTGGTTTAGAAATAGTATTCCCCAACTTAGTATTCCAGTTAAAAAGAAAATAATGAGCTGCTGCTCCCCCCCCCCCCCCCCCCCCCCCCCCCCCCGGTGGGAGACAAAAGGCAGAGATCACGAACTGAGATCAGAAGAATTTACTGGAAACAGTGATGGCATAAGAAAAAGAGCAGTAATAGCAACAATACTAACAATAGAAGTGTACAGAGAGGGTCATTTACATGCAAAAAATGTTCATTGTGGACTCCGGGTGACAATGACGGAGGGGTTCCCTACCCTGCCACACTTTTGTTCCACCGGAAGGCACACCTTTCTTCTTGGAAGCAAGAGTCCCTTACTCACACCTCTGGCAATGATGTAAGGTAGTACCAAATAACATTAGGGGCTTGGCCACGCCCACCCAGTGCAGTGCGCTGCAGCCCAGAATCCCGGGGCTCAAGCAATCCGCTGGGCTCAGCCTGCCTGGTAGCTGGGGCTACAGGTACACGCCACCATGCCCAGCTACTGTAAAAAAATTAACTCTGTCCTGGCTGGAGATAGGACACCTACTTTAAAATTTTTAGTGATCACACGAATCAAAGACTTTAAGAAGACTTCCAAATCTACACAAATGGACTGTTTTGTCTGAGTTCCTTCTATGTGTTCTCAACAGTCGGCATGTAACATGGTGAATAAAATACCCAAACTTCCATCTTAACAGAGCCACTCCAACCAACCCTCACCTCCTGTATTATCTACAAATTAGAACACAATAACTTGCTATGATAATGTTATATTTTTAATTCAAATGTGGTCTCTGATGCTTTTATCTGCACAAAATAATATTAATCATCATTTTCTCATACAAAAAGTATCTTTTTTTTTGGTCTAATATTTTCTTAATTTAGGTCATTATTAAAAAAAAATGGAAGAGAAAGGAATTTTGGTGAAGTTTAGTATTTATTCTTAAAAGTATTCACATATCCCCAGCTATAACAGTATGTGAGCTTCATTTTTACAATGAAGAAAAAAATCTTTTGAGACTGTTTTGACGTATGTAATTTATCACCTTTGTAGTCCCTATCTCTGCCTCATTATTCATTCTGTAGTAGTGCTGACTAGTTCTTTTGACATATATGAATTTGGCTGTGCATTCCATATGACATCTGCTCACCTTGATGTTACCACATTTTCTGAAGTGCCAGATCCTCTTAATCCTATCCTACCTTGTACCGACATTTAGGAGCATCTTTAGAATGTCTTTTGTTCACTGTGTCTGTATAGCTAGCCCTTTCTTTGACTTTTATTGCTTTAAAAATGAAGTGGTTGGTTTTTTTTTATTAAATTGCTAGCTCTCCTTCCCTAGAAGGTACAAGAAAGAAAAACACATTTGCTGCCAATACTAAAAATAAATTTTTGCTGTGCAGGTTCCTTTATGATATAACATGAACATTCTTAGATTCTAAAAATGTAGGAATTAAGATGTTTCCTTTTGTTCTAAAATTTCTTCATTTATTTCTCGCCACCTCTGTTATCATTGGACAACAATTTGCAATAATTAAAAAGTGTATTGTATATATATACATCTTGCAAATGCTCCACAGAAAAATTTCAGAAAATTAGCAGAGTCCTACATCACTAGTACCCTGAAAATTCAGGATTTATCCCTACTCTGTGCAAATATGCACTAAATGTGAGCCAGAAGTCCTGAACTCTGTCGACATGTTAAAACAGGTCAGCTCTTCCTGCAAGATCTAGAAAGAATGACTAAAGAAGTCACCACAGTATCTGGCCAGCTGTGGGGAAATTTTCCTGGTAGTTCTTTACCCATGGGTCATTTAAACATATTCTTTAACATAAATTTGGGGTGACAGTCTGTTTACTTCTCTGGATCTCTAGTGAGGTATAAAATGCTCTGCAAATATAATCTTAAACTGAAATAGAAATGTAATGAAATAAAATTAAAATAAAAGGAAGAAATCATAGAATATGTTAATATGATTTTAAAAGTATTTTAGAGAGTATACTATTTTCATTATGAATGTGAGAAATCAGTTAAGAAATTTTTGCCTTTCTCTTGCAAGCACTTAAATGATTTATCCAGCTAAGTTACAGAAGACAACTTGCATAGAGTCTTTCCCACAAATAATATTTGAAAGATTGTATCCTTGTGATTTTTCCACCCAAGTAGAAACTATCACAATAAGAATGAGAATTTTGTTGGTAACACTTACAATATCATTTGCTTTGGCTCTGCAGTATTTAATTTGTGGTATTCATTTTTCAGCCCAGAACTAATCTTATTAAATATGATCTAGGATAAACTCAGAAACTGAAAGCTTACTAATGCTCAAAAACTATTTATTTTATAATATTCATTCCTATCCCTTTTGCTTATTGTTTAAGAATGGAATTTTTTTACTATTCAAGTTCTGAGCACAAAGCTTAATTTTAGGAGATCCCTTTAATCTAACAAGATATCACTTGTCAGGATTCCTTCAAACCCTTGTAGAAATATTTCTTCCCTTCTGTCTTGCATGGCTGTTCTGAAGTCCTTGATATCCTTACTTTTCAGAATAATGGTCAGTATGTGCTGAGAGAGTAAAAGGAAGAGAGAAAGAAATAATCATTTTAGTATGTTTGTCCATCACTGACTGGAGTCTCAGGCATCCAACTTAATTGTCCTCTCTACACTGAACTCTCCAACTGAGAATGGAAATAGAAAAACCGTGTTCACTTCTATGAAATATATAAAAAGCAATATCAAAACAGAATAAAAACTTCAGAACAAATCTGTGAATATCAATCTTGGAAATCTTGGAATACTTACCTAAAAAGGTCACTTCCCTTTCATTCAGGTCTCTCAGGTGGTGTTCAGCAGTTGTTACCCCCTCTGTGTAGCACAGCAGGCCTTCTGTGGCACTTTCTCTTTTGGATTGAGCCTTTGCAGTGTCCTTCCCTATTCTATTTCAATGCATTTTAGGATCTAATCAGCAATTTTGTCATTACTAAGACCATCTGCTCCCATAGATCTTACAATTGAATATTAAGTTCCTTTCTGAATTAATCTCTGAAGACCTGAATTTATTTGTATCAATATCATTAAGTAAACATATGAAGTATATATGACTAACATTGATTTAGATCTCTGCTGGTATCTATTTTTTATCTCAAAGAGGTATTTCTTAATCCACATCCATAATTAAAAATAAAAATAATATTGATATTATGAAGACTCGTTATATCTATATGTTAATTTTCCTCTTTCATCCCACATATGTTATAAATTTCAAAGAATACCTGTTATTTATAGACAATTTTTTCTTGTAATTGGAAAGATACAGATGAGATGTTTAGTGCACAAGTCTCTAAAAACTCAGAAATCCAAAATTTTCAAAACCAGAACTTCTTCCCAAGCAGCAGTATAACAAAATGGTCAATGTTTTTGGAAAATTAGTTCTGCCATCAAATTCTGTTTTTCATCAGAAATGACCTTTTAAATCATCTAACAGAACTGATAGTGATGATCTTGTTTTACACTAAAATTACTCATTTTGTATGAGTGGCCCGACAACCTTCTGTTCTGTGGTTTTTAATTTTCTTTTTCTTTTTACCAATTCTTCCCCATCCTTATTTCTTAAGACTACTATGTTACTACTTTGCAGGTGCATTATCATAGTCACACAATATTGCTGCAAATGTTATTTTTCTAAGTAACACTTTTAAATATTTCATTTACAATAATTGCGGCAGCTAAATAGGTAAAATGGTGAAGAAGGCAGAAATATTTTCCAGATGTGTGTGTGTGAATGTATATATTCACACCTAAAAACACTTACAAAACCAGAGAATTATCAAAATTTTCTCCAAGATGCAAATATTTCCTCAGATAGGAATATGCTTTGTGCTTACTGCTGTTACATGCAAATACCAAAGAAGAAGTAAAAAAAGCCTTTTCTGATGCAAAAGAAAACTGCGAAGCAAGAGTTCTTAATGTTGTAAAGAGCACCAGGAACAAAATTAGGAAAATAAACTTAGAAGGTCAAAAAGTGTTATAGTACCCAAAAGAAAGGCACCATTTGTGCTGATGACTAATACCTGCTGGGTAAAATCCACTTAGTTTTTTGTTGTCATCCAACACCCATTTTTCAACTGCAAAAATTAAAAAAGGGTCTTTTCTGAGCAACCTGCCAGAAGTGGACTCTAGGCAACAATAATTTTGTAAGTCCTGAGAACAAAACTGTTATACCCTTGCAGTGCTCAGTTTTTGAAATTAGAAACACTTCCACAATTAAAAATGTGGGGTAAATATTCTATTAGAGGTAAATATTTTATTTCTGTTTTATAGTACTGTAATTGTAATAGAAAATGACAATAAAAAGTTGTGTATTTTAAAATCACTTTAAATAAGAAAAAAATAATTTTTGAATGGTATGAATTTAAGCCATCTAAAGTAAAATAAACCAGTGTGAGCAGTCTTCCTTATAATCACCTGTATACAAGTATAAATGAAAGAGTAATTCTAATAAAGCAAACATATTTAACATACAGTGTTGTATGTTAAATACATTAAATTCTTAGAAAATCCTTAGTTGTGCTGGTGGCAAAAACACAAAGTATTGGTGACAGCAATTGTAAAAGTAAACAGTTCTTACAGCAATTTTCCTTTTTTCCTTTCCTTAATTGTTAATATTTCCTTCTCCAGAGCTACTGTGAATAACTTCAACTGAAAAAATATTTGGTATATAACACAGTACTCTTTCAGAATTTTGCTTAAATGGTAGTAGTTTCCCATGTTGGCAGATAAGAAGCTTTTTATAGGATCAAGGTGGTCTCTGAACACTAACACACTGTTCTTGGGCAGTTAATGACATTTACTTTTGAGTTCCGGAAAACTTTTGGTCAGCAGATTTGATAAAATTTTGTAATAATAGAACTTTCTTTTCCTGGGTTGATTTTTGCATAAATTTTGAAAAAAAAATGGGTCTAATGCATAGAATGTAGAGTGGCTTTAAGCACAATTTTTATTCACTCAGGATAACATGGACAGCATTTAGGATTTTTTTATTTAGTTCATAAATTTTCTCTTTTGTATGACAATAGTACTGTTTGTTTCTTGTACAGATAATTTTGATTGTAGCTCATTTCAATCTTGTTTCTTTGCTTTTTGTTTTTGAGAACAAAAATAATTTTCCTGAAGCGTTTGACTTCAGATTTTAAAAAATATCTACTGACTTCATGGGGGTAACCTCTAGGTGCATGGCCAAGAACATAAAGGAAAGGGGACATCAGTTTTTACATCATCATCATCATCATTTTCTATGCTGTTGATCTTTCTGAACTCAAGAATAAATACAGTTTTATGATAATACATTCATTAAAAGTAAAATGAAATTTATCCTCATTTCTAGGTAAAATTTTCCTGAGCTTTCCTCTTTTTTGTCTTTTTAACCAGTCCTTAGATATTTCTTCTTTTATGGTGAATGCAGTTGCAGTGGTAAGCAATATATATGGCTTGTCTATATAGCATAGGGGAGGGCAGGTTGTTAATTTGCCTCTTGTTGGCAGCTCCACATTAGCATTTTGCTTGGCTATTCTTTGTGCATAGGAGATGCAAAGTAACTTGCTCTATCTGAAGAGTGGAAAAAATGATACCTTGCTAAAACAATTTTGGAGTAGCAGTGCCAGAATTCATATGATTTGGGCACTTTGTATGGATATATCCAGTTAATTATTAATTCATCCTTTAATTGGCTAGAGCTTCCCATCAAAGTAAGATTGCATCTCTACTATTTTTTTTTAGATATAGGTCTCAGTCTTATCCTTCAGTCTGAAGAATTGTTGAAGATGTAGTATTGTTACAGGATAAATTGAAAGGTTTTCAAATGCAGCAAAAGGTTTTCAAATGCAGCAAATGAACACAAATTTTGTTTATAGAGGACTGGTCTAAGTCCTGCCTTGAGTTTCTTCTACATGATTTTTTTCTCTTATGATCTTTGCTTTAGTATGCTTTAAACAATAATCTAGTATATTATAAAGAATAATCACTGTATTATAAAGACAATAAATAAAGGTAAGACAATTTGGGCCTGACTGTGGTATAATTAATTCAAATAATTGTGTCTCAATAGGCTTGACTTTCTTCCTGTGTTATCCCTGTGGGACTCCTGCTTTAGAATGGGAAAAATTGTGTAACATAGGAGGTGTGCAATTCCCTTGCACAGCTTTCATAGTTCCTGTCCACAGAAGCACTTAAAAAAATATTCTTTGAAAAACAGGAAATTTCCTAAACTTTTAAAATCCGTACATATAGCAGGGTTACTAGCCACATTCCATTATATTTAGTATTTCTTGAAAAATATTTGTTATCATTTGCAAATTTAGCATCTGAATCTGATTCCATCTGGATATTTTGTAGTAACTATGGTGTTAGTTCTAATAGACTATGTCAAATATTTTGATAATAACATGACAATACAGTTCACTAAGATACTGTAATAAACGAAGTTGTTTTTGGAAAAGTCACATATAAGGTTTGCATGCACTTCTTAGAGCTCTGCAAAACCCTAAGAAGATGAAAATGAAAGGCAGTCTCTGAAGAGTTTTCATTTGTCTGTTTGATGACTCTCTAGCCTTGAGAAAATATTGAAGTTGATTGTTATGGCTGGAAAAATACACCTTTTGTGGAAAACAAAGTGAATTAATGGATTTCTGTTAAAGCTATCCTTTGAGAGCTGTGAAAACCATCTTCAGAGATCCCTGAAAATTCTGGAGGGACATCTCTGCTTTTAGGATTGTTTTGCTTGGAAACTTATATAACATTCTTCTCTCTATCCAGGCACTTGCAATAGTGCTAGCTGTTCCTCTAAGCTGTCATTTTAATATCTAACCACTAAGGGCAGGTTTAATAGCCTTTATAGCTATATGATACCTGAACTTATTATAATGGTTCAGAGAAACAGTCACATTTAAAACATAATTGTAGCTCTTAGTCATATCTTGATATAGTGTCAGTCATTTAAACTTCAATTTTCAAAATCTATGCAAAGTTTTATAAGACTATATTTGGATGTTTTCATGCCAATGGGATGCTTATGGTTAGTGTGGTGTTCCGATTGCGGGCACCTAGATTTAGGTGTGAAAATGCAGTGTACCCATGGGCATAAGCTGCCTGTCTTCTGCTATAATGAAGATCTAGTCTATACAGATAATGGAGTTTGGAAGGCAATTTTTTTCATCCTCTGGTGACAAAAATACGGGTCTCTGGTACCGATCATCTTAGCAAACCCTTTGAACTCTGTTGACTGTATGGACTAGATTTCTGCTGTCAAAAAAAGCAACTTAGATGTTTAACTCATATGCAGACATGCATAGTTATGAATAGAAAGGTAGGTGTCTACAGGAAAGAAATATTACCTTAGAGAGTGATTTTTGTAGTGAGGAGTTGTGGTGAGGCTTTACAGTCGTGATGGCAATTCTTCAAGCTCCTAATTGACTCCTGATATGATCGAAGAGGAGGGAAGCAGCTGTGTTTAAATAGCACCACAGAAATATGTGTTTTCTTGTTTATTCCAAAGCAGAAGGCAGTAAATATAAACAAATTTATATGTTTATCTACTCTGGAAGAGATACAGTTAAAAGATGTATTGGTTTTGTAATTGTTTTAATTCCTGGTTCATATATCAATTTTTAATAAACCACTGAAAAGACTAGAATATAAAAATAGAGTATATAAAATTAAACTGGCCATTTCATCAGCATGCTCATTTTGTATATGCACTTAGTCTCAAATACACATTTCTTAATTTTAAGAACTAGGTAAGTCACTAAAGATTTCAGTAAAATTTCTGTCTTTCAGGTTGACTTACCACTACCAATACATTCTACCAGTAATGTTGAAATCTAGCTTCTTTTTATAGAACAAACCCACAAAAAAAAGAGCAGGAAGCTGTACATATTTTAAATTGGTTAATCACATTCAAAGCATTTTTGGTATAGATAGAAAGAGCAATGATGTAAGAGATATATAAGAACAGTAATGTATTTGAGAGGAAAAATATATTTGTTCCCCAAAATCAAAATATTCCCATTGAGCTATGCAACACTCAAAGCTACTTAGGCTGAACAGACTTGATAAAAAACTTGACAGGAATTTTATATAAAACCAACATTACTTTCTCAAATAACTAATATAATAAACTAATAAACTAATAACATAATAAACTATTTTTTTATATTAACAGGGAGTTTCAATCTGGTTTGAAAGTAGCTCACCACCTTAGAGGACAGTGATTGAATAATTTATTTTGCACAGTGAAAGGGAGCCAGTTATAAAAATCTTGAAGTGGTATGATAATCTGCACTTTCAAGCTTTTTCATAAGAGAAAGTTGTATAGCATGTAAGGAAAAAAAAATTTGTTTTTATCCTTTATACCTGTCACAAATAATGGAACTTAAGGTGATGGAAATTTTGTGGGGAAAAAAATATGAAAATTAGATATGAAAAGCTGGAGGAGAGTAAGACTTGTAAAAACTGGTAATGTGGATGTCTAACAATAATACCTAGTAAGATTTCCAAAATTAATATATGAGTTTGATGTTAGTGTCTCATGTCATAAGTTACTTCTCAGTGATGGGCAAGTACCTGTGAGCACGTTATTCCACTTGTTGAAAGATTTCCCCTAGTTTGAGACATTTGATATTCTGGTGAGCGAGAGGAGGAGTTTTGGTATAGCATTAATCTTACTTGTTCTATGGATTACTTTTTCAGTTTGACAATGAGAGTTTTCAGGTTAATAGTTTGGCAGTTAGTTTTGTAGTTAGGGAATTAGGATAGTGGTAATTATGACAACTCTTTTGGGAAAAGAATGATGCAATTCCTAGGCTTACTGTTCCTTCTTGTGTTACATACAAGCTTACAGTCCTATAAAACTAGGAACAAAATCCCATATTTTAAATACTTTTGAAGTGCTTTAAAAATAGTTTAAAAATCTACCCTTGAATTAATTTTGTGACACAATAACAAAAGTAATAATTTCTAACATGTTGTTAACTTCATCACTGTGATTATACTACTCTTAAATATGTGAGCATGTTTTATCATTAAAATTAGAAAAATAAGTCAGTCATCCATATGAGATGCACCTTTTTTTTTTAATGTATTTTGCAATTAATGACTTTTAGGATATTTTTTCCTGTCTCTTTTAAATTGGTTTGGACAGTTTCTTTAGTTTCCCTGTGTCTGGGTACTGTAAAGCTCATTTTGTAAAACTAATGACTCCCTGTGGTGTTTTATCCCCAGACAGCAGCTGAGTCCCCACCTAGCAAGAGCAACAGGTACTTTGGAAGAAATTTTGTTGTTGAACATAATGTTACATAGCATGGCTATCCTTTGGGTAGCCAGCTGTGTCACCTCTCAAACTCTTCCAAATCCCCAGCTGACTTGTGGAGAAGGCAGAGTAAGAAACAGGGAAGGCCTTGATTCTGTTGAGCCAACAATGCTCGACAGTAGCTAAAACATTAGTGGGTTATTGACACTTTTTTTTTTTTCCAAATTTACAGCACCATACAGGTTGGTATGACAAATTTAAATTCATCCCAGCCAAATTCTTCATACTACTCTTACAGAAAGTGCTATAGAGTTGATGAGTATTATTATTCCTATTTCTCTTAACTGTTTGTCACAACATATGGTTGAAAATACTGAAAATCTGGAATTAAAATCTTTATTATTTATTCATATGGAATAAGTGAAGAAAGAAACAATCACAGATTTCACAGTTCTAGCATTTACTCCAATTGGAGTGATATGGCCCCAATGTACAGATTCTCACTTGCATTAGCTGCAAAATAAATTATTGGAAATGTGATGATTTGCTCTCAAGTCTGTCAGGCTTACGTTACACATGATTCCAATGTGCACTGTGACAAACACCTTCATGTGCTGTCTGATATTGTGCATGATTTCACTGCATAGAAGAGACATGAGGGTTGAAATTCTCATAAATATTAATCAGGGATTAATGAACGGTGGGAGGCTTCTACATATCAGTCTATAGGAGAGGAAACTTTGCATTAAATATTCCATCAACTATCTATAAAACATTCAGGAAAAGTGAAGGTAACCTCAACTATCACTTGTTATTTTGCAACAGCCTAATCATAAAAAGCAGGCTAGCTGGACACAGGTGACAGACACAATTTCATCACATGATTATGAATGGCTGTATTTTTTTAATCCTTTTAGGTAGCCAAGTGCTTTAGAAAGTTACAATATTATGGTAACTTAAAGTTGGGTTCAGCTGCCTATAGAACACAGAGTAGTAGTGCACACTTCTTTACTCAGATTTAATAAGTTTGCTTTACTTTGAATGGAAAAATGAAAGCTCAGCACATGTACTTACTGATTTGGTTTACACAAAACTCCTTCTAGTACCAATTTTGTAAAAGTGTCCCTATTTTACTGGGTCTATAGACACCCCTGGAGGACAACATTTTCTTACCCTTTTTTGTCACATACAGCTTTTTTGCATCCCCCAGACTACTAACCTGAGCAATCCAAAACTGTCATCTTGGTGTATTGCAATACTGTTTTCTGACAGATTTCCAAAGTATTTTTTTTTCTTACAGTTGCTTTTGCCTCTTCATCAGAAAGATGAAGGCCAGTCTGGTAATGACAGTTAATAATCTGACACTGACATTCTGAGAAGGTTCTTAATACTACCCAGGAGGAAGTACAGACAGATTCACCTGTTGGTTAGAAGGCAGCAATTAGGTTATTGGACACTGGGCTAAAATTTACTTGCAACTCATCACTGCTGTGTATAAACAAGTAACTCTTTTGAAGCAGGTCTCCATGATCTATCACTGTTCCTCCAACCTATCCACTATGATATTCTACATTTAGATCAATAAAACTTAAAAGAACGACCATCCCAGCCTTAGAACATCTTTCATCCCAAGTGAAATTATAGCTGTTACAGTTGTATAGTTATAACATTACAAGAAATTCACAAACTTCCTGAATTAAGAGACTGACGTGTTGTCAAGGGGATGTTTGTTTTAAAAATATGTGTGTGTGCGTGAAAGATCAGTATTTTTCAAATTATGAATATGTCCTGTGAGAAATTTAAAATTAGTTAAGACCATAAAAAGAGTAAGATAAGTTTTAAAAACCAGCTCCTTACAGTAGATAGAAAAGTGGTGTCACAACCTCAGGCCTGCAGAAAGACAGATTCCTCTGCATACTACTCGTGAGTGTGCATTGTGTGTGCGCGCGTGTGTGGGGCTGTGTGTGTGAAATAAGGTATTGTATCAAAACACAATTATTTCATTATATTTGAAACATGTGGCTGCTTAAAATCTCAGCAAATGAATGAGTAGCATAAGATTAAAATCTACTGTACTTATGCAATTTTGGTTGCATGAGCAAAGCCAAAAAATTGGTCTTTCATATATTCACAAGCTAGAAAAGACCATGAGAACATTTTGTCTGACTTTTTTTCTATACTGTAGATTTTAAACATTTCAAATAGTCATCAAGAGATTCAGGTAATAAATCTAATACTTCCTAATCTACATCTACTTTGATAGTAGATATTAGCATAGTCTTTACCAAGAGATTCCCACCACAGAAAATTAATCGCCTCTCTGGTAGTTTGTTGCAATGGTTTATTGTCCCCATTGCTAGAAAAAATTGCATATTCCTAATTTAAATTTATCTGGTTTCAGTCTGCAGTCATTATTATACTGAATTCAGACTTTTGAATAAAATAATTGTCTCCATTCCTCAAATAATTTTCACATTTTTCCTTGCCTCTGATTTTTTAATATTCCTTTTTAAAAGGGCAGAAATGAAATTATATTAAGCATTCTTAGTCTCATCTCCCCAATATAGAATACAGATATGAGTCTGTTACATTATTCTTACTCATCTCTCTCTGTATATACGTCCAAGGACTTTACAAAGGCTTTAGGGTCTTCAATTTTTTGTCTCATTAGACTCAGATTTTATATTGACCTGTGTGTCTGCTATGATCCTTAAATCCTTTCAGAGTCACTACTTTTTAGGATATTATTCTATATGCATGTCCTGTATTCCTCACTCACGTGTCAAGTTGCTCAGCTTTACACTTGGCTACCTTTGAACACATTTGCTTAAATGAGCAACTGACTATAATAATGATTTTTCTGTCATTATGTGTATCCTTAGTGTCATGGACAGGTATTTACTTTGAAATCATCAATGAAAATTTTGTGGCGTATCAGTATTTTTACCAAACAGAAGCAAAAGTGCCCTGCAAAATGATGATTCTCCATTGACAACTACATTTTATTGCAAAGAAATTATTTTTCCTTCAGGTATCAGTTTTTATTCCAAGAAAGGTATTCCCTCCTGATATTAAGTTACCTTTAGATGGTTTTCTAATAAAAAAATTAAATTAGTTTTGTCTCACAAAGTTCATTTTTTCATAAACGTATGTTGGCTGTATTATATTCATGATTTCATCTTCATATCATCTATTTTATTATTTCCCTTGGATATGCATCAAGCTATTCAGCATAGCTGGGATACCTGACTTTGTCTTATGAGAATTGCAACAACCCATTTTTAAGACTTTCCAAATTTTTCTTTTATTCTGAGATTTATTAAAATGTTAACAGCTAGTCAACTCTTTCAAAATTATTTGGAAGAAATTATCTAACCTGACAGATATATATTCCTATAAAAACCTGTTTATCACCTTCCTCAGTTGCTAGTGGCTTGGAAAATACTTTCTCATCTTTAAGTAACAAATATATATTTTCTAATTCTTTGTTGTGTTGTTTTTTTTTTTTTTTAACTATACCAGACATGGAATTCTCAGCTTTCCTTATCAGTTTTCTTCACTTCCCCTTTTCCCTTCTGTATCTTCCTTCCAAAACTTCATTACTTTTTCCATCCTTACGCCTCTGCCTAGCAATTCTCAGAGACTAAGAATCAGTCACAGAAACCTCACAGGCACATGAACAGACCTCTCTTAATTTGTTCAGCTTCTCAAAACTCCAGCCACACATCTCTCACTGAGGCAGGCAGACAAACATATCAAACACACAGCTTGCCAAATCCCTTTACATCCAAGAAGACTGGCAGCCTTGAAACGATTTTTTCCCCACTTCTTTTTATCTGTATTGTTGGGTTGTTTGGGTATTTACACTTCTGTCCAGCTTTACTGAATTTTAATTGGAGCACAGAAATGTTATAGGTAGCATGACAACCAAGAAAGGATTGTTTAAACAGTAGTATTGAAAAAAATCCTATTTTTTCTAATGAGTTTTAATAAATTCCTTTTGGGCAGCCATACATCTGGTTTTGGGAAGGGTAACACCTTTGTGAAGGTTTACCGACTTCATGCTTTGCCTTTTCTCTCACAACCAGGTCCAAAATTCTGTCTATTTTTAATATTCAAAAATTTATTTTGACAGGGTGATTTCCTATGCTCTTATTCGAAATTTTATATTTTTGGTTTATGTGCTTTCTTACATGTCTTTTTCGTACCTCAGTTGCAATGGTACCCTGTAGTGTGACAGGCTAGAAACCATGTAGGGCCTTAGCTAACCTGTATTTTCACCCAGACCTTGTCAGTGGATCATTATACAGCCTTAGGCCAGTCATTCAGCTTTCTTTACTTGCTATAATATCTGTACAGTGCTTTGAAATCAGTAAGAAAAACTGCTACTTAAATTCAATGTATTATTCTGCTCACATAGGTTATCTTCTAGTGTACTCCGCTCCAAAAGCATTACCTTCTAGGTTAACCTTACATCTGTGTCCAAAATAGTGACTTTTTAAAGCTTGAACTAGAAAACATTCTAAAGCTAAAGATGTTTTGTGTGTTAATGTTATAAGAAAGTGGAATTATATTTTTTCAGGGGTAGAGAAGTCGATACTTTAAGGAAGGAAGGGAGAACATATCTCACAAACCCCTGTTTCCCATTCAGACCCAAGTAGAAAGCAAAAAATAGCATGGATAGCTGTAAATAATTGTAAGTGTACAAAGTTGAAAAGAAACAACCACAGGAAAAAAAAATATATTAGACTTACTCCTTGCACAATTTAAAATACATTGTAAATGGGTGTTCAGGTATAACTGATTATCAGAACATATATTATTAGCTGCTGCAGCATATAAAATCAAGTTTCTTAATAGCTTCAGAGCAAGGGGCAGTAGACCTCCTAAGTGCAATAAATACAGCATCAAGATAAGATAGTCAGAATCTTGAAGCCAGTTTCAATTAAACTCAATTACCAAAGCTGAAGTGACTGTTTACATCGCAGGAACAATCTGCCCAAGATACTGTAAGCTTCTTACTTGTGGCCTTTTGAACTGTGAACTAAATGTTACAAAGAGATGGACAAAGCTGCATAAGAAACCATAATGCTTAGGGAAGTTTTGATCAAAATGCTTGAGACAGGATATGTTATCAGCTGATTTATTTGCTGATTAGATCTACAATAAGAATGTGATTAATCATAGGGATCTGGAGTCCCATGCTGTGGACAAGCATCCTTTATTTTAAAATCTGCCTGTGCTAGTCAGAAGGTTTATACCCACATTCTTCTGTGACTCCTAAACTATTTCATTCACATCAAGTAGGTTATTAAAAAAAATTTAGAGCATTTAAATGATTTCACAGTTACTAGATTCATCTTAATGACATGCATTGTGGAATGCTTATGCAAACCTTTTAACTGGCAGAGTTTAGGGGATTTGTGTGGCAGAAGGTGCCACCAGGTAATGAGAAGCTAAAGAACAAACCAATGACTGTTCTCCTCCGTGGGGAAAGCTAGATGTCAAGTGTGAGTCTTTGCATACCTTCAAGGATGTTACCCTTAGGGAAGGTATACAAGACCCTTTCCTTCACTTCAGAGAACACACTCAGTTCCAGGAATCAAGGGGTTTATGCAATCAAAGTTATCATAAGCTGTGGTTCAGAAACGTGTATGCTAGAAATAACATTTGAGAAGCAAATATTAGTAAATTATGTATTCCTCTTGAAATCAATAACATTTGAATGCAAAAATATCACATAAACCTATCACTAACACTGCTTAATCAAATAATAGGCAAGGGAAATTTCTTTGAATCAAATTGATTTAAATCCTTCATTTTAATTATGTTTTGAATCAGCAAGTAAGATTTGCTGATTTAGATAATTGATGCTAATCTTATTTTGCATTTGTATTTTACTTCAGAAAAAAGAGTAATTTTTATGAGCTGGAATAATCTTCGGAAAAAAAAAAAAAGATTGGCAGGCAGCATAAAGATTTCTTTTTCTTTCTTGTCCTGGTGGCATATGATAAATGAAAGTTCTTTTAGGGTTTGAACAGTTTAAAATATATTTTTTTAGATTCTTAAACTTGTTTCGTGGTAGAAAATTATTTAAAATTTTTTAGGTTTTTTTTTAAAGATGACTTGTATTTTCTCTCAAATGGGATAGAAAATAGAGTGCAACTCAAAACATACGGTGAAATTTTAAGTCTTTTTCTTGGTTACATGAAGGTACCATAAAATATAATAGACACATATATACAGTAAAACATATCAAATATATTAAAATGTTAAATGACTGATTCATTACAGAAAACAATTTATAACTATGTTTAATACAGTTACTGAAAACAATAGGCCAAACTTTCAAAAATATATATTTAATCATGTAGATGATGTCTGATGGGATTTTCAAAATCACAGTATTGATTTGACATGTGTTTATGCATATTGAAAAATTTCACTTGGATATAAGTTTGTGTTTTAGTGCCTACATAAGCTAAAAACACCCCTGTGAGAGCCCTTTCTTTCTCTTTTAAATAAGATTTCCTATGCTTTCCCATTACTATATATTGGTACACTGAAAGAGAAAAATAATGTTTTCAAACCTAGTCAGCTTGCCAAACTCAAACAAAAAATATTTTCTCTGTGTTTGCTTCTGAAACTGAGATCAAAACGAAAAAATGTCTATGCTGTGTACTAATATTAAAATAGATTAAATAATATCATAACAGCTGAAAATGAAGTTATTCAGTACTTGTCATCACAATGACCTAAAATTAGATATTTTCCCTTTTTCCTATTGTGAATGTCTGTGGATAGTTCACTGTCTGTGGATAGTTCACTGATTGTTGCTCTACAATGGAGGCTGTTATGTAAAAGATAATCAATAAACCAATTCTATCATCCTTTTGCAGCCACTGCTGGTGTGTAACATTTAACAGTTATTTAACATGGAGACGTTTGAAATGTCAGTGTTGTTTGCTATTTAACATTTTCTCTTACAGGATGATTCTATACATAACACAACACAAGTCTGTTTCTTATAACTGAGAAATGCTTACTAATTAATAATGGAATCAGGAATCAATGACTTCATGGCTACCCAAAAAGATTAAGAAAAAGATGTTAGGTTGTCAAAAAAGCTAAAAAACAGTTTCTGCCTGATGACCCTAGTCTTTCTCTATGGCAGAGCAGCAGACCTCATGAATAGGAAAGTAACAGCAATTGTTATATTGACGTAACTTCCAAAAAGACTCACTCACCCCTTTTCTAACCAAGATGATTGAATCCAGACTACATATATTTATAAGTGGCTGAATAATCAAAGACAAAAATGATCTCACAATCAGCTCAACTTGTAATCACAGGTAGACTTATGTCAGGGGAACTGACAGAACAGTGTTTTGAAACCCTTTTCGCTTGTTATTTTGGTGATTCACTGATTAGTAAATACACTGGGATTGCAAGTATAGTGTGAAAATGTTGTGTTATTGTCAACTTAATTGTTGGAATATTCTATCTGACATAGGGATTTATATCAATAGAATGTGAAAGGTATTTTTAAATTATGTATATAAGCATGCAGCTCCATTCTTAGATCAATGATTCAGAGGAAAATATCAAGAAATGTGCCAAAGGAAAATAGCTTTTTGGGAAAAGTGCTGTGAAAGCTACTTAGATAAGCAAAACTAATATACATGGCTCCATAATATTTAGAATTATGGTTTTTTGCACATATATATATAGTCAAATGGTTGTGCAGTCGGAACTTATACATCAACATTAAAGAATAGTCATATTGTTTATATTTAAAAGGTAATAAACAATCAGTTCTAAGATTTTAAATTTTAACCATATTCTTGTTCAGTGAAAGTTTTTTTTGATGTATGGAAAAACATAAAGGGTCATTTAAATTGTAAGAAATATGATACTTGAATAGTTAGGGGGCATAAACTTAGATCCTTTTATGCTATTCATTTCTACTGAATTAAAATAAGGAAGATTCAGATAATTATCTGAATAAAAATGAGCACTGGGTTAAGCTGATGTTCTCAAGAAAATCAAAGAACTGTATGAAGCAAATTCAAATATTTTGGATGTACTATCTATTGATACTCAGTCTTTTTCTCCTTCCTGGTTTTTGTAAAAGTTAGAAGTGAATAGATATGCTAGGAGTAGTATTTACCTTTTCCCCTATGTCAATAGGAAAGAAGAACTTTTCCAATTAATCAGATAAATAGTTTTTAGACATTTTATTTGATGCACTCTATATTACAAGAACACTAAAAATTAAATATTATAAATTGCTTAATATCTGAAATATCTGAAGCTGACATTTATATAGCAATACACTACTGCACATATTAACTTGTCTCCTTTCCTTATGGAGGCCTTCCTCATTCGTATATTAATGCACACAGTAGATCTAACTTTCTTTGATTTTGTGCTTTTCCTTTCAGGTTTGGATATATTCTTCATAAGGATGAGCCCGTGCTCCAAAAAATTGATCTAGAAACAATGTCGTACATCAAGACAATTAGTTTAAAGGATTATAATTGCATTCCTCAGTCACTGGCTTATACACATCTTGGAGGTTATCTTTTTATCTGCTGTAAGCCTGATACTACTGGGGCTGTCCTACCACAGCTCATAGTGGACAGTGTTACTGATTCCGTGATTGGTTACAATGGCGACGTAACAGGCACACCACATATCTCTCCAGATGGACACTACCTTGTCAGCATTGATGATGCAAAAGGTCTCATGAGGATCCAGTCCATAACGATGAGAGGAGAAATACAGGATGCATTTGACATTCACACTAATTTGCACATATCTGATGTAGCTTTTCAGCCATCATTCACTGAAGCTCATCAATACAACGTCTACTGCAGCTCCAGCACACAAACTGACGTTCTCTTCATGGAGCTCTCCTCTGGCAAGGTTAAGATGGTGAAGAGTCTGAAGGAGCCCATCAAGGCAGGCGAATGGCCTTGGAACAGTAAGAACCGTCTTATAAAAGACAGTGGCCTTTTTGGGCAGTATCTCATGACCCCTTCCAAGGAATCTCTGTTTATCCTGGATGGACGGCTCAATAAGTTAAATTGTGAAATCACTGAAGTTGAGAGAGGAAACACAGTAATTTGGGTTGGAGAAGCATAAGGTTCTGTGTTAGATATTTACTGAATTAATAGTTTTACAGTACACTGAACTTAAATTACACCACTATTCAAATTTACACCATTTTAATTTTAAATTGCAGAACCCTTCCATACCCATTATTTCTTTGACTTGAACACAATTTGAATCAACTTCCACATAAAAGTTACTAAAACAGTGGCTATTTGATAATAGTACTCCTTATCAATTATCAGCTGACATTGTGTTGTTTGACCGAAATTACTAAATACCGAAATCAGAGGTAAGTATAATAAATTATTTTAAAGGAAATAGGAAGAAAAACACCCAAAAAAAGCTTCAGACAATTTAATATGATACTTTGCATTTGTAAATGGAAGACTTTAATATGATTCAAATTTTTGTTTGGTTTGCTTCAGACACAAAATTATAGCTGTTGTACAACCTTTGACTCCTTAAACTGAAATGTTATGTCCTGTTTTGTCCAGTCCACTGTTAAATCTTTTTGTGCCTTGAAGCGAAAGTCTCACAAGAAAGATAAACATAGAAATTATAAAATTTATTCCCACTTTGGCTACGGGATTGCTTCTCATTGGAAGGAAAGTTTTGGTATCAAATTTCTAGTCTCAAGTTGTGGAACATATATGGAGAGAAGAAAAAAAAAAGAGAGAAATTATATTTGCAGTGTTTTCCAATCACTGCATTTTGGAGTTTATTTTTATGGTGAGTCTTAGTTGAAAGAGCTGCTTGCAGAAGCTTAACCTTTTTTTTAGAAAAAAATAGATATTAGATTTTTCAGCTATCACAGGGTTGCATCAGCAAGGGATTTCAGGTCTACTGAAAAGAAATCTCACATCCTTTCAGAGTAAACCACATCCTAAAAACCTGGCATCACAAAGCTTCACTTATATTGTTGAGGAAATTGTTAATTAAAACTAAAGAAAACGCATTTTAAGAAAATGAAAACGCAGAGACTGAAGTCTACAACAAGTAGATAACATTTTTCCTTATTCATTGTACCATTGATCCATATTTTTTAAACCATTTGGTTAGCTCAACAGGTTTTCTATTCTGTGCATCCAATTGGACTAGCGCAAAAAAACCCAAACAACAAAAACTTTGTATCTTTTATAGTTTGTTTACTTAGAATTCTAATATTTACACTGGTTAAATATGTAAATGGAAAAAATAAGTTTCCCAGAAGTAGAGTAACAAATCAATAGGATCAGAAAGCCAGCAGTAAAAAGCTATCCAGACTCAGAGAAATGACTTAGAAGTTTGGGAGTATTTTTATTTTTATTATGTTTTTGCTAAAGAATGCTTATAAGCTCTTAAACTGACCTCCGTTTACTGAAGGCAATCAGAAAAAAAAATATCTTTTTTTAAACAAAATTTTACTCCAATTTAGATTGTGTAAAATTGCTTAGAAATCTGGGATTTTTTAGCATTGTAATCTTGTGTGCATTTATCATCCTGCCCTGTGTGGTACAGTAGATCTCTCTTTAGCTTGAGCAAACCTCCTGGTAGGTAGATTTAACTGAGATAAGAGTTTGCTTACATTTCTAGCTACTGAATCTTTCCTTTTTAACAGCTCTTCTCCATTGTGAACAAACAAGAATCATGTAAACTGTCTGTTACTCACTTAATTGCAGTAGTCTGTCTCATGCATTTTTTGTTCTGTAATTTATACCACGTGAATGTTCTGTATGTAGAAAATGCTTGACAAAAGGAGAATAAACCCCATAAATTTTAAACAGTACTGCCTTTGGTGAATGGTCCAATATAGCCACACTGAAGTGGCAGGTAACAGATTTTATTTGAAAGTGCCTATTATTTATATATATATATATATATTTATGTATAAAAATAGATGTATTTTCACATATATATATTTATATAATAATAAGCAGTGTGGAAAGAAAACTTTTTAGAAAAACTTAACTAACTGGAAAGGTTTCCTTTGGCTGCTGCAAAGAAAAGCTCATCTATTAGCACAAGCTCATCTATTAGCATATCTAAAGCACAAGTACAGGCTGGGAGGAGAAAGTATTGAGACTAGCCTTGGAGAGAAAGGCTTGGGTGTGTTTGTGGATGAAAAGCTCAGTATGACTCATGTGAGCTTCAGCCCAGAAATCCAACTCCATCCTGGGCTGCATCAAAAGAGGCATGACCAGCAGGTCCCTTCCAAGCCTAGCCATTCTATGATTCTATTAATCAATTAGGCACAGAGTAATCAGAGCGCAGATAGATGTCTATTCTAAAGTCTAGCCTCTGGAGCTAAAAACCTTTAGTATAGAAGTTGTACTAACATACAAGCCCAAAACAAGAAGCCTGCACTCTAGTAGCATAGCTAAACCACTCTCTGTCCAGTCTGCTCAGCGTAAGGGGATTCTACACTTACTGTGCCCTCTCCTGGCCTTTTAACATTAAACATTCCCGTGCTGTACATGATCTCTCTTCCAATATCAAAGACCAAGTCAGTTTTCAGTTTTGGCAGCACCTTATTCTTTTGTATTAGCAATGTTTGGCAGCTGGAGCAGTTTGAAAACTTGGTATGTTGCTTATTATGTGAAAAAGGAGACAAAACCCTCTACTAATAAACTTCACAGATTTAACTATGTCGATAACATCACAGTAATTTGTGTAGTATAGAAACTATCCACATCAGCTTTGAATTCTTGACTGAAACCAATTTCTATATTCCCAAACCAAGAATATTGTTGACTTAAGCTAAAGCTGTTTGGCAAAGGACTTCTGCCAATTCCCAGTCCTTTTTTTAGCTAGTCCAATGTAATAGCTCAAGGACTGCAGTTTGCTTCTGTCCCATTGTTTGGAACTTAAAAAGGTTTCTGGTGTATATGAGTCATTTGATCCCATTGAATAAATGAAAAATCAAACACTGTCTTCAGTGTTTCCGGTTTTCAATTATATAGTGCAACAGTTGGTTTTGAATCCTGTCTTTCCTAATTCCTAATTAGGAAAGCAGAGGCAAAAAATGCCTTCTCTTAGCCTGTGGTAAACACTGTTTTTCACAAGCTATTACAAACTTTCAAGATTTAGAATTTCCTTGCAGAAATACATTAGAGAACAGTAGTGGAAGATAATGGAACTGCAATGGAAGAAGCCAAATGTACATTACAACAAAGCTCTGTCACAGCTGCTCAAAGGTTTCACTATGTTCCTGTACACTAAAAATATGAGAAGAACGTGTGAGGACAAAACGAGTGCTCTTCGCCAGGGATCGTGATGATAGAGCTGCTTTTCTTAAGGTATTTAAAAACTATAATGTTTATGACACATGGAGAAAAGGCTCTCTCAGGCTATTTTAAGAAACATCAAAGAGAAGAAAAAGTGGTGCCAAAGTTAAAAAATATCCTAGTTTTTCCTTCAGTTTGGTAGTAGACATTTTTAATAGTTCATGCCCAAAGGTATCTTTAAAAATAATATTCCATACTGATAAACAACTAGTTATTTGCTGCATTACTTTATGTATATCAATCAATATACGAGGGATTAAAAATAGAGATTTAGTGCTGTTTTTTTTTTTAAATTCTTTTATAAAAAACTCTTTTATAAAAGTCTCTTTTATAAACTAGTAGAAATTTTTATTTCAAAATATTATCTTGCAATTTTTCACCTTTTTCATGTGGTCCAGAATATTTTCATCTGTCTTCATTTGTATACTTTCCATTTGCTTGGTTTATAATATCAAATTGTGAGAGATATTGCTAGTTAAACAACTGCATAAACTGAGTTTTTATGGAGCATTCCTCTCACACCATATATTAAGTAAGGCTGTTTATTAAATACAAGTTAAAGAGTGTGTGGTCATTTATGACTATCATAGTATTATTTAGATTTTAAATAGTGACTCTTCATCAGCAGTTTCAGCTACTTTCAATTAACAGAATCTTCTAAGCTTGACTGTGGTATTTCTTTTTCTTATTGAACAGCTGGAGAAATGAATCAATCAGTTGCTACAGGAACATGCCTAGTGAATACTATAAAAATTGAAAATTGAATTAACTAACATTTTCACTTATTTTTCTTATTGTGTCAGTCATTCTATCAAGCAGCCTTATGCACGACCAATGCTTTGCAAAATATCTTACAGGTCAACAGATTCCAATTTTGTCTAATTTAACTTTATTTTGTAAATGTGGATTTGAACCAGGCTACGGTGTATCCTGGACAAGAGTACAAAAAGGAGGAAGCCTTCTCCATTATTCGTACATTTCAAAAAAGAAAAGGAAGGTCACATCTTCAAAGACATTTTTAAAACACCTTTGCAAAATACCAGATTTTATGGAATGATTATCACAAACTTCTTTCTCACATTTATTTATAAAATCCTTCAAAACTTTACTAAGTTCTCTCTTAGAGCAGTAAAAGTGTCCAGCATAAATTAATTCATTACTATGCTATTTGTTGTGATGCAATTGCCTTCAATAATTCTACTTCTTCTTCGATAATAACCAGGCTGTGTGTGTAAACAATGGTCACAACTACTCACCATTTTTTTCAGTGAAGTTAGACAAATACTTGTTCACCATGGTTGCTTTCGTAGCTGTCACAATTGAAGTTCAGCTTTCTCAAATACAGATGGCCGAACTGAAAGATTTAATCCGAATGAGGGGAAGAGCTGGTACCTGTTTCCATTTTTTGCTAACAGCCCAATGAGGAGAGCTGACAAAAATGGGCTTTTCAGCCCAGGGAGGAGGCATCTTCGAGGCAGCCTAATAGCAACCTGCTAGTACCCTTTAGAGACTATAAAAGACATGGAGCTAGATTCTTCACATCTGTGCATAGCAGGAGGACAAGACACTAATTTAAGAGATGTGAGATGGATTCCAGCAGTTGAGAACCTTTGCACTTGTACCACATCGACAGTGTTTCACTGTGACTGACTGTCCCACAGTGGAGGAAGACTCGGAGGAGAAGGGTAAAAGTAATGAGCTCAGGGAAGACTGTCAAGAATGACCACCAATTATTGAAAAGAGAGCTGTACTTTTAGGGGGACTGGAGAGTAAACTTTGTTTTAGATACACAGCTGTACCAGTGAGTCATAAGGCCGTGTAAACAGCTTTCCCCAAGATAATTAATAGAGAGTACTGCTGAGCTAGCCAGTGGAGTACGGGGTGAGAAAGTGTAGAGGTGGCTTAACCTAATGTTAAATTTGAAAACCAGCCAGCTATTGAAATGAGCTTTGAAGAGAGCAATAGGCTTGTACTTGTTCTATCCTCGTACTCCTCTGAGTGACTGGACACACCCAGTACCACGATGGTGAGAATACACGGACTGGTAATGGGAATCATGTTTTTATGGTGATTCAACTGCATATTGCAATAGCTGTATTGTGCGTCTGTTATGATTTCAGTGTACTGCTGTAATACTCTACTAAATCAAAATTCCATGCAACACCAGTTATATCAAGCAGATTTGATATTAAACTTTAAACCCTCCTAATGTGGAGGGCATTGGACTTGTAACATTCACATGTTATCTGTCCATTTTTCATAATACTGAAATAAAATAAAAAAAAGTCAGTGCTTCATAGTATCAAAATTATAATTAAATTTTGGAAAAAATAGGCAAAATCTGAGTTATGCCGGTGATAGGAATTCTTTCATAGTCAGTATCACATTAAGCAGAACACAGTAAAGGCAACAAAGACAGTGTGGTGAGCATTCTTACATTGAGGAAGGAAAAGATTATGATGGGTCTGTAATCTAAGAGTTAAAGAGGTAAGGCAGAGATGTTTACATTCCTTGGCACAGGTAATTGAAATCAACTTCCAGATTGCCCAAGGGGTTTTGTATTAGGGGTTTCTTTGTTTGGTGTTAGTTGGTGCTCTGGCTTCATTTTTGGGGGGAGGGGATTGTTTTTTATTGTTAAAATAGTAACCTAGAAAGAAATCATTAGAGAACATACTGAAAAGACTATGTGTTCAAACAAAACCCTATTGACATCAGTTTTATAAAAATTCATAAACAGGAGTTAAAAATATATATTTCACTTGAATATCTCCTGTCTGTCACCTTTGAATGGGTTAAATGCCCTGTTAGTGTGCCGCTGCTTTAAAAATGATTTTAAACTGTCTTCATGGAGCTATCTTTCACAAGTATGACAAATTCAGTTACTGATAAAAGACTGAAAGATACTGAAATTGCTTTTTTCTATTTAGAACTAATGCATGAAAAATTGCTTCTTCTAGCTTATGAATATTAAACTTGTTCTTATTTTAATCTAATAGATGAAAAAAATAGCTTCTTGTTATTAGTCATGATGTTAATGTTCTTATTTTTAATCTTCCCAAGGTAGTGTGTCCTTTACACAAGGATGGACAATAGTTCTCTCATTTTACAATACTTCTTTTTACATTTTTCTCTAGTAATGAAAACTCAGGTATATGCTTTCCTTTTAATTGTCATTAAATCTACAGCAAAAAAATTTTGTTTGTCTGATATTTTTCAGTATTCTTCTTGTATGTTTCAAGAAAAACTTTATTTTGAAAGAAAATTCACCATACCCCAATAACTTCCTAGAATCTTCCACAAGAAAATTGCCTTCCCCCCACTAGCCCCCATCTCAGTAGACTTATGCTAATCGCTGTTAATGATGCAGCTATATACTGTGAGGAAGTAGAAGCAACAGCATATTTATATTGAAGAATGCATAAGGGAAACTTATTGTATAAATGAAAAGGGAAGAAGAGCTAAGTCTCCAAGTTATAAAAAAATTAGTTTTCAAGTGTCTTAGTTAAAATTGTAAATAAATAGC
Source organism: Pipra filicauda (assembly GCF_003945595.2). Classification (NCBI taxonomy): domain Eukaryota; kingdom Metazoa; phylum Chordata; class Aves; order Passeriformes; family Pipridae; genus Pipra; species Pipra filicauda. The sequence goes on from NW_024104579.1 coordinate 408,475, forward strand.
CATTTTCTCTGTCTTTACTGTAAAGATTAAGTAATGAGATACACTTGTAAACTGTACTTGCTCTTTCCAAATAAACCTTCTTCCATACTTTGAGAGCAGAATGACATAATTTACTGCTGTTTAGGCTGGACCAGCAGATCTCCATGTCCTCTCCTCCACTGTTTGGTGCCTTCTGGGTTCTTTGTACTTTCAGTTGAGTGGACACCTTGGGTGGCATTCCTGCTATCTTAGAACTATAGAATTGTAGAATCAGTAGAGTTGGAAAAAAACCTTCAAGATCGAGTCCAACCTTTGAGCAAAACCAACCTTGTCAACGAAACCATACCACTAAGTGCCACATCCAGTCGTTTCTTGAACACTTTCAGTGATGGTAACTCCACCACCTCCATGCACAGCCCATTTCAAAACTTAACCACTCTTTCAGTGAAGAAATTCTTCCTGATGTCTAACCTGAACTTCCCCTGGTGCAGCTTGAAACCATTTCCTCTTGTCCTGTGACTAGTTGCCTGGAAGAAGAATCCTCCTGACTACAACCTCCTTTCAGGGTAGTTGTAGAGAGCAATAAGGTCACCCCTGAGCCTCCTTTTCTCCAGGCTAAACAACCCCAGCTTCCTCAGCTGCTCCTCATTGGACTTACTCTCTGGAACCTCCATCAGCCCCATAACTGGACACACGCCAGCACCTCAATGTCTTTCTTGAAGTCAGGGGCCACGAACTGGACACAGCACTCAAGGTGAGGCCTCATCAGTGTCGAGTACAGAGGGACAATCATTTTCCTATTCTTACTGGCATTAATATCTTGTCCTCTTTTACCATGTAAGCTTAAATGCAACATTTAGCACTACTATGCCTCTTTCCTACTAGATCAGCACGACCTTTTGAATTATATCTGATACCCAAAGAAATTTTAGCTGAAATGATTCATCATTTTTCTCTCAAATCATATTAAATATCTACAAAATACTGCTTTTACTTTGCTTTTTTTTGCTAAGCTCTGTTTACCTTGGCTAACCTCAGTCTTGTAATGAAGAGACATTTTTCTACTTCTAATGGATTGTTTTTAAACCCCAAATCAGATATCTTTCATTCAGTATCTTTGTAGAGCTAGTCTTTTATATCCCCTACTAGCAGCACTTTTTGTGTACTAAATAGGAAAGCCATGAAAAAGAAACATCACATCAGTCAAGATTTGTGTAGCAGGACACAAAAGCAAGAAGTACTACAGTACTTTCATCTTATGTTTTTCTCCTGCTATTTCACATGCTGGATGTACCAATAATTACAGGGAGATAGAATGATGGATGTTGTTCAGTGCAGTTTGACTGTGGCTGAGAGCAAGCAGGTGGAATATTGACTTCAGTTTAGGACAGGAATCTTCAGCAGTTTTGGACTCAACAAATGGTAAAGACAAAAAAACCTCGGTTCTAGATTTAAAACCAAACATCCCACACAACTCTCCAAAACATAGGGTCTAACAGAATTCCAGTCAAAGCCAGGGCACTGCTGCCTTGTGCTGAGGAACTTTGCTCAGAGTTAAAAAGTCCTTAATGTTGCTTTACTTCTTGATTTATTTTGTTTTTCATTGTCACTTTTAATACTGGGTTTGGCACCCATAACCTGTTGTTCTTTAATGATATTACTACTTTTGTCATCTTGCTATATGCTGGGAGCAGAAATAATTACGTGTCCCTGGTTTTCATGATTGCCCTCATTCTGTTTACTGACATAAGTCACTGTACATAAGATGCAGTAAAGCTATGATAGTCCAAGGATAGAAGTTAGGAAGGGATAAACTGCTTTTTAACTACTTGCCATAACTGGGAAAAATCCAGAAACATTTGTACATAAATGCAGCCCTTCTTCAAGAAAACCTAACTGTCTGATAAAGTTTATCTAAAAAGTGAAGGAATTATTTGATCATCACGCATACATGAGAGTGGCTAATATACTACCTGGTGTTTCAGAGAGTATTTTTCTGGCTTCCTAAACATTTTGTATGTGCCAAGGACTGAATATTCTCAGTTCAACAAATGTGATTGTTCTTTAATGATTTTGTTAATACCACAATACTGCTATTGCTTTTTTTTTTTTTTAATTAGAAAAGTTATTTTTAGGATCTGCTAAACCCTATTTTATTTACAGGTTCAGTTACTGGCTGTAGATTTTCATTCACTGAGACTGATCATTATTTGCACACCTCACAGACAGATGATAATTTAGTAATATTAAAATTACAGAGCTAAATTTCCCTGTTGCTTCACCAAATATACTTCTATTTGAATTACACTGGGGGATTTGAGGGCATTGTATTCCCACTCTCTCCCTAATCTTTTCATATTAGTATAATAGCAAACGATGTTTCCATTCTTCAAAAATCTTACTTTTTTCCTGACACATAGACATACGACAGAAAGAAGGAAAATAGAGAACTCTTTTCCTCTTTTTATTCTAAGCTTCAGTAATTCTGAAGCATTTTTCCGATTACTAGTTTATACAAGTGAACTGTGTGGTTGCAATTCAACTGCTCTCATGTTCAGATAGTGCTGTACTGCTAGTCATCTCTTCTCTTGTTATTCAAGGCAATCTTTTTTTTTTTTTAAACTGTGACCCTCAGATTTCTGTTAGTGTTTGCATTATTATTTGTACTTGAGAACCAGTTAGCTTATAGAATGAGCAAAATTTTGTAATATTACTTTTCACACTGACCAGAACAACTATGAAGTCTTTCATCTAAAAAAAAAAAAATAAATTCATTTAATCTGAGTAAAATGTCTTTTTAGTATCTAAAGTCATGATTTCACAGAGTTCAGTTACATTTTACCTGTAATATGATTTTTCCTTTCACTGTCTATTGAGTAACAAAACATACTCTAGCACCAAACAATGAATAGGGAGGATGATATTAATGCTGTGATTAGTGGTGGTCACCAAAAGATTTCTTAACAAAGAAAGTAAACTAGAAAAATAGTGAAATATTTTAAAATTTCAGCTATACCCAAACCATTAATTTAGAGTGCCTATAGTATAGGTGGAAGTCAAAAGGAGACAATGGACTATATGCTTTTCTATTGACCTTTCCCCTTCTAATTCAAAATGGTATCAGGTAATATTGATTTTAAATACTGTAATTCTTCTTGCTTTTTCAAACACACACAGTTTTAGGGATATCACAGATGACTAGATAGTTGCCATAAAATGCTATTAATTAAGTACATTTAATTTTTCTTTATAATTTTAAACAATGTGTTAAACTGCTTCTTAGAGGTTTCCCTTTTCAATGTTCCCTCTACCAATATTTTACTTTGTGCAATTAGTTTGACCTCTGTCTTCTCATCAGCAATGATTCCATCCAGAGTAGTTTTTTAGTGATTTTTAACTATTAAGGAATATTTCTATCCCTGTGCAGAAATAATACACAAGCAATGCCTTGCTCCTTAAAGTTGAATGAAGTCATTTAGTTCAAAGTTCTATGAACTCCCTTTCTCTTGATTGACATGCTGATAATTTTCATTTCAAGAAATGTCCCTCTATCAGGAAATTTTTGTCAGCAATGCTCACAGGAGTTGCTTTGGCCTTGCATATAAAATATTTGAAGCAAAGTATTTGACAGATAAAATTGAGTTTCTGAAGGTGTTGAATATCCAAGGTTTGTGGAGAATGAAACAAGTCTGTTGTAATTTTAGAAGAGTGCTACAGAGCCACACACTACAGAGTTATTACAGAGAAGAAACACAATGGTTTCATTCAAAATAGACATGATGTGAAGATGTCCATTTTGTCTCCAAATGAATTGAAACATGCTTACTTATGTCCTAGCTTACTGGAGGGGAAAATTTGTTACCAGACTGTCATTTCAGTGTTTACATATGCTTAATACAGTTTGAACATTTCTATAAAGAAACAAAGATGATGGAGGACTAGACTGAAACATAACTTAAACTGCACTTTGAAGGTGGGAGTGGCATTCACAACCCATGGGTAAAAGCCCTGGTTCCTCTAACAGAGCATAAGGAGAGTTGGTATCTCAAGATTGATAGAACCATCAAGCTAGATGGGCTTTCTTTTTTTACCCATCCCAACATAAATAAACTAAGTGGTTTCTGTCATAAATTCCAGGCTTTTTTATTTGCGTGTATTGAATATTGCAGATGCATTTTTATTCATTTCATCAGACTACTTATGTTAGAATGGCATCAAGCACAGGGTAAGAAGACCCTACAGAATTAGACCTCACTGTTCGTCTGACAGAAAGAGCCTACTCTCTGTTGACATAGGTCTGAAATAAATCCTCATATTGCTTAGCACTCTTGAAATATAGTCAGATCTTAATATGTCCAGAAACAGATACTTTGTCTTCCAGAAAATATGTTGGAGGAAGCTGACGGACAGGGGAATTTAGGGTCCCAAGTTCTGGAGGCAGGTAAGCACAGTTTTTATGGATCTAAATTTTGTACTCAGGCATTTTATGTGTTTTGTAGGTCTAAAACTTAAAATGATCCGGAAGTCAGCTGAATTCACAACGTGTGAATGGAAGTTTTGTGAGAAAACAGAGGTGTATTAAGCACCATAATATCTTGAGCCTCAGCAACCCTGTCACAAATGAACTTTTTTTCAAAGAAAATTGTACAAATTCTAATCAATATTGTGGACATGTTGCTACTATGACCATAAATGAGGCAAATATTTTCTTCTGTTTATAAGACATACATACTGTGGCTGATCTCAAGGCAGGTCAAGCAAGCCCTGACCATGTCTGATCCATAAGTTTTAAAACACTGAATAAAAAAGTACTGGGAGAAACAACGACATTCCGGGAAACTAGTTTACTTTGTTTTCCCTTTTTAAGCACTATAAATGACAATATGAAAAAGCTGAGAGAGCTCTGCACTATTTCACTGCAATAGCTGCCATTTAGTTTCCACACTTTGCAGATTATTAGCAAATGCCAGAGTTGCTAAGAATTGCTCCTTTGCTGCACAAAATGACTATTGTGACTTGTCTCTTGTCTCTGGAAAAACATGCAAACGAGGCCCTGCAAGCAGGAAATAATGAGACTTCAGTTTGTTATATTTATATTGTCAGACTCTGGTTAAAAAAGCAGTATGACTTGGACAAAAAAACTTTAATCGGCTTACTGGAGGCCTCAGTCACAATAGTGGCAACTGTTAAAATTCTTTTGTTTTATAAAATCTGAAAGATTTTCTTTTTCTCCATAATATTCTCTATTGCTAATACCTGAATTGGAGCAGTATGTAGCTGTATGCCATATCACAGTTTTATGCTAAGCAAACACATTGTGTGAAATTCTGAGGCAAACACTTTTATCCTGGAACCCCACAAGAACGCAGTGGGATCCACTGGCTTACTCAGCACAGGATGCCAAATTGTCTCTGAATTTGTCAATAACTTTTGTCACACTCTCAGGACAGATGTTACCAGCAGGATCTTTCCAGTTACTCCCGCTTACCTTTTCTTCTTAACATATAGTGAATAAAGCAGTGTGGAAGGAAAAAAAATAATATTGTACTGCTTCCTGGGAAGCAAAGATCTCCTGCATGCTTACACTTTGGTGAACCTATTTATGGTTGGACTCAATGATTTTAAAGATCTTTTCCGATCTAAATGATTGATATTCTTAAATGAGAGTTTGAACTCACCACTGTGTAAGTAGCGCCACAACCATGTGTTCGTTCTGCTGAAACTGACTTTCTAGTCTAGGCATATTACAGCTGCTGTGGAGCTTGTCAGGCACACAGAAGGCCCCTGGGATGAGGCCACCTTTACAAACAGGCCTGAGACTCAGTCATCCAACTGGAGACTGAACAAAATTCTTCCTACTCAGATGTGAAAGTCCTGGGAACTTCTTACAGTGGACACACTGCTGACAGGATTTCTAGTTGAAGGAGGGTCACCTGAACAAGTTGAGGGTAGAAATACAGGATCTCAGTGGACTGAAACATTTGAAGATCTAGTTGTGTAGCAGAGTGGTTGCAGGGCTTGCCTTGAGCAAGAATACTGTAGCTCTGAAGCTATTTGATGGTTTGGGTGGTCAAAGTCCAGAAATGCAGCCTTCCAGCTGCAAACAGAGGAAGTCTGTGGATCTTGCCTTGTAGTGGCTAAAACTAGCATTTGAAGTAGAGGGGGCATGAAGGAGATATGAGGGCAACAGCACAGTGTTTTCTGGACCACTGGAGCATGTCAGCACCCTGAGGGCACCAACAGGCTGTGCAGCCCTTCCATCTGTGCCCCCTAGGGGCTCTGTGCTCAGAGCCATCCCTGCTGTGGTACAGGTGTGTGGCCTTGGGTCAAACTGCTGAGAAATCAGTGAAGGGGTGAGAAATAAGCTGTGAGAAGCCCCTTTACAGCCCTCCCTCAGCCTAGGAACAGCAAACAAGTTCAGACCCTTGCACAAACTCTGCTACCTGGCCCTTTACTGACCCTGGCCTTTCCAGCTTGACTTCATAGCTTGTTCTAGCTGTTTAGAAGTTTTCCATATTGAACATATTAGGAATAAATGGAGATTTTGACATATGATTTCATTAATACCTTATACGATGGCATTAGTATCTTCCTATATCTGTTGGGAACACCAGTATACTATATTTTAGAACACCATTTGCCTTTTCTATAGCTATCTCCACATCAATGAATTGGGCGTAGCCTGTATTCAAATAGTGTTCCTCTGCTTTTCTGGCTTCATGCATCCACTGCTGTTGGGTTTCTAAGCACCATACATAAATTGTAGACTGCTAAAAATTCATACTGTTTACTGTTCATACTGTTACTCCAGTCATTGAACTGTCCATGGTTTTTCTATACAAACCTTTAATCGAGTCTGCTGGACTCAGCTTTTCAAGAAAGATCAATGAAGGATTACTGCTTTCTTGACCCAGATTATCTTGTCATGACTGAAATATTAAAAGCTCTTCATTGCTATCTAAGTTGAGGTAGCCTTGTGAAAAAGCATAATTTGGACATTTCAAAACAAAGAAACCTGAAAGTCAAACCCAAATGTAGGTTAGCTAGGCTATACATTAACTGGTGTTTCTAGGATTATGCTTTTAGACTTTACTAAAATACACTTAATTAAATTTTTTTGAGTTATTAGGTCTTAAAGAATACAGTCCCATTTTTCTTTTGTGAGGTTATATGAGGTAATCAGCTGCAGCCAGGTCAGCAACAATGCTGTCAGTCTAAGGTTGGGTAGACTTTCTCTTAACATCTCTTCTCTCTGGGGGCTTCTGCCGAAGGAACTGAATGACAGAATAGGCTTCTCTCCATCTTTAAATTCATGTGACGCTCTTTCGTGTTTTTAGATTTGTTAAAATTTTGTAACTGTTATCACTAAAATGAATTTCAATAAAATATATGCAAAGGGGCTTTCCTGCAACTGAGTTTTTACTTTTTACATTAATCTATAAATTTCTCAAGGGAATTTGCCTAAATGACTAAAGCATGTACAATTGAAAGTGTTTAAGAATAGTTGTGTTTCTTCAAATAATGTTTTTCCCCTTTCATTTTTTCTCATTCTTCACTGATCCATTTTTCATAGAAAAGCATGTTCTAAGAATAAAAATTTATAACAATATGTCAAGGACAGGTTGGATGGAGCTCTGAGCAACCTGGTCTAGTGAAAGGTGTTGTCCCTTCACATGAAAGGGAGTTGGAATTAGATGATTTTTAAGGTCCCTTTCAACATAAACCATTCTATGATTGTATGATGAAACATGTTCTTCTATGTATTAAGTGTTAGAATAATTCTTTTAAGTCTGTACGTAGAATTAAAACACTTTTTTTGTTCACTGCGAACTCACAATTCTGCATGTGATCATTATGTGATTTTCTAATACAATTTCCTTTTTGATTGGACGTATCAAACATGAAATGCATTCAACAGTATCCAAGCTTCCAAATTCATATCCATTCTATATGGAAATTAATGATTTATGATATTAAGCCTAGGGTGTTTTTTTCCCAGATATGAATTTCAATGTTGCCATGAAGGCAGAGATAAATTATTGCTTAGCAAGAATCAAATGTACCACTGGAGAAGGTCTTTCCACACCAAGGCTTGAAGACACGCTGATGAACAACGCCACCATCCAGTGGTGAAATCGTCACCCAGCCTCTTGCATGGCTGGGCATGAAACTTCTGACGTTTGCGGCACTGCAACATGCATCTCTTGGATTAGGATCTTGCATGTGAGAACTTCGAAAGCAGATTCTATATCTAAGTTACTTGTATGGTGATCCATATGTTCAGAGAAAATTCATCTTAATACTTTTAAGGCACAAAAATTTGACATTCAATTCATGGTAGTTTCTGGAAGTGTCAGGTTGTGTAGGTTTTTGTTTGGGTTTATGGGGGGTTTTTTTGGCAGTACTACATTTTTTTCCCACCTACAGAGTTCTTTAACTGCCATAATACATTTTTACCCAACTTTCTGACCTCACAGCTTTAATCTCTTATTCAGATCCTTCCATTTTTTCATTGCATCCTAGGTCCCGTTCAATTATTTTCCTCTTTTCAAAGCTTAATGACTGAACAGTCAAATTCATTGCATGATCTACTAAAGCAATTTGCTCTTTAAGTGAACTTGCTCTGACCATTATGGCCATATTTTCTCTACCTCTTGGATGGTAAGTATGACCTTTTCGATGACTAGATGACTAGAAAGGCCAGAAATTTTGTGTTGACCTGATAGTGAAGATCTCAGGACTCATCTGGACTTGCCTTAGCTTGAGCAGCTTTTAGCTCATTTTAATAATTCTCTTTTGGTCTATTGATAAATTCCTAGCTTGTTTTAGTTACCCCCTGTGAATAGACTTCACTGTAAAGGTCTGACAGAAGAAGTTATTCATTCTCTGCTTAAAGACCAACAGCCCCTTATGGCGAATAAAGCTGAGGGAATCTATGGTGCAACTTTCAAACTTTAGTTGGGAATCAGTGAAAGAAGTAGACTGTGATAAGAAAGCATGTAAAAATAGCCCTGAGTTAATGCCAACAGTGAGGCAGAAGGGATCCTGTACACATACCTAAACCGAAGCCCTATTTGGAAATAAGTCAGGATGCTGATGGCCTGCTGAAACACTGTTTTCCACCCCACTTCTTTGCTTTATGGAGATAAGTGCAATGAACCTTGTGACCTAAGAAACATGGGAACAGTGAGCATAAAACTTCTGAAGAAAAACGGTAGTTGTTACTAAGTGTTGAATAACAATCTTAAGGACATCACCACTAAGGCTTTTCAGTATGAATTGAGACTATGAGTTAGTATTACTAAGCAGTAGTTTCTATTTTAATTAGACTGTTAAGATTATTGTTAGGTTAAAAATAAGTTCTTGGCTTTGTATGTAACATTCTGTTCTTTTTTGGCCCTAACATGTCTTTGAGTATAACATACCCCTAACAGGCACTATCAGCTCTACATCAGAACCAAGAAGATCTATTTCGTCTTTCATTTCATTTTATCCTTTCAGTGTTCCTGAAAACACAATTAGTCTCAAGACCTGTCCATAGAAACTTCCTCCTATTGAATAGTTAAAATTGATTATATAACACATCAATACTAAAAGAGAAATGACTGGAAGAACATTTTAGACTGTAAACCACTTATTGTTGTAGGCTTATGAAATCCTTGGAATAAATACTATGTCATCTATGATTCTGTAATGCCAATTCTCATTTGATGTACTTTTCATAATAACATACAAAAAGTGACACTGTCTATATCTACGGACGTGCTACATGTTCTAGATTCATGATCCCTGCTGGAAACTGTCCAAAAATTCTCAACACTGTAACACAACTAGAAATGGTGTAGTAGTTCTCAAGAATTTTCATTACAATAATTATCTGCCTATATACCTACCTACCTTTTGGTCTTGCCTCTGAAACAAAAGATGGACAGAAGGTAGGGAGGAGATGGAAGGTGGGGTGAACAGCTCAGGATCTTTTTGTGCTGTTGAAGATGAAATTGTGACTATTCTGGATTTTCAACTATCTGTAAGTTACTACCATCTGCAAAAAAATAGCCACCATAAATTTGCATAAGAAAGAAAATCAGCCATTTTCCTGGGAAAAAAAATACTTTTGTCCTCTAAATTTATCTCACTCTTGCGTAGAATTAGAAATTTCTGCAAACCCCCATACTAATCTGTAACTTAAAATGATGTAGCTGTAGCCATAACCCCAGAATTCAATCCAGCTGAAATCAACTACCTCACAACTTTTCTGTTCCAGGTAACACAGTCCAAATACCTTAAAACTCACTTTTTCTAGAGGGGAAAAAACCCCAGTCAAATTAAAAACAACCAAACAAGCCAGGATCTTTATCAGAAACACAGTTACACAGCAGAAGAGTCACACGACAGATGAACTTTCAAGTCTCCTTCGCCATTAGAAGACAGGATTGTTCTGCTAATCTACTATTAGTTGAGGTCAATTTTCTTCTTACTAGTGTAGTATTAGCCAAACTTTATTTGGACCAGTGACAAGTGGAAAATCTGTTTGGCAGAAGCTGCTTGAGTTCTCAAAAACCCTTTAGGACTTGTGGAGTGTCAAAGAGAAGGATTAAATCAGGGCATTCCAATATGCTGCAGATGCTAGCTGTAATGACAACCTGCAAATCTGTCACTTAGATTATTCCTTTAGATAAAAGTAAATACATACATATTTTAGAGTGACATTTGTAATAACCTCTTCTTGTTCACAATCATGTATTTTATTCTGTATGAGCCTAACTTCTTTTTTTCTCCAGCTGTTTTTCAGAGACTTCTGTTCCACTAGCAATTTTCCAGAGTACTGTCTTTAAAGAAGAATCCAAAAAATTCTTAAGTACTTTACCAAGCTGGTTAATCCTACTTTTGTGCAACAGATACCAGACAATTTTAGAATCAGAAGGCTTTTTACGGTAAAGGCAAAATATTCTTTTCTAACCTGATTCAGACATTAAATGTTTATGTATTGTTCTAGGTCAAATCTTCAGACCAGTTTGTGAAACAGCATGGAGAATTAACACCCCTGTTCTCCCAACAGATATTAAAAGTAATTTCTAGATCAAATCTCTAGTTCAGAAGAACCCTACATTTTCATCAAAAGATGGGAAAGATTGTTCTACTTTTCCTTCTTTCTTATATGTTTCTTAACAATTACTACAGTCTTCTGTTAAAGTAGTACATGAGATTAGATTAATTTTTACTTTGAGTCTGTAAAAGTTCTTACAGCCACCAGAACATAAGATAAACTGACTTAAGTCTTTTAGTGTAAGTGTGTATAGTCTAAACTATGATACAACATATGACCTTTGTGTTATCAGCTATAAAAATATCGTATCTTTATATTATCATGGTCATATTGTATTACAGCATACTCAAATTTGAATTTTCACTAACAAGTTGGAGTTTTTTTTAGCAAACAATTTGCTACTCTTTGTTCACTGTCTTTGAACAATGCAGTAGGGAGAGGAAGTATCAGGCCTACTTTCTTACTATACCCCACAATTTCTTAGGCTATCTCTTAGAAATTATTTCAAGCAATAAGGCTCATGTTTCAGCCTCATTCAGTACGAGCAAAGTTTTAACAGAACCTTTGTCACTGACAACAAAAAAAAACCCAGGGGAAATTCTTATTCTGCATTACTGATTCCTAATATTTATAAAATGTTTTATTGTCCTGTTGGGATGTCAGTGAGATGCTTCATAAATTTCCATTATGATTCCCCTACCCATCATTATGATTAGCAGTGCCAGTTGTTAAGGGTATTTTCTTTTAAGACTAATGCAAATGCTTTGCTCCTTAGGAGTAATTTTTTTTATAACATTCCTAGAGCAAGGCGCAGCTAAAAAATATATTTCTCCATAGACAGTTTTCAAGATTTGATATTTTTTTAGAAGACATGCTACCAAAAAAGCATTTTAAAAAAGCACTTCAGAAAACACTCTCTAGTCCAGCCTGGTCACCTCACAAACAGGGACAGAGACAAGGCAGAGGCGTTTAACACTTTCTTTGCCTCTGTCTTCAACACGGATGATGGACTAAGGAGGTCTCAGTGCCCTGAGAGGACCATGACTATGAGAATGATCAACTCCCAGTCAACCCTGAACTTGCGCAGGATCTGCTGTTCCAGCTGGATCCCCACAAACCTCTGAAACCTGATGCGATTCATCACAGAATCCTTAAAGAGTGGGCTAATGTCATCACAAAGCCTCTCTTGATGATTTTTGAGAGGTCTGGGGAATCTGGAGAGGTCCCAGCTGACTGGAAGCTGGCAAACATTGTCCCAGTTTTCAAGAAGGGCAAGAAGGACGAACCCAGAGACTACAGGCCTATCAACCTCACTTCAGTGCCTGGTAAACTTATGGAGAAGGTTATTCTGGGAGGTATTGAAAAACACCTGAAAGACAACACAGTCGTCAGTTGCAGCCAGCATGGCTTCAAGAGAGGAAAGTCCTCCTTATCCAACCTCATTTCCTACTATGACAAGATAACCCACCTAGCTGATCAAAGGAAGCCAATTGATGTAATCTTTCTGGATTTCAGTAAAGCTTTAGATACTGTCTCTCACAGGATCCTTCTGGACAAACTGTCCAGCACACAGCTGGATAAACACATCATGTGGTGGGTGAGCAATTGACTCACAGGTCGAGCACAGAGGGTAATAGTGAATGGGGGAACATCAAACTGGCAACTTGTCACTAGTGGGGTTCCACAGGGCTCCATGTTTGGCCCTGGGCTCTTCAACATCTTCATAAATGACTTGGATGCAGACTGGAAGGGATACTAAGTAAGTTTGCAGATGACACAAAACCAAGAGGAGCTGTTGACTCCCTCAAAGACAGGGAGACCCTGCAGAGGGACCTCAATAAATTAGAGGACTGGGCAATCACCAAGCATATGAAGTTCAACAAAGGGAAATGACACATTCTGCACCTATGATGGGGCAACTCTGGATGTACGTACAGACTGGGGAATGAGGTGCTGGAAAGCAGTGCCATGGGAGTCCTGGTCGATGGCCAGCTGAAAATGAGTCAGCAGTGCCCTGGCAGTCAGGAGTGCCAACCATGTCCTGGCGGGCATCAGGCAGAGCATCACCAGCCAATCCAAGGAGAGGATTGTCCTGCTCTGCTCTGCACTGGAGCAGCCTCACCTTGAATATTGTGTGCAGTTTTGGACACCATAATGTAAGAAAGATATTAAGCTATTGGAGAATGTCCAAAGGAGTGCAATGAAGATGGTGAAGGGCCTTAAGGGGAAGCCGTGTGAGGAGCATCTGAGGTCACTTGGTGTGTTCAGCCTGGAGAAGAGGAGACTGAGGGAAGACATCATTGCAGTCTACAACTTCCTTGTAAAGGGAAGAGGAGGGGCACCGATCTCTTCTCTGTGGTGACCAGTGAGAGTACCTGAGGGAATGGCCTGAAGTTGTGTCAGGGGAGGTTTAGGTGGGATATCAGGAAAAGGTTCTTCACCCAGAGGATGGTTGGGTACTAGAACAGGCTCCCCAGAGAAGTGGTCACAGCACTAAACCTGAGAGAGTTCAAGAAGCATTTGGACAGTGCTCTCAGGCACATGGTGTGACTCATGGAGATGGTCATGTGCAAGGCTAAGGGTTAGACTCTGTGATCCTTGTGGGTCCTTTTCAACTCAGCATATTTCATGATTCTGTGATTAATGTGTTTGCAGTTGCAGTTTGAGAGCAGTCATTTTTATCCTTGACTCAGGGTGAGGGAGTCCTTTTCTTTTGCCCAGCTGAATATTTCATGTAGCAGCTGCAAAGGCAGTAAAAGAGCAACTGTAACACGAACTGCCTGAGACAACAGCTCCTAGCTTTACTTAGAACTATGAAAAAGCAAATACTTGGACTACAATCTTCTGTAGCTATATGGAAATCCTTGCCTATTTCTTTTATCTTTGTTGAGTTTTAAACTGCTATCTAGAGCCCACAAATATTTGTTCTGCTGAAACCAATGAATTTTCATTGAACATTTGATTCTGAAAAGATAGGGGTTTATTTTATGTATTCACAGTTTTTCTTAATTCTAGCCATTTTCTAGCCGATATGGTATCTTTGCATGTCTAAAGAGTTCACTTGTTACTGACAACCGTAATTAGATTTATGTCCTGTTTTTAAGGACTACACAATGAAAGTAGATTTAAAAATTATTTTTTTTTCCCTTGGTAATACAAGTAACTTTTAAAGAAAGTAAAGAAGTAAAGATATGCTGGGACTGCAAACTAGACAGGACTTTGAGATTGATCTACTTGAAGTTTATTAAAGCTAAACTAGCATTCTTTTAAACATCAGTGGCAATGTATTTCTTTCAACTAAAAACTTCAAACAAGATATAAAAAAACCCAAAAAATTATTTTCCACACAAAACTCCACCCTGCTTCTTCTTTCACCTCTGTTTATTAGTTGTGATCCTTATCCCCAGGATCTTCTTTAAAAGTTCTTTGCATCTTTGCAAATCTCCTTATCCACACCTGTGATGTGTTTGTTTCCTGGGGGTGTGACCACACAGCTGAAGTTGTTCAGGCACTTTCAGAAAGAAGGAGGACTTCTTTTTTTCCAGGAAAGAACCTTGTTCCACAGAAACAAGGTTCTGTTTAATGTCCAAGAAGAGACTATACCACAGATCTCTTAAGATTTCTTGCCCCAGACTCAAATTGACTGCTCTCATTCTGATTCTCTGTTATATGAGAAACAAAGTATTCAGCTACAGGCGAGTTATGGGGACCTTTTCTGTCACAGCAGGATGCTAAGGTAATTGTATGATGGATTTCATGTCTTTTCTTTTGAAAGAAAAACTAACCATTTAGCTAGAACTAGAAATTTCAAATGTATTTAAAATGTGCAGTGAAGTCTATAATGATGGATAGACCTTTATGTGTGTTTGATATGAGCTGCTGACTTTAATGACATATGTTACTCCTATTAGTTCTGAAAAGATGATTGAGATGATATTGTGAAATAGGATTAGATAGTCTTTGTATTAACCTTTTTTTCTTAAACTTTGTGCACCTCCTGGGAGTTCCCAGGTTGTTTATTTTGCTTTCCATGACTTAAACTGAAAAGTGGTAGTGATGAAATGTGCCCTGAACAGGCTGTTCTTAGAAGTCTTTCTGCTTCCAAATGTGAAGGGTGTAGCAACCTCTTAAAAAATACAGCAGTCACTCTACAGGCAGCTTGGTGTTTCAGAGCAGAGTCTGAGAATGGAGCAACGGGAGATGCAAAAAATTAATAACAGAGAGAAAAAATAGCAGCAATGAAATTGTTTAGCGTGTTGCTAGCCTAAACTTGTCAAAAAGTGGATGCTTTGGAGGTACTAGAGGTTATTTTTGTGTAGGATTAGAGTTGGAAGAATGCCTTATGACAGAGGACGGAACATAATTGTCTGGCTTGTAACAGCTGAATAGATATCTGAGAAAGAAAAAGCACTGAAAAAGTTTATTTTCTCTTGCTCTTTAAATGTTTATATCACTCTGCTGATAGATTGTATTTCTTGCTTGAATTCAGCTCTGTAGAAGTTACATTCTATTAGAAAACTAATTCTGACTTCTTTCTTTTTTCATATGCAATGTTATCTCAAATTGTTTGGTATAGCAATGGTTCACTCAAAACCACCATGTAGATGTGGAATGATGTTTTGTAAAATGTTATTTTTAACCTGAGATTATCAGTCATGCACCTGGACATACTGTGTTACTCCAGAAAAAAAGATATTTTTATTTTTAATATACAACAGGTTACCTCACATGTATTCTAATATTCCTAACAGAGATGTCTCCTTGGATGAACAAAACCGGAATAGGCTAGTATGGAGTCTGTTGCAGATCCAGCCATAGCTGTGGGCAATTTAGAGATGAAAGAGAGTGAAATTTTGAAGGTGATGGATGATATACCTGTTCAAATCTGAAGTGGCACATGTGATCACAGAGATGGTCTGTTTCAGGGAACTGTGGAGTTTGGCATAGAGTGTGAGGAGTTGTTGGTGTCATGGTCCTTAATACTGTTCTGCTAATATCTGCATTTCAATAAAAAGCGTAAGAATTTATGATGTAGAGAATAAGCAAGATGCTTAAGAGAATATTCTGTGGAAAATGGAGAAAAAAAAGTGTTGTTAATTTGCTTATTTTTAGAGGATGTAAATAAAAGAATGACGAAAGAATGGACAAAACTGTATTAGTTAAGTTGTGGAAATCAAAATAAAGCACACAAATCTTGACAAGTAAAATGAGAATGAGGAAATGTATGAAGTCGTTATACAGTGAGAACTGGGATCAAGATCACACATAATCTGGATCAAATCAAAACAAGTTATTTTTGTGTTAACACACTGATGTGAATAGAAGGCACCCAGGCTTACTGGGAAACCAATTAGGAATATTCTTCTGTATAACTTGTTAGAAAGGATATTTCCAGTGGAAAAAAAGGCAGTCTTAAGACAGTCTTGTAGGTAACTAATGAGACCTTTTGTGTGTACAACTTGCAAATAGAACTCCAAGTTGAACCCTGAAGGAAGACAGCCAGCATAATAATAAAATTGTACGTTTATATTGTGGTTTGAGAGAAAAATAAAAAAAATTATTTGTTTTTTAGTTTGGTATGATAACACTTAAAGAGGGATGTAGATTCTCCTAATTTCCAAAAGCAGAAAGTTAGTGGTGGTCAGGGTAAAAGAAAACAGGGGTGGAAAAGCTAGCAGTTATACAGTCTGCACAACAACATTTAGGCTGAACACCGGAAGTTAGTGAAGAAGGTGGTGAAATGGCTTTGTGCATGGAATTATGAGGGCACATATCTCAAATATTTTAAATTGGTGTGGGAACTTTTTGTTAAGGGATTATGAAATCTGTTTGTCACATCTGATGAACTGGATTGAAGGATCACAAATGTAACATTGGATAAATGTAAATGTTTTCTGTGGTGTTTTGGAGGCTAATCATGCTCCGTTAAGGTCTTAAACATTGTGCCAAGATGATATATATATATATTCCACCAGTTTCCACAAGTTTAGAATTTTTTTGTGATATTATTATAGTCTGATTTGTGATTTTGTTCCATTCTTAAAGTAGAAATGTTTCCATTTCCTCTTTTAATATTTTTTTTTCTTTTATACACTTTCCCATCCAGAATCACCTGCTTATAACTATGATGAAGGAAATAATGAACTGAATTCCTTTCATTTTGCTTCTTCCTTTGAAAGTCTCTGAATAGGACAGACATTTAAGTATATCTTACTGAAAACACTTAGGTTTTTGTACTGAGACTGCTCTCTCCTTGCAGAATATTGATATTCTTTTCATGAGTGGAGGCCACAGCACTTCTTGTTTCTAAAGAAAGTATTTCAATTTCACAGATGAGATGCATAATTCCAAGAGAATATATTCTGAGAATTCTTTAAAGTTCCAATTAAAGATATGCCCCTTAACCACAGGAGGCCAAAACAGTAATAAAACTGCTTTTCAAACAACAAGAAGGAGAAAAAATTCAAATATGAAAATAAATTCCAGGACCACTATATATAGACAGTATATTCTTTGCAGAAAAATACTCTAGCTCCTATGAAAAAAAAAGAGCCTCAGAAGGTAATATTAATTGTTTAAAGCCTGCAGCTTAATCTTTTCATTAAAGAACGTGAGGAAATGTCATGTTTACATCCTATGTTGCCTCATTCTATTTGAAATATTTTTCAAGGACATACATCTGATAATAAAAATTTGAATAAAGCTGTGTTTGTTTAAAATTACATAACATAAAGTATATTTTAAATGTTTTCAGAATGGGGAAGAGCTTGAGGTTTCTGTTCCTATTTGTTGTTTTTTTTTTATTTTACTGTTTGAATAAATCCTCCCATGGATAAAGGTTGTGGATTACAACTGTAGAGCAAAGTAAAATGATAAAAACATTAACTGGTAAAAAGTGAAATGAATAACAAGTCAAGTAAATATGCTCTTTGTCAGAGATTCCAGTATCTATGTCCTTGGGGGGTGGTTTGTTGTTTGGCTTTTTTACCTTTGCAACATCCTGGTTCCAATGTAAATACCCAACTTTGAGTGATGCAATCTCCAAATGGATCTTGTCCCAGCTAAGAATGCTGAAAGGACTTGCAGTCATTTAAACTAATAGGTAAAGCTGATATTATGGCACAGGTGGACTTTGTTAAACATGGATTGGTTTGTTTGATCGTTTTTTATAGTACTATAATGTTTAAATGTTTTCAAAGTATGAGAAAATCATGGATGTTATTCTGAAATTTCTGCATTTCACAGTGAAATTTTAATAGCGGAGGAGATAAAAAAATCAAAACACGAAAAAGTCCCACAAAAAAACCAAATTACAACAGGAAGGGACATGGAGAGATTGAAATGCCATATATTAAAACAGTAGTTGCTGGATGTCTCCGACAGTAAGAACCAGTCTGATCGCTTTTCAAATTTGAAACCAGCAAATAGCCACAGAGTAATTCAATGAGCCATCATCAGCAACACAGGACAGAACCTGTACTTCCTCATGAGTGAGTAGACAACTGCACTGAAAGTCTGCCTTTATCTGATGGAAAAAAATGCTTTTTCAGGTAAACTATCTTTTGTTGGAATGCATTATTTCTTGCAAAAATTGTTGTTTGGGGAGGCTAAGTGTGTAAAGGGGGAGGCAGGGTGAAGTCAGTCTATTAAAGCATTTACTTGGAAACAAGAAAATAGTTCTGATTTTTTTTTTTCTTTTTCACCAGCATGTGCTTCTAAACCCTCAGCACACCAAATGGGTGCTTAAACCCGTTGCGTTGATGGTAACCTGGGCTGTAAATATTTTTCTTCTCCTATATCTTTTCTTCAGAAGTTCAAAGTTATCATTTTTGTTCTAATATGAGATGAAAACTTTGATATTTTCTCATGAAACTATACTCCTGTCCTCCAGGCAGCCCTGGAGGACGATGAATGATTGGTATCTCAAAACGTTCAAAATAATGCACATTATTGCTGGCAGCTCTGACAAAATGAATGTTATTAGCTGAGTCCCACAGGACAGGCTAGTAGACCAGCCAGTCCCATGCTGTGAACATATTTATCATCTTCATTGTTTTTGAGATTATGAAATGGACAATTCCAGAGACCGTGGGTTCTGCAAACAGTAACTCCAACATTAGGGCCACTTCAGTTGCCCAGTGCACAAAGGTAAACATCCATCTAATTTCTGAACAGTTCAAAATTTAAGTTAAAGAAATGTGGTTTAAAATCTAGTAAAAGAATTTTTCCAAACTCTTAGAGGAGTCACTGGAGAAATCAGATTTTTTTTTCTGGCTCCAGGTTTATGCTGATCACTTTTAAAAAAAAAAAACCTGACCTCTCAGTTGATTAAAGAACTCTTGAATTCAAATAATTTTATTCTTTTCATATTCTTCTAATTATTGCTAGTTATTTGTTTCGTTGCTTTCATTAGTGGGTCAAAAATCTGCTTAGCTAGGCTTTTGATGTGTTTTGCTTGATCAGAGTAAAGAATTTAATAACAAAATAAGGAAATAACACCAATCCATTCTGATTGTAACATATGGAAGGGAAAACAATCTTCTGAATAGCCAAAAATTTTTAGTGCACGACACTAGCTGGAAATACCAAAAGAACTCGTTAGATCAATGGATTAGCAGAGGTCACCATGCTTATTTGCAAAACCCTAGCACTTCTATTTTTTGTTTCTCTAGTAGAACAGAAATTCAAGGCTAAATGGACCTACTGTGGAAAAAAAACCCCAAATCAAACATAAACACCCAAACCAGGCCCCCTTTACAAGAAAACCAACTGTAAAATAAACAAAACACCCTGGAGTATTCAAGTCTATTATACGTAAGAAGAACACACACACACACATACACATAGAAATTTGCTAAGAATTTATGAAAACATTGGGCTTGTCAATCTTACTCAGTTCTTCGAGCTCTAAAATACTGATCAATACTTGTCTTTTAGGACTGTACTTGAGCTGTCTGTCAAGCTGTACTGCAAGTTTAATACTAAAGTATGATTTAGCTGGAAAAGAGAGCCGTGAACTGGCATTTCAGAAGTTACCACAAATG
Organism: Pipra filicauda; assembly: GCF_003945595.2. Lineage (NCBI taxonomy): Eukaryota > Metazoa > Chordata > Aves > Passeriformes > Pipridae > Pipra > Pipra filicauda. Next base: position 428,545 of record NW_024104579.1, read on the forward strand.
CCATCCTTGGACTATCTATATAAAAAAATTCTCTATGGAACTGTAGGTATTTTCTTTTGACTTATTCCTTTTTTATATGAGTAATTGATACATCGGAGTTGCTAGTGCATATTTAATTCTTCTCAGCCACTGGGGAGCTAGGCAATCTTTCCTTATGCAGAGAAACACTTATATAATACAAAAGATTTTTGAAACATGTAGTTCATACAAATGCCATTAAGGGAAGGGGTGTTGTTGCTATTTTCTAAGGGCATGTTTAGGTTTCAAAAATATATCTGTGAAGTAGTTATAACCTGATTGCAGTTATTGAGCATATGTCATAGTGAAATGTCATCATATAATGATACCAAATTATTTTAGTTAACAAGGTACACGATATTGTAGACATGAATAAAATTTTAAGTTCAACAAGGAGACATCCTCTAGGGGATCATAAGTATCATTCAGTGTAAAAATGCTACTCTACTCTGCTGTATTTTCATTATTCTGCCTTTGAATCCTGTCATCAGAACCACCTTCCCTTCAACTAAGAACAGATGCCTCTCCCATTGGAGTCCACCTCTCTTATCCAACCAGAAAGATCACTTTTAAGTTACATGAAGTAAGAGGTAGTCTCTCTCCCTATGAAGTTAAGTGAGCTGTCAATCTCAGCCCCTGATGATTGAGGAGCAGAGAACTGAGATCACAACAGTACTTCTGATACACTTGGATGTCAGGAAGAGATTAATTAGAACTAAAATGCCACTCTTTAAAGCACTACCTTCAGTGTAGCAGTTGCTTTTGTTCTCTGCTAGCCTTGTGCTTTCATTCCTTGGAATAGCTAGACTGCATATCCAACAGCAAAAAGGATTTAGCTTTCTTATGTAGACCAGATAGACCTTGTGAGGATAAGTCTTGAAAATTAGTGGAACAATAAATCTGTATAAATAGCTGTATCATAGTGAGATTAGAATTAATGCACTTTGGTACTTCTGTCTTGGTGGTTTTTAACAGATTTGATTGAGCATGAGTGTTTCTTACAGCTTTCAGTGTTTGTTAACAAAATTAGAGGTGCAATGAAGACTATTTCACCCTTTTGATTTCCTTTGCCATGTTCAAACATCCCATTAAAATAATAATCTTTTAATAGAACTCACACCATCAAAAAACCCCTAAGAGATCAGAGTATATCCAATGTATCTGAGAATTTACAGAGCCCATGCAAACTGCATTTTTAATATCTTTTCACTTCTAGAGGGTTTATAGAAGGACAGATTTTCATGCTGAGACTTAATAAGACTGTCTCTCCTTCCTAAATGCCAAATAAATCTGCCACAGCACAAAGGAAATAATATTTTAATTTTGTAACCATGCAATATTACACAGTATTTCCTTTTAGGCAGTTGTGTTTTTAACAATGGAGTTTTGAGAAACCTTTAATTCTGTTATAAAATTAATAATTCTTCCTGTGTTTAAGGAATAGTCATTTAAGTCAGTTGTGTATTGTGGATTCAGAACTCTAGTTTTCCATGTCTCTCCCTGTAAAATCAAGATAACAGTCTTCCACAGATATGACATAAAGATAAATCCATTATTGTTGGCGAAGCTGCCCTACCTTTGGAATGAGTACCTATGGATATCTAAAATGGACTTATAAGTTCTGTAACAAACTCCAAACTTTTCACTGGAGTTTCGTATGGCTTGTAAATGAGGAAAATTTGAAGACTGCAAACTGTAGTAACCTTGCTTCTGTATACTAGTGAATTGCTGATCATGCTATATATGTAGTTGCAAAACAGCAGTACATCAAATAACCTTACGAGTGTGCCTAAGCACAGAGAGTCTTTCATTTCTTTGAAGTGAAGGAGTGAAACAAGTTTGCAGCAGTTTTGGGGACACAGTATCTTGGGAAAAGCAGGAGTATGAGAAACTGTTGTTTCTGAAGGCTGAAGTTGTTCAAACACAGCTGTCTTTGCTGGGGTTCTGAAAGGGGCGTTACACCCGTGAATTGCAAAATTCACTGCTGATGTTGACATCAAGACACCTGCTCAGGAATACAAATAATTGTGAATAAATCAACCTTGGGTATTTTGTATTCTCTGCTGCTACCCACCTACTTCTTTCTCAATGAAATAATTGCAGCACCTGGAATCAGTTCTTTTCCAGTCATTAGGAAGTTACAGCAATATCTCTTTCCCCAGAGTTTTGTACTATTATGTTGTAAGAGTCCTGTTCAATGTACTTTTTATACTTATGGTTTTTATAGTTTTACATATATGGTTTCACTATTTAATGTATGTGGAGATCTCCTATAAAAGTAGGAGAACCTACCAGGTCCTCTGTTACAAAAAAAATCTATTCAACTTCTGACAGCCTGAAGGAATGTGATAAGAACCCTAGGAAGGAGAACTATCAGTTTAACAGTTTGAGGGTTTTGGGCTAGTTAATGTCAAACACTATCACACACTTAGGCCTCACTCTCATCTTTTTCTGCTGCAGACAATCTAATACGCTCTACAGAGACAGCTGCTTGACTTTATCACAGCAATCCTTTACTTCAGGTCTTACAACCAGGAAAGACTTTTATGGCTCTTTTTATCTGGAAGACACTGGATGTCATAGTACTATGAGAACAAATTGTTGTAGAAATCAGAGTTCTTCCCTCAGATTAATACTCCTCAGGATATTTGTATATATTTGGAAGGTTTTATTTACATTCTACCTTCATATGGGTATTTTTTTAAAACTTCTAGAATTTTCTGTTGACATGAAAAAACTTCTTTCAATTTGCTATTATTCTTACTCCAATGGTCATTTCAAATACAAACCATATTCATAACCATTCTTAGGAAGGATAATTTTTCATGTTGTCAATTCAGACCTATAACAGGGTAAACAAGAAAAGCTGAATTACAGCTCAGTAAGGCAGGGCATTTTGTGCTCTTGAACAAGAAGGCATAAATTCAGCAGTTAATCATCTTTCACAGAGCCTTTTTTTTTTAACCTGTTAATTCCTGTTTGCTTTCCTTAAGCTAAAGTAACAGCATCTTTGTGCTGAGAATTGCCTCAAAGTAAAAACTGGCATGGTAATTCTGAAAGTGATTTTATCAAAGATGTTTCGAGATGTACAGGACGTTCAGACAATGTTGAGTGCCTGCCTTCTAGAAATCATGCTCAAAGTGATTTCAGATTGGGAATCCAAAATCACTAGTAGTGCTTGAAATTGTAGGCAGGTTAAAATAAAACTATGTTTTCTTTCATTTAGGTCTGAATGTTATCAGGAACAAGTAACTGGCATTCACTCACTGCTGTTTTCTAAAATGCTAATAACAGTTGTAACTGAATAAATTTCTAAAGGCATTTATCTAAGGAGAGGTGTAAGAGGTCTGATTAAAAGGACTTATACATAGCACAAGACCCTGTTGATGTCCTGTGTCATTGCTGCAGGAAATGATATTGTATCAGCTCTTTCATAAAACAATTAACGACTATTTTTAGATGACTCTGGAAGGCTGTTCCAGAGTCCTCTGTGGCTAAATAATTTTTGTCCTAGATCTACAATATTGTGGTGGATTAACCTTGACTGACTGCCAGACCCCCACTCAGCTTCTCTCTTGCTCCCTCTCTTAAGCAAGACAGGAAGAGAAAATGAGATCAAAAAGCTCAGGGGTCAGGGTAAGGGCAGGGAAATCACTCAGTAATTACCATCATGGGCAAAAAAAACTTGACTGGGGAAGATTAATTGCCAATTAAAAATAGAACAGGAAAATGAGAAACAAAACCAAAAGTAAACCCACTTTCCCCTCATCCCTCTTTTCTTCTCAGGCTCAAATCCACTCATGGTGCTTCTACATCCTCCCCCACCAAGCAGCAGTGTGTATATCTTCTCCGTGGTCCTGTCCATGGGTTTCAGTGGGATAACCTCTTTCACCACAGTCTCTCCATGAGCTGCAGGGAAATCTCTGGTGCCTGGAGCATCTCCTCCCACTCCTTCTGCACTGACCTTGGTGTCTGCAGGGCTGTTTCCTTCACATTTTTCTCACTCCTCTCTCTCACAACTGACATGCAGCGCTTCCTTTCCTTTTTTAAATATGTTATCACGAGAGCACCATTATTGTTGATGGGCTCAGCTTTGAACAGCAGGGAAGCTGGCTGGGACACACTCTGTCTGATATGGCAGTGGTTCCTGGTCTCTTGTCACAGAAACCATCCTTACAAGTCCCCACAATCATAATCTTGTAGCATAAATTCAGTCATCCTTTTATAATTTTTAATTTTCACTTAGAATGAGTTAATGAAGTGTTTCATTTGACTTTATAGGTGAAACAATTTAAATCAAAGACTCTTTACTGGCCAAGAATTCTGAATTTTTTGAAATGTGTAGAGGACCCTAAAAAAGATGCTTATTGTCACGCATTTTACGTGTGACTGACAAATAAAACATTTTCAGGTCCCTGAATAGTTCCACTCTACCAGCTATATCCTCTTCTGGTGACAGCATATGAGTAAACAACCACATTTAATTGGTGTTATGGGATCTCCATAAATCTCAGTGATGAATGACAGTAAACATATTCTCCACAGAAATTCTAAGCATACCATTATTTACTATCAATGATGACAGCAACAAAAGATTCAAGACTAATTGAAAATAAAATTTCCCAGGACTTGACACAACTTACTTTAGCCCAGCTTTCCATGAGAAAGAAAAGACTTACTTGATTTTTTTTTTTTAATCAGTGTTCTCCACTTATTCTAAGTGAAAGCCCCAGCCCTGCTTTCAGTCTTCCAATGGCTAAAGAGACAACATTCTTGGAGTTTTAGCCTGTCATGGAGGTGAGCGTGCAGAAAAAAATTTGCATTTAAAAATGAAGTTAGGAGCTTGACAAATAAATACAGAATAGATTAGCCAGATACACTGCTTACTCATCTTACTTCACTGGTGTCAGTTACCACACCTCATGTGATTCCTGCTTATTGATAGTTTTGCTGGTGCTGGGTAGGACAGCATTGGGAGTGGGTATATACCTCTGTCTTGAGGTGGGTTCTCCCACCTCAAAAAAAGTGAAAGCAATGCATCTGTGAAAACAAGTGGAAGAGATAAAAAGATAGTTACCTGGAATATTGCATCATGAGAGTTCAATTAGGATCTTTTTCAGGATGCTCTCAAAAACAGGCTCCAGTGCGCTTAGCTCTTTTCCAAGTAGCATCAGAACAAGTACCATGACCAAGCTGTTATACCTAAACTACTACTAAGTAGAAAGTATCCTCTAGCTTTGGTAACCTGTCCATGGAATTTTGCCAATTAGTAAGATATGAATTTTGTGAAAAACATATATATGAAAATAAGGGGGGTTTTATCTGTACAAACTTAACGCATTTCAGATCTCCATAAAAGCCAAATGCAGTATACTTGAAATGAAAATATATTCTTCCTTATATAAAGAAAATGCAATTTGAAAAAATGTCAGTCTTGGAAACTATGAGATTCTTTATGGGACACTGTCTTTAAAGACTAGCACATACAAAAACATAATTTTCAAGAAGCAGCTATGTAAAAGAATCCTCCTCATTAGATGTCATAATATCTTTAATAATAATTTAATAATAATAGCTTTGAAAAAGCACTTATACTAGATATGAAATATGACTGATCAAATAAATTTGCAGGTTCACATGTTTTCTAGGTTTGATCGAGGTTTCTGCTAGATAATGCAAATTCTTCTGGAGTAGTTGCAGAGGTTACTGTACCTAAAATGGCTGAAGAAACTGTCTTATCGTTAACACACTGCATAATACTCTATTCTACTAAGTTTTGCCTTTTTTGTGTATTTCCTTTGATGTTCAGCAAAAATCTTTACAGTTTTTTGTCTGTTTGATAACTCTTTACAGTTCTTTCAATACTTTGCAAATACTGAGGTGCATGTGTGACTTTGTGCTCTAACTGTGGATCGTATTCTAGGATGATTTATTTGGGGTTTTACTCAAAAAATGTGTACCAGAACTTGTTACTTCAACAGAAGAGAGAATAAAACTGTAGTATATGACTGATAGAAAACCAATGAGTTTCTTGTTTTGCTCAAAGCTACTCACCAAAATGCCCAGGACACTTCTCAGTGTAAGATGGTGGATGCCATGTCCTTATGTTCTCTAATGAGGAGCCTTTTAGCCCATAGACCTTTAGCACTACATTTTACAGGGTCTGTCTAAAATTGTGTTTCACTGGAAATATTTAAGGGGTTCTATTTTTTTGAATGTATAGGATAATTTCAGAGATCAAGTAATATTCTGTTCCTTTGCGTTATAGGACAAACAGCTGAGGGAGTTGGGGTTGTTTAGCCTGGAGAAAAGGAGGCTCAGGTGTGACCTTATTACTCTCTACAACTCCCTGAAAGGAGGTTGTAGCCAGGTGGGAATTGGTTTCTTCTCCCAGGCAACTAGTGACAGGACGAGATGAAATAAACAGTCTCAAGTTGCACCAAGGGAGATTCATATTGGATATTGGGAACAAATTCTACTGAGAGGGTGGTCAAGCATTGGAACAGGCTGCTCAGGGAAGTGGTGGAACCATCCTTGGAAGTTTTCAAAAAAAAACATGTGTCGCACTTGGGGACATGGTTTAGTGGTGAATGTGACACTACTAAGTTAATGGTTGAACTCAACAATCTTAGAGGTCTTTTCCAACATTAACAATTCCATAGACTAGCAGTGAACAAAATATATTTATGTGAAATGTCCCACATAGTGTTTTGAATATCAGTGTGGAAGAAATTGACTATATTTCATTCATGAGACAGAATGTCCTTAGCAAATCCAGGGAAACAATTGGATTTGTTTCCAGATAAAAGGAAAAATTGGTGAAGATGCTAAACAGCCACAATTTTGTATAAGCTGATTACCAGTAAAATGCACCTCTTCACTTCTTTTTACATGTGTTACTGTTGCTGAGAGATAATGTAATACTTTGTTTTATCACGTCATCTTAGGCTAGTGAAAATTCAACTTTTCTTGGCTTGGAACTTTTACCATACAAAGGCTTGAAAATGCCTGTCTAAAAATAAAGATATAACCACCTCACGTGGTCACTATGACAAGTTTTATGTTAGGAAATAAATTACTTGTGCTTATGGCACGGATCAAAGACCTTTTCAAGGTGGGATGCCAGTTGTGTTGGGGATTTGATTATCAAGGCATTTGGTACTGCATATCCAAACATGATTTTATTTTAGGACAAAGTTGCAATGTTTTTGCTAAAATTGTAAAATCAGATTTTGGCTGTAACCTTTAAATAGGATTAGTTAATGAAGTTCAAGAAGTTCAAGTGTCCTTAACAAACTTCCTGCTGTTTAATGCACCATGTGAGTGTTTGAGCTAGTAAGATAAAGTGTTGTGATGTCTCTTGCTTTTCACTTATGACATGAAATGAAAAAGAATTACAATAAGAATGAGTTGAATGATTTCAAGTAGAGAAGAAAAATGAAGTAGCTTTAATTACCATTCTGTTTATTTCCTAGAAGCATTTTGAAAGGAAAACTGTTTGCAAGAAGGGATTTAGACACTGAAATCCAGAAAAGGATTCAGGGATGGGAATCACCAGCTAAGAGCTTCATTTCTCTACAACCCACACTAAGAAGTCAAGGCACTAGAGCAAAATAAAATTTAAGACTGTCCTTTCCTTAAGAGCTTTTTCAAACTTTTCAATAGTGTGAGCCATATCTGAAATTCACTGGCCTAAGAATAAAGAGAAAATAACTTAGTTATTTCACGAACCTTGAGGGAGAAAAATTTCTACCGCACAGCAACAGAAGTAGTTTTGAGGTTGCTAACACATTTGGTGGCTGAGTCAGAGGAGATTGGACAGAGGCTGTAAAATATCACTGAGGTGTTTGAGGAGATTGGAAAGCTTTAATGCTTTGTCGAAGGTATTAGATCCCTCTCTTCCACCACCTCCCCAGCTGTCAAATTCTTTGCTCACCACTCTACAGTTCCTCTCTCTTAAACCTACCAAGTTCATACTTCTATAAGAAGCTCTTCTGCCATAGAAATGGGAAGTGTTTTGGGAGGAGATCGTTGGTTTTTGCTGTTGCAGCAAGAAGGAGAGTCAGTAATATTACTTATGGCTGGCAGAGCCACAAAGGAAATGTAAGCTTGAACCACTAGCAAATTTTAAACATATTACTGCCATATGATTCCCTGTACATTTCCTGGAGAAACTGGTAAATAAATAAAAAAATAACCCAACCATATTTTTTGGGTTGGGGAAGTGACGTATCTACATTACCAGTGCTCTATCTTCTGTAATTGGGCTGGTTTGGGTTCTGGTTTGTGGGAGTTTTTTCCTAACATAAAGAAAATCTATATTTCACCTTATCCTGTGAGCAAATATACAAAGTATTCAGCTGGTAAGCAGTCTGACTTTTAGAAAATCCCATTTTAAGTGCCAAGTACTTGGTAGGATGATGATTTCATTGGTGACACGCCACAAACAACATAAAGCATGGGCACACATTAACAGCAGAACCCTGAGTGCATAGGAGCTTAGCTAACTGCAGTGTTAGATAACTGCTGAATGATCCTCTGGTATCTCTGTGTTGAAATTTGCAAGTCTTTATGTAGACCCAGTCTTTTATTCTTACTTCATGGTTTATGCAATTATTTTATTTTTTTATTATTTTTTTTATATTACTATGAGACATAAAGATGTGGGGATAGACAGAGAAGGACGTGTAAAACAGCTGAAACCCATCAGAAAACACTGTCTAGAACCGATTATAGGAAAACCTTCCTTAAAATCACATCCCTGTCTGTTTGGATTTGCACATATGTAGTGTGACAGTCCTTCAGAACTGTTGAGGAGAATCTGAAACAAATGTCTGCTCTGAACAAGCCTGTGCTGCCTTTGATTTATCAGCTCCATGCAGTAGAACTTGTCTGCTCTGAATAAACATGACCCGAGGTGATCTCCAAAGAGATTAATTAATGAAGTTAAGGCAGGCAGTGAAGAAAACATAACTGTAGAAAGGGGGTAACAAAGTAAACAATCAAGTAGGATCTTTTCAGCAGCATATAACTCAGTTTAGGTCCTTTGGTTAAAATATTTATATGATTTCATAGTCACTAGAGCTAAGAAACTTTTAAACTTTTTTTGAATCCTCTCTTATCTTTCATACAAGGAGATAAATAGTAAAATATGAATCTGTGTAGTTTATGCATTGGTAAAAACCAAGAGATGAATTAAAGACACAGCTATCTTGATTTCAGTTAAGATAACTAGCTTAAAAATCTTTAAATATGTATTAGCTGTTGTGTTACTGAAATAGTAGAGAAGTAAAGGATTTTTCATGCTGAGAGCTTATTCATTTAGAATAAGGATATGAAAGTGCATAGAGGCAGAAAAAATGGCTAAATATCAAAGCTCACAGAACAAAACTTCCCTAAACAATTTTCTTTTTTTCATTCAAATGCAAGTACTTAGGAAGAAAAGGAGTTAAGAAGAGGTACAGTCACATTGCTATGGAGTCAGTATAGTTCTGTATTTAGAGCAGGTGACTATCTTCTCTGGGAAGAAAATGCAGTTTTAACATGGTAAAGTGGAAGTCTTGGGCTGAATGTTTTAATAATAGCAATATGGCCAGGTTTTTGTGAACAATTTTTTTCCTTAATTTCAAAGTTGTTGATACTGTATTTCCTATATTGCTTTCTGCAGCTCCACCATTGCACCTTTCTTTTTCTATAATTTTCAGTGATTTTCAGCTTCTAATACACCTTCCTTATATCTTATTATTCACTCTACCACTATTTGATATCAGGCAGCAATTTGAGTCTAGTAGCAAATGCCAATGCTAAACTCAGAGGAAATTAGGGATTCAGTTTTGATTTAAGCAATAATTCAGTCTTAGGGAAGCATAGCTATTTGTTCTATTTTTATATACTTTTCATGAGGTAAAAATATAATCACAATCACACTTGTGAGTATACTGATACAATTTAAGCAACCTGAGGAAAAAGGTAGAGGGTATAGGTTTCAGCTTTAAGCTCTTTGTGGAGAGCCTTGACAAACTTTATGCAAATACTTCTGTTTTAGGGAAATGAGATATAAATGGAATGAATTTTTTATTGTCAGTGGTATTATTTCTAGTTCTAAGAACATTTCCTCTGTTAGGATATACTTTTTCTTGAGAAAAGTGCCATTAGTGAGTCATACATCTCTTTCTGCCTCCTTCCTAAAGTAACCTACTTCAGTGGTTGGAGTGGGGTGTGTTGGGGGAAACCACACAAGGTTTTTCTTCTTCATATTGGCATTAGTTGCTGAGCAACAAAGGTGGATTATATTATATTTGGTAACCTTAAACAGAACAGTAACTTGATAGTGTCTGGGGTAGAAACCAATTGTTTAAAATTCAACATTTTTATACAATTTTTCTTTAGTAAATATTATTATCTTTAACATTAACTAGTTCAACAATTATACTACTAGTTCTCTACTTAAAATTCAACATTTTTATACAATTTTCCTTTAGGAAATTTTGTTATTTTTAACATTATTTATTTCAACAATTATACTACTTGTCTGTAAGATATAGACATATTTGACTCCTTACTGATCTTGTAGACAGACCTCATACAATCATTTTTGAACATTTACATATCCAGTATTTTGGTCACACAGGTCTTAATTTCCCTGGTAGTTGACTGAACTTTACTGTATTTTTTGTATGCACTTGCAATTCTAGTTGATCAGACTATGGGAGTTTTGACTGTTTGTTTATTTTAAACTCTGGCCATGGACAGCAATGTTCACATGCTTCAAAATCCATTTACTGGAGTGAAGGCTCTTGTCTGCCCGTAATAAATAGAACTTGAAATGCATTCTTGGATCATTAAATGTAGTTCCCTACTGACACAAAGCATGATCTTTCTAATTTATCTCTAAATTATTTATTTTACTCTCTGTGAGGTAAGAAGATTTCTCTTACATGTAGTGATAAACAACAGTCTGGACCTCTATAATCTTTGGGAGTTTGACAGTGACTTCCATTTTCTGAAGACAGTCCTTGTGAATTTTATAGGTGATCATATTGAGATATTCACAGTAAAAACATGGTTTCAGCAATGCTGCTTTGTTCATCCTATGCTGCAAACCCTGTGCTATTAAGGATAAGATATCCCCAAAGGGTTTTATCACTAAAACCTTGAAGAATGCTTGGCAGATGAAAACACATTATACACTTTTCAATTAAACAGTCCTGCTTAAGTTATGTGATAAGTAGCATGTGCATATTACTCTTGAGTATTTCTGTTCAAAGATGCTTTGAAACTCCTGCTATTCCACATATCATGACACATTATCATATCACATTTACCACCTGGGGAAATTCAGGACCAAAACTAGAACTTTAATAGAACTTGGTTTTGGCATCACACTTAAATTAAAATATTCAGATGAAGCCCAAGAGTTGGTCTATACGAAGGCATTTCCATGCTGGAATAAGTCTTCCTTCAAAACACGTGTTCTGTGATGTGGCTACCTAAGTGCTCTGGGGTTGTAATGTTGCTCTACTATTCTGTAAAATGCTTGGAGATCAAAGAAAATGCCTACATCATAGTAGCTACAGGCAACACTAAAGATATCTCAGTGGAAAAGGTATCTTGCATCCAAAGGACTTCAGCTAGAAAGACTATAGGAGTAATTATATACAAGTTGTAGGGAGGAATGTTGAGAGGAGGGAAACCTTTACCTTTTCTCTACAGTAATTTGAAAAGTACTTTGTTAATAGAGAACGAAGGCTGAAGAAATTTGAGAGATGTAACTGAACTGATTAAAAGGCTATTGTGTGTTTTACTAGCTTCTCTCTGCTAAATGTGGCATCAATAAACTGGACTTGTGTATCAGGAGATTAAATAATGTGCTGGCATGGAAAGGCATCTTGAGTACTGTAGTGTAAGGGACAAAATTAGATGAACAAACAAAGGTAGAATTTAAAGAAACTAAGAAAAATCACATTAGATACACAAATCTGTCAGAGAGTGCCAGAAGTTTTAAAAACACGGGATCATGTTACAGCCAACAGACTTTTCTTTTTCTCTCTTTAACCTCTTGCCTCAGTTGCTTCAAAATACTTTAACTTCCAAGAAGACTTTGGGTTAAATATCTTACTCTATTTAATTTTGAAACTGGTATGTTTAAAAAAAAAATTACACTGTGAAAGAGTGTTTTCATGGGGAAAAAATGTACTAATAACAAGAGAGTGTAGAACTATAGATTGTATCTTGTGACCTGTTAAAGCTGACAAAACACATAGTACCCACTCTGTCCCTTGATAATTCCGGTTGTCTACAAAGAATGTCTCTATATAACCTGAAAATTGAAAGTCATCAAATACTTCCTAGCATCTCATAAAAGACTTTAAGGGGTCTTTTTTTTTCACTGATGGTCTAAAGTCACAAATGAAGAGGAAGATGAGTTTTATCATGATTGTATTTGCAGCTAAAGCTTGTACATGTGCTTATTTTTCTGCTTTTCTATAATTTTCCTGTTTTATCACATGTGACCACATCAGCTTGATGTTATGTAATCAGTATGATATTAAGTAATCTTAAGCAAGATTTCTTGAAACCATAACAGAAACAACTTAGATTTTAGAATATTTATTTAAATTAATGAAATGTGCAGGTATTATCATGTTATTTAAGTTAGTATTGCTGTGCTTTCTTCAGATAGGTCATGTGATTTATATTTGATGAAGATCTGGGTCTGATTTATTTTTGTTTTTTAAACTGAACCTCACTGCATGGAACTCTTTTTCCACATGTGTTCAATTGCTGGTCTATATACAAAAAACTATGAAGATTTTAATTTTTTTCAGTACCATATGATTAGTTCTTTAGTAACCAAATTTGATGCATAGATCACTCTTTAAATCTTTACTTCAAAATAGTGTGTAATGGTTTTTTTTCATGACTTTTCTTATGTAACCTCACTGTAGCAAGTGAACTAGGAGAAAAACGATTTAACAATTAATTTTGAACTATGTTTATTTAAAAATAGCTCTACAATTAAGATATTATTTGCAATGTTTAATGGAAAATATAAGCCACCATAAACATAGGGTTAGTAGAGACTATACATAGAAACTAAAAGAAATGCCCTGTAAAGTAATGGCAAATTAAGTTTGTGTCTGCTTTTAGTGGTGACAGAAGAAATATGAAATTCATACAACACTTAAACTACAAAACAAAACCAGATGACTTCTGAATAGCTTTAAGATTATTAAAATTTGTATAGAAGGTAGGCATAGAAATAGAATAGTTCTAACAATATGGCAACTTAATGCATTCATAGAAAGTATGCATTGATGTACATAATATGAAACTAACAGGCTAGATGTGATACAGTTTCTATGAAACTTAATATACATTAAAAAGTTCAATTCTGTTTTTAATTGCTCAGTTAAATAGGCAAATGTTACACTTAACGATCTTATTTCTTTACCCATTGGTGCTACGTACACAGTAATTTTATTAACTTAGTTTTGGGGGGGGGTTAATTTATTTTATTTAAATATAAAATATTAAGCACTTCCTAAATTTTTAGGCACTATCTTACAATCCATGATAAATCAGCTAATTTCCCTGATTTTCATGGCATCACATATGAATTCAATGTCATCTTGCAAAAGGTTATACCGTTGGATGTTGCTGAAGAGATCAGGATTCTGAAGAAGGTAAAATGTAACATGAAATTATATACTACCTTTAAATTGATAAGCGTGTGTGTGCTAAAATGTTCAAGTTGCCTTATGGTAGTCAAAAAGATGTCCATAATAAAAATAAAATTTACGGTGTATAGTTGATTTATTTCTGAACTACTGAGCATGTTCCTGGACTTGGCTAACTTGCTCTTGAAGACCTGGGCCAGACAAGTGAAATGTAAACCCCTGGCTTAGCTGACTTCTATGAAATTCACTTTAGCCAGTGTTTCAAGGAACAGACTACTGAAGTGAAGAACTACTTGTAATGCTTAAGAGAGTGTTTCAGAAATTAAAATGAAGTTTGGAGATTTAAGGAGAGATACTGTTTTATTTGACCTTCATCACAATAAAGTAAAAGCAGCCCAATCATCTTTAGCAAAGCTCGATGAATATCCTGAGCAGGGATATATATATATTTTTTTTTAATGTAGTCCATCTCCTTTTTGAAGTGTAAAACACTTCGTTATCTAATGCATTTTTTACACCTCTAATGCTTGTTTTGTTACTTGCAACCAGCCAGCATCTTTGGATAAAGATAGTATTGTAAGCTCTTCAGATTACTTTATATCTTGTCTATGTAACAAAAAAATAATTTTACTTAGATAGTGTGCAGTTTTCCACACCTACATCATCTTATCTAATGCCAGTGTACTGAGTTGTTGCTAGAATTTTGGTATAAATGCTCTACCCATCAGCATCTAATAAACGAAGTTGGGAGAGGGGGTGGAGAATAAAACTTTTAAATACAATTAAATCTGCTGGAACTGGAGAATTTTAGACAGGCAAGAGCAAAACATAGTCCTTTTGTTTAAGAAGAGGAACTGTCTATTTTACGAAGACAATTTCTATATGCACTGCGTTGTTTGATATTATCTCTTTAAAAAGTGAATTAAATTTTAAAAGATAATCATAATAGCATATAGACACATAGAATATCAGCAGTATGAAAAATAGAGTAACATAAGCTTTTGCCCAAGTGTCCTCAACTATTCAGAGCAGCCCATCTTCATATTGCAGATTAGTTGTTATGTAATATTCCCTTCACTGCTGTAAACATAGATGTTTTACTCATGAATATGTATTTCATTGGCTAGACACACCACATGCAGGTACTGCTTCAAAGAAATTACCATTGACATATAAAATAAGAAATAGGTTTTACAAGTGGATCACAGGGAAATGATGACATACATTATTCAGTATCATAGTTAGTGTTCTATGTGTACAACCAACCTACTAGTGTACGTTTAGCCAAGTGAAGATTTCAATAAAAATGAGGTCTTGAAATTCTTGTTTAACCCCCTGTGCTGTATCATACAAGTCCATCCCTATAACCTCTTTCAGAACCAAACAGGCCTGTTAGAATCATCTAGATTTAATTCTTATCCCTCTCTAGTAAGATTTAAAAATAGAAATGATCATGCTTTGTGCAACTTACTGCAAAAAGCACTGGTAAGAAGGAATGTAGTTACCATTGTGTGGGTTTTTCTCTGCAAACCATGAAATGTTACTTGGAAAAAATGATGTTTTTTGTCACTGACGTGTTCTTTACTTGAGCTATTTTGGGTAGGTGGGCACAAAACCCCTTCTGTAGTTGCAAAGATGTTATCCTACATGGATCCATCACAAGGTTATAACTTGCTATGCTCAAAAGCATTGATTCTGAAATATCTGCTAAGGTTAAATACGTGTGGGTTGGTCGAAAGTTTTTCTTTTGTGGGGGTGTTTTTTTTAAAGCACCTAGAGAAGGGACATGGTATTCTGCCATAAACACTGATATTAGCATTACATTGCACCTAGTTCTGAATTCAGTGAGAATGAGTTCCTAAAGGAAATAAATCTTCAATGTTCCTTAAAAGGGGAACAGACTGCTGCGATATCTTTCAGAGAGAAAATATGTGCTGAAATAAAATCTTCCTATATCTTTGGTGAGATGCACTTAAGCAGTGTTCCTATAACACATGTCAGCAATGGAAATAAAATTTACAACTCCTCTGGAAGCTTCAACAAGATATCACTACTATTAAATAATGAATAGAAAAATATGGACTCATGTCTACTTGATTCTGTTGCAGTACAGCAGATTTAAAGGAAGAAATACAGGATAGTAGAATTCCTTTGTGCAGCTGGGTGTTAACACTCAAATAGCATGAAATTGCAAGAACTGTGGAAACGACAAATTTCTAAAAATTGACTCCATAAAATATACAATACCCAAGACAATCTGAGATGAGAAGCAACCTTTATTGCCTCCATATGTTACCATTGGTAATCCGGGGATGTTCCACATATGAGACCAAAAAGAGTACTTGTACAACATAAGACTGATATGATGCTTAATAATGAAATCTTTGTAGGTTTTACACATAAATTATTGACTTGTTTCTATGTTATTTTCTAACATTAATAGCCAAACTCTGGGTGTATATAGTCAGCCATACATAAAGACACACGCTCGCGCACACACACACACAAACACACACACACACATAGGGTCCTTATTTTATCCACCTGAAGAAATTAGTATTTCCATTCACCAGCAATAAAGGTATCCAATTTGAATTGCAACAGCAAATGATAACTAACTTAATGTTCAGTAATTCCTCTTCATCTTATAAGAGAAGTTATAGGAATTGATTACTGTTATTACATACATCATACAGTCCCTTTAACTTTCCAACACAGTGTGAATAGATGATGTTACGACTGACTTAAGATCTGTATTTTGTAACTTGTTCTAATTAACATTTTTAGACTACTATTATTTTGAATCTAGATCGGTCATCTCACCCACAGTAAATAAATTGACCTTTTGGTGTATGTTGTATTAATGGAATGCTGCAACTTTAAGTAAAATATTGTTTCCTTCATTCCTGCATATTTAATTGTGAAAGTCAGCTTATGTGCTCTTTTCATGAGGAATTCTTCTTGTGCACTAAAACATATAGAGGAACTATTTAATTCTCCCTTTAAGGATGCGTTTTTGGGTTTTGATGCCGAAACACCTCAGAATGAAAGAACTGCTCAGAGACTTTGCATCTTTAAGCAGCAAGGTATTTGTTTATTGCGACATTGGGAGCACGGTGGTTTGCACCCCACAAAACTTGCTTGGCTCAAAAGTGCAAAACCAAGCCATTTTATACGCTTTAGATACAAGGTTGCACCTTCTAACATACATATTAATAAGTAGGCTGGCCTCTGGGTGGAAACTTTCAGAATTTTCCTTGGCACATGCGTAGTTCTTTATTAGGGTGGTCACCTACTAAAGCCTTCACCCCCTGGCTGTTGCCACGCTTGTCAAGGTGAACTTTTCAATTTTCTTTGTTAGGTGACCTAGATTCCTCAAGCTTGCAAAATCCTGGCTCTGGGCCCCCCCTATATCTGCTCAAAACATCTAGTTTACCTGATTTATTACCTTGTGGTTCATTCCCTAGTATTGAGACGTTGGTCCAGTAAACAGAATAGAACAAGACGTTAACCAGTATTCCTACAATATTCTTCTAGTGAGGCAGGCAGAACAAATATCTTTCAGCAAGTACCTTCTCCTGGCTCAGCAGGGCAAGGTGTACTAGCATACACTGGTTTTGTGCCTTTCCGCCATCAGTTTTGGTGGTTTTTGCTTTTTTTTTCAATACAATACATTTAGAGATGTAAAATTAACCAAATACCTTCAAAGGGTCTTCAGTGCATTTGTAATAAAACACACTGTAGCTTTAAACAAACTTTTCTCTTGTTCTTTGAGGAGATTGATCAAAGGACACCAGAAGAGTTGAATGTGAAATTTTAAAGAGGAACGGGTTTTGTTTATTTCTAGGACAAAAAATTCATAGAAGCCCATTTTTTCAACATTTAAAATCTTGAAAGGTGGAAATAATTTAAAAGTAACATGATGGAGCTGCAGTACAAAGTGCCAATAGAAAGGACTTGATTGCAAAGATTTAAAAAGATTGGAAGAACTATCTCTAAGAAATCTTGTTTTTGAGAACTATGGGGTTTTATACAAGTTCTGCCACCTCCTGTGCCATCAAAATCATTTCTCAAAATCATAAAAAATGCATGGTAGTTATTTTCCTTTTGCTCTCAAATAATTATTTTTTAATTATGTATACACATTTCATTATTTGTGGTTGAAATAGGAAAAAAAAGACAATATATTTTCATGTTAAGCATTACAAATTTTTAAGGGTTAACTAAACTTCTACAACTATCTTGTGATAACCTATATTCTTGGGACTTGTTCTGGGGGGAGAAAGTTTTTCTGATGGCAGTTGAAAATCTGGAAACCAGTGTTTTTGGTGTGTGTGATAGGAGGATTATTGATAGTGGTTGTAATTTTTGTGTGTTGCTTTGTTTTGTTTTAAAAACAATGCCTGTATGGTCCTTAAATGTATTTGAAAAAAAAACAAACTGGTTTATGGTGTAAAATTTTGAGAATAGTTTAAAAAAAAGGGAGGGGAGGTGGCAGAACAGATGCAATGCTCACAGTTCTGAGCGAAAAGAATGTTAACTAATATTTCTATGATTTGGTTGGTTGTTTCCTCTTTATCTTTTCTTTCTTTTTTTCTTTTTTTTTTTTTTTTTTTTTGGTGTTTTACTGGGAAACTCTTGGGAATCAAAGACTTTTGATCTTCCTAATGAGCAGTCCATTGATATTTTTCTTTCCCCCTTTATAGGATGGCTCTAATATCATGACATTGCTTTCCCCAGTATCCTTGTATAACATGCTCTCCTGTCGTGGTTCAGGAAAAGGAAGTGGATAACTGGTGCTTCCATAGAAGTAGGTTAGTTCTGATCTTTCCTTGTAAGCTTTACCAGTGCTGTGCCTGGTGAGTCTTCATCCTAACTGTTCGCTGCAATAGCCACAGAAGGACAGGATTCAGCTCATGAAATGTAGTAATCTTGGACAAGGAGAAAACTAGAATTCTAGTCATGGAAATTCTTATAGTACTTAATTATACCAGAAAAAAAAAAAAAAAAAGATAGACGAAGAAGGAGTAGGTAAGGTCCAGATCCCTTTAGCAAGTCTGTCCCATTGTCCTGTTCCAGGAGCCAATACCCAAACACGAGATAAACTAATCCCTCCACAAAAGATTGTTACCCATGGAGTGGTAAACTTATGCTGTAGTTAAGATCCATCAGTTTTCAGTCTGTTGTATATTACAGACATAAAAATAATCTGGTAGAATTTTAAACTTAAACTTTGGCCAAAAGTTTGTTGAACACTATTAAAAGACGGGAAGAAAATAAGTTTTGGTTTTTTCCCTGTGGCATGAAAACCCCTAAAATACTTTACTAGTGCACAGAAATGCTTTAGTTAAGAGGCATTTCCTTTACATTTTATAAATGTAATGTTAAAATATTTTGGGCTGGTTTTTTAACAAATAACCGAACAATACATTTATAGCTCCTTAAGTGGATATTTTGAGTGCCGAAAATTATTTTTGATTTTTTTTTAGTGAAATAGGTTATTAGTAATGGCTTTTTATCACCTAAAATTTTCTTTATATTTGGAGTTTTTATTATGATCATGAAATACTGGAAATGGCCTTTTATGCATATTCATGTAACATGGAAAACTATCTAAAGTGTTAAGAAAAAATAAATTTTTTAAGGAAAGCAGCAAATTATTTTTCTTCTCTTTGCTAGAGTTAGTGATTAGATCTTGCTTCTCTCGTGAAGAAAAAAATCTATTTCAAATTGCACAGAATGCTGAAGAAGAGAGGATCCTGATGTGATGCAAATTTACCAAAGAGCTGCTGAATGCTGAATTCTAACAATACTTTAAAAAGCTTCTTTCCTTTGGGAGATTAATATTAAAAACTGCAAGTAGAATAAGACTTGACAGGACTTGACTACTTGAAAATTTTAGGCAATTTGAGATTACTTAGAATTACTGAATAACCATATAGCAATATTTTAAAGGCATATACTCAAAAATTGTGACCGTTTTCAGAATACTGCAAGATTATTGTGGAGTTTGTCACTAGCGGACATGTGAAGAAGAATTTAAATTCCTAAATAATATGTTTTTTTTCCTGACAATTTCTCAGAAATACTAGAAGTTGAAAATTTTACTATTGAAATTGGTTTAATCTGCTGATTTATTTAGATTGATGGTGGTATGTGATGGTAAACTAAAATAAAATGATTAAAAATGCTTCCAGTTTTCAAAGTTGAGCAATAGATCACGTAGTTCCTAATAACTGGTTACTGAAAAGTCTCCCCTGTCTCGTTCAGGTATTCAGGGTGGCAGCATGTACTCTATATTCATAGAGTATAACAAAAAGCTTTGCACATTGGTTATGAGTGGAAACGACCTGTCTGTTGCCTTGATAGTTAAAATGCTATCTTGGTAACAGGATACATGTGGAAAGAGTACATGTGGTTCACAAATTGCAGGTGCTGACTTTGAGATATAATGAATATCTGCTTTATCCTGGCTGTAAACCTATGGCAAAATGACAGGTCACCTTATATTTAAATTAATATAAAAATTTTCAACTAAAATTTTCTCAGGAGTGAAAACTGTATGATAACTCAAAAAGACACAGGATTGTTATGGTAGATTTTCAGAGAAGTTGGTTTTGGAAGCTTCTACAATTTCTTTTTTTGTTTGTATGTATATTTAAAACCTAGATGTTTAATTTGAAATATCCTGTATTAAAAGAAAGATTCTGAAACATTTGGTTTAAACAATTAAATTTAGGAAAAAAATCAGAGTTTTTCATAATAGGTAGAAATCTGATCTGAAATCTGATTTTCAGGTGGTTCTGGTTGACACATGGCTTGTAATTCTCTGTGTGCAATGACTGAGCTGAAAAACATCTGTCAAATGTTAAGTGTCATTAAGAATTGAATGAAGTATACTCTGAAGTGATCATAAACCCTCTTCTTTCAATGAACTCCCTAAACAATAATGAATGGGGAGTCAATCAGAGGGTCTGCTAGCTGTTGATGTCGATTCTTTGTGAGTTGATTTTGTTTATAAAAGACTTCAAACAAAGTTGGGGGAGAAGCAAAGGTGCTTAGAAGGAACTTTTCCTGGGTTAAACAACAAATCATCAGTATATTTGATACAGTCCTCAGTAACAGGAAAACCATTGCTTAATAATGGAAAAATAATGATGCAGAAGTTTCCGAAATATAATACTTGGACATTTAAAGCTGTTTCTTTAAACCATTTCTAATCAAATCTTCCGTGTTTGCACAAGCCCTCCAGCTATTCATGTTCACAGTTGTTTGAAATTAAATGTAAATGTATTTAGTTGATATTTTCTTGGTAAAGAAGCATAAAATTATACCTTGCTATTAAGTCTACTCTCTGTTCCTGTATTGGGTTTTCACGTCAAGGTTTGGTAGTGGGGGAGCTACAGGGGTGGCTTCCTTGAGAAGCTGCCAGAAGCTTCCTCCATGTCCAACAGAACCAATGCCAGCTGGCTCCAAGATGCACTGGCCAAGACTGAGCCAGTCAGAGATGTTGATGGCAGGGAAAATACTACTGCACAGCAGTAGCTGGAGAGAAGAGTAAGAATGTGAGAGAAACAGCTCTGCAGACAGCAAGGTCAGTGAAGAAGGAGGGGGAGGAAGTGCTCCAGGTGCCAGAGTGAAGATTCTCCTGCAGCCCTCAGGGAAGACTGGGGTGAGACGGGTTGTTCTCCTGCAGCCTGTGGAGGTGTACTGTGGAGCTAAAATTCACCTGCAGCCCAGGGAGGAGCCCCACACTGGAGCAGATGAATGCCCACAGGTGGCTGTGACCCTCTGGGAAGCCCATATTGCAGCATGCTCCCTTAGGGACCTGCGGAGAGAGGAGCTCACCCTGGAGCAGGTTTTCTGATGGGACTGGTGACCCCATGGGGAAACCGACACTGGAACAGTCTTTTCCTGCAAGACTGCACCCCATGGAAGAGACTCATGCTGGAGCAGTTTGTGAAGGACTGCAGCCTGAGGGAAGGGAAGTTTGTGGATGACTGTCTCCCATGCGATGAACTTCACACTGGATCAGGGGAAGAGTGTAAGGAGTCCTCCCTGGAGAAGGAAGGAACAGCAGAGACAATGTGTGATGAAATTACCATAAGCCCCATTTCCCATCCCCCTGTACTGCTAATGGGGGGAGGTAGAGAAAATCGGGAGTAAAGTTAAGCCTGGGAAGAAGCGAGGGGGAAAGTGACCTAAGATTAGTTTTATTTCTTGTTATCCTACTCTGATTAAACTAATTTCCCTGAAGTTGAGTCTGTTTTACCTGTGAAGGTAATTGTTGAGTGATATCTTCTTGTCCTTATCCCAGCCCACAAACCTTGCATTATATTTTCTCTACCCTGTCCAGTTGAACAGGGGATTATTAAAGAATAACTGATGGAAAAACTTTCCTTTTTGTTGTTGTTTTTGTTTGTTTGCTTGTTTTGGGTTTTGGGTTTTTTTATTTTGAGTATACTGAAATCTAGCTCAGTTACAAATATAGACATTCTTCTGAATTCCAGTGAGGTCAACAGAGTGATTTCATTGTGGTTTAAACCCGGCTCCTATATGTGGGAAAGGCAAAAGCACAGTCATGAATTTGAAGTATTTACATGTTACCAGCCAAGCAAATTATTCTTACGATGTAAGCTTAAAATGGAAACCTCCACCCATAATTACATAGAATTAAAATGCAATTAAATAGTACCTTAAGGTATAAACTTAAGGTTACACAGTAATTTTCATTAATTAAAATTACCAATTAATTTTAATTCACAACATCCCTAACTCTGTCACTATCACTTTGTTTTGGAATTTTTTTTTATTGTTGCAAAAGTTGTGTTTGACTAAATTTTATAGTCATTTATCTCACTGGCTTTCTGCCTGCACAGATCTGATGCGTTGTAAAAATGGAATGGGATAGAGGATCTGTAGGAAAGAAATAAAGAAATTCAGAATATTGTAAAAAATTTTTTAAAAAAAATTCAGGTAGATCCATCAGTTATTCCTTAATTGACTTAGGTAAGACATGAGAAAAAAAAGTGTTTTAAATTTCTACTTTGCCTAGCAAATTATTACTTGCAGATTATACACAAGGACGAATTGGATTATAAGAGTCAGTTTTGTTGTTGTTGTTTTTGTTTTGTTTTGGGGAAGTTTTGGGTTTGTTTTTTGGGGTTTTTTGGCTCGTTGTTTTTTTTTGGTAGTCCTTATAAGAAACTGCTTATTCTTACAGGAAGAATAAGCGTCATTTTGTTCCCTAGTTCATCAGCAGAAAAGCTGACAGTTAAAACATGGAACTGAATTTTTCTCATTCCCTAAAGTCCAGAGCCTAGGCAAAATGGCAGTAAGAGCTTCATACATGTATTTCAGTGCTTCATAAAATGAAAGAAATACCCTGTATGAAGAGAATAGTTATAATCATTACATGACTGCAAATGCTTTTTCTCTGCCTGGAGCATTCTAGTGTCCACCACAGAGTTCTTTAATCCTCCAGCTTGCTGACTTTTCTCTCAAATTCCCAGAGCTAAAAACCATTTCTGTATTAGATTATCTGAGACTACTCCATTTTCTACATATCTCCTGCTTAGTGCAGTACATGTAATACCCCTCAGCTATCTAGTTTATATTATGACATACAAAAATACCTACTGTTGCCTAAAATTGGCATGTACAAGAAACCCCTAAGACTCTGTAAGTTTTAGCAGGCAGGCGTTCTTTTATTACAGTCCACTGGATGCACTGGGAATCAGTTTTCCAAAGTGCACAGAAAGGTATCTTCACTACAGCTTACATGTCTGCATTACATGATTATTCATTTTCACTTCCTGCAATCCTTTTACATATTTATTACAGTTCCCAACACTTATTAGCATATATATATATCCTAATAAGGTCTCTGAGGGACTTCACTAAAGGTCTCTGATGGTCGTTTCAACCACTTTATGAACTCCTTCAAGACAATGCACTGGGTTATATAACTTAGTGTTATCTACTTGGCTGCTTTGGTTCCTTCCTTTACTATTTCTTACCTTTGCTTGGCTGATTTCTTTAAATCAAGGCTTTGGTTACACAGTAATTTTCTATGGCACATTCTGTTGCAAGCACTATTAGCGCCTCAGTAACTTCTGTTACATCTCAGAACTGGTATTACTACCATCCTTCCTTTTCTTTTCCCCTTTTCAAAGCCTGTCTTTGAATGAGTAGTGAGTCAAAACGATTCTGAGCTTCTTATTTGATGTTCCTGTTTCTTCTTCAGTGAATGTAGTTTTCCATCAGAACAGCACATTTATCTTTCACTTGTGTATTCGAACAATGCCAGCACATTACCTACTGACATGGGAACGTTTTTTTGCAAAACTACAGTATGAAAAGTGGTCTGAGTGACAGGAAGGGCACATTGTTTGTTTTCTGTCTTTCACCACAGGCAGCATGTCTTGAAGCTATCTACACAGGGAAAAAATTAGAAACACCAAGGCCCTATTAGAACTCTGGCTACTGCCATAAAAGATGACAAAATGTGTCTCTATAAATATATCAGAAACAAAACGAGAGATAAGGATACTCTTTATTCTGTATCAGATATGGGGGGAAACAGAATGACAAAAGATTAGAACAAGGCTGAGATATTTAATATTTTCTTTGCTTCAGTTTTTAATAGCAAGACCAGTTGCTCTTTGAGTACCCAGCCTGGAAAGCTGCTTGCCTGGTGGGAAAGGATCTGAGTTTGTTGGTTGACAGTGGCTGAACGTGAACCAGCAGTGTGTCCTGGTGGCAGGAAGGCCAGTAGTATCCTGGATTGTATCAGAAATACAATCTGATTGCATTTGATTGTTGCCCTCGCCAACAGGATCAGGGCAATGATTGTTCTCTGAGGGGGAACCTTGTTGCTCTACAACTACCTGAAAGGAGGTTATAGCCAGGTGGGGGTCAGTCTCTTCTCCTAAGTAACAAGTGACAGGACAAGAGGAACTGGCCTCAAATTATATGAAGAGAGGTTTCACTTGATATTATGAAAACATTACTCACTCAGAGAGTTGTCAAGCCTTGGAAGATGCTGTGCAGGGAAGTGGTAGAATCACCATCCCTGGAAGTGTTCAAAAAATGTGGATATGGCATCTGGGGAGAAGGTTTAGTGGTGAACTTTAGAGTGTTGGGTTAATGATCTTAAAGGTCTCTTCCAAGCTTAA
Source organism: Pipra filicauda (assembly GCF_003945595.2). NCBI lineage: Eukaryota > Metazoa > Chordata > Aves > Passeriformes > Pipridae > Pipra > Pipra filicauda. Next base: position 453,419 of record NW_024104579.1, read on the forward strand.
GTTTTCTTGATTGTATGGCACCATGTCAATCTTTACAGTTCTTTAACACATCCTAGCTGAAGGAAGTGCAATCAATGCCAAAAGAATACATGAAAATTCAGATGGTAAGAAGACATATTTTTGAATTCCCATACCAAGTCAAAATAAAAGTCTTTTAGAGATTTCCTGCAAGTGACCTGGTAGAGGTAACCTCTCTCTGATGTCGGTTTTGCTCAGCAAACTGTGAGGAAACAGAAGTCATTAGGGATGTGGGTTTTTACTGATTATTATGGTCAGTCTTGGTCTTGACATCTTTCACAGTCCAGGCGACTTGATAAACCTTTTTGCCCTGTGCAAGCAGAGAACGCAAGTAGGTTCTAAACAGCACAGAATTCCAAAGCAATTGTTTTCTGGCAAATACTCACAATTGATCAGACTAATCTAGCTACTGCCTAAACATTAATGTTTGTCATTCCTGTGACACCAGAGGTGTCTTTGTTGCCCAAGACTTCATTTGTCATGTGTGGAAAGGTCAGTCTCTATTCATCCTTGGATGAATCATATGCCTTTGCATATTTGTGTTTTCCTCTTAAATCTCTGAGCTTAGCTTTGACAGCAATTTTGCCTTTCCTACGTAGCTTGACTTCAGTCTAGATATTTTCTCACAGCTTAGCTTAGGTTTGACAACGTGAAAAATGTGTAGCTGTGTTCCCTCAAAACTAGACCTTGCAGAGGACAGAACTGTGCTCTGGAAGGAAAGTCATGCAGGCATTCCACTTGCAGCATTTGTGGGGAGATGGGGAGGAAGACAGCAGATGAAGGTTGTCTTCTGTTTCATAATGCTTGCAGAAGTAGAAGAAACGTGAGGCTAAGTGATGTTAACATGGAGTTACAATGAGTCTGGTTGCAATCAAATGAAGGTATCACTGCTCTTTGCTATTTCTGTCTCAGAAAAGTATAGTCAAGGTGCTTTCTGGTTTTGCTAAATGCTGAGGTAATGCAGATATTAAAGGCAAATGTTGAAGCAGGAACAGAGGATGAAGATTGGAATGGAGGAAAGCAAGAGAGGAGAAGCGGCTGTTCAAATGTATATATGGATATAACTGCTGGCAAACTGTTGTGTGAATTATTAGTGTGAGTAACTTTACCTTAGGATCAGTAAGTACAAGTCAGACAAATTTGAGCATGGACTAAAGAGAAGGGAGACAAGGAGATGAACATTTTATTTTTTCAGATATAAGAAAACAAAGAAGATCATACATATGAAAAGATAATTTAGACAGTAAGAAGATGAACTTGGTATAGAATTATACTGAAGACAAAGAAGGAAAATGGAATAAATACCTGGTAGAAGTGAGGATGTGTAAGGAATATCAACCTAATATATAGAAGAAATAACTTTATTTCTACATATTTCTCTGGGAAATTCTGATACTTATTGATTAAAGTATACGTGTCTATTGATGAAAGAAATAGGCTGATTCCCTTTGACTAAACAAAATAAATAAATGCCTGGATCAAACTTTAAAGACTTAATAAAAAGATGGTTTTCTCTGTTTTCCACCTATGAAGTAATTATACTTTGTCAGTGACAGCTGTCCAGTTGTCTGTCCTAAAGTCTGTTGCAGTATCTTTCTATTGTATGAATCACAAGACTGCCATATTATCTGGTTAGCATCATATTTTGCTAAAAGGGCACAGCAATTCTTATCACTGTGTAAACTAAAGAGGACACAATTTTTCAAGTAGATTTTAAAATCTGTTCCAATTTGTTATCAGGAAGTTAAGTATAGTGTCAAGATATCTCAGAAGAAATAATTGCAAGTGTCATGGTTGATCTTACCTCTCAGTCATGATACTGTTGTAGGCTACTTGACTATGTGGTACATATTTATGGCTACAAGCAGGATGTCACGAAAGTGGTGTGCGAATGTGATCATGTCAGTTCAGATTTGCAACTCATTCATCCAGAAAATCCCACAGCAATGACATAGTCAACAGATGATTTTCATGAGGAAGACTCTTCATGGCCAAATGTTAGGATTGTATCTTCAAATAAGCTTCTACATTTTACCATCTATATTATGGAAATTCCTGTCTTTGTTGATTGAATTCCCCTGGTAATTATTCTAATTTCTCCAATGTTAAGACCAACTGCCCCAAAATTATAGAGTTTAGAAATGGAAAATGTCCAACAGCAGTAAATAAACTGCAGGACTTGGCATTAGGCAATGAATGTTCTTTATGGAAGGGGACTTCTGAGCATAAGCATATGATTAAATGTCCTTTAGAATGATTAATGTTATTGGAGGGCATATCTAAAAGGCAGCAGCACCAGTAATCTATTTGCCATTCATTTCTCTAGAACTTATAAAATTATTACCTTCTTGGAATATTACCTACTTCTCCATGTAATCATAAAAATTTATGATGTATATCTTTCAGTTGCTTGTGTAGGAAAAAATACTGAGTAACCATAAAATATGGTTTGTAAAGAGAGTAGAAGCCACATCCTCATTTTTAGAGATCTTTTTATTTTCAATTAAGGTTGTGTGGTATTGAGGTAAATTGTCCGCCTCAGTTTAAGAATATATGGTCTATCATCTAGTTTTCTATTCTTGTTATCTGCTTAATGGATGAAGCATAGCAACTCTATCATATAAATGTATGCTTTATTACAGCAAGTCTTTTCAGACACTATGAATTCTTCAGAAGTGAATTTTGTTATTTCAATGAAAAAAAATCTACTTGGTTTTGGTTTTGTTGTGTTTTGATTTTTTTGTTTTGTTTGTATTTTTTTCAGGTGGGGTGTGGAGTAGTTTTGTTGAGATTTTTTCTGTGGAAGAAGTACTGTATCCAAACATTTGCTAAGAATGTGTACAAAGCTGGTATTGAATAGGAAGCAAAACGCACAATTTAGCTGTATCTTTCTCGTGTTAACTTGTCCTTTAAGTGTTCTGGACTTGGGGGAAAACAAAAGAAAGTAATAAAATATGGAGACTGTTAATGTACCCTTAGTGAATAAAGGTAGATAATATAATAGAAGCACTCAACATGATTTTGAATGAACTTGCCCAAAGGTATTCTTAGAAAGAACTCTTTAGCAATTCTTGTATCCCATGAAATTATTTTAGTATCAAAATCAGAGACACGGGGTTAACGTTCAAGTCTCGAGTTATTTCTCTTTGTTTCTCAGCTTAGTTTTTATTTCCCAGTCCTATCTAGCCAACCTTCTTGCAGCCTTTAAGAGGTAAATTAATTAAAACTATTCCTTGCTTTACTACATGAACTTCCAGAATAGCAGTATACAAGTATACTTTTATCAATACAACTAGTGGTACTACTATGTGTTGGCAAATCTATTGGTATTCTCATTTCATTTTCCATATCATTGTACTGTCATACTTCCTTAAAACCAACAAAAATACTGAAATAAATTTCTTAATAAAGAGATAGAATATTATATTAACAGTAAAACTTATTGCTACAATCCTTAAGAACAAGAAAGAACTGAAGAACATTCCTGCACATAACTCTGCTCCCCAACCTGTTGTGTAGATGTTTCAAATCATTGCTAATGTATGATTCTAGATTACTTCTTCAGATATGTTTGCAAAAGCATGACTATGTTTGTAGTGAAATAGTTTTAACAAAATTTCTTGAAAAATTAAACAACAGACTTTAATTTTCACAGAGGATTCTGTTACAGATTTAAGAAAGAAAATAGTGAAATGGGGATCAGATTGAGGTTATGACCTTTACACACCTTGTGCATATTTTTGTTTTTTTTTCTTGCACAAGTGTTTAAGAAAGAAACAGTGTAAAAATGAGTGGGAGCTTGGCTTTTGTGTTTGTGGCAGATCTTACATAAAGAAGGCATACTTTAAAAACTCCTTAAAATACAAATCTATCTGGCAAAGACCTTACATTGACTGAAAAAAAAAGGCAAAAAGCACAACATGAGGGGCTATGTTGGAGCCAGAGGCCTGGTTTCTGAAACAATCAGGATTTATCATTTCTGGATGATGTATAAACACAGTGATCCAGAAGCTCTGTGCATCTGAAGTTTAGCAGAAACTGGACTACATTGATGCATGGACTTTTTATCAATACTTACCATGCAAGAATAACTTTGAAAATTCAGGTAATAACAATGGTTATCCTCCCTCAGGATGCTTCTTGCTCCTGCTAAGAGCTAGGATGAAAGCATTGGTGGTGGCATCAAGGACAGAGGGCTCGCACAAACTATGCAAGCTGATGTGTTACTTTTGTGAAAGGATGAAAAAAATAAAAATTTTCGAAACCAGAAGGATATTCATAAAGAAAAGCATGTGGCAACTTCAAATCTTCTGATAAAGATCATTTAGCAGACTTCACTGATATACCAATAGCTTTCAACCTCTGCAATCATCTCTTCAGATATGAGTTATAAAATAAATGAGTATTTTTCATACGGGACCTGTGTGAATAGATTGACATCTCTGGAAAGTATTAGCTTATCCTTTCCAGTAACTAAGTGAAATAAAATGAAAAATTCAAAGCCCTAGGCCTTCTTGGGATAAAGTACAGTGTAGAACTCTTTCTTTATTTTTTTTTTTAATGAACTCTACCTTTTCTACTATACATAATCAACTATTTCCATTCAGGTAAATTAGATAGATATCATAGAATCAGTCAGATTGGAAGGGACCTCTGAGATCATCAAGTCCAACCCTTTATCCACTACTGCCGTGGTTACTAGACCATGGCACTAAGTGCCACATCCAGTCTCAGCTTAAAAACTTCCAGGGACAGAGATTCCACCACTTCCCTGGGCAACCCATTCCAATGCCTGATTCCCTGTCTGTAAAAGATTTCTTCCTAATATTCAACCTAAACCTCCCCTGGCAGAGCTTAAGACCATGCCCTCTTGTCTTACTGATAGTTGCCTGGGAGAAGAGACCAACCCCCACCTGGCTACAACCTCCTTTCAGGTAGTTGTGGAGAGTGATGAGGTCTCCCCTGAGCATTCACATGAGTGATAACTGAAACTGCCATTTGGGATGTGTGAAAAGTTCAATATTCAAATTCATCTTAATTAGATTAATGTTTGCAGAAGAAAATAGATATTAAGTGTTTCATTTAAAAAAAAATTTTGCTACCTTAATTTTTGTGGAACAAGAATTTTTTTTCCTAGATTCTCAGTTTTTAGAGGGTAATGGGGTTTGTTGGTATGACTTATTTCTTCATCTAAATAACTAATGATAGCTCTAATTCATGTGTTCTGTGAGGATTATATTGTTTAGAACAATTTGGAAAAAAAAGAAAAAAATTAAAGTTTTTAATTTTAAAGATTAAAAAATATTTAATTTTAGCCTTGAAGCTGGTAATAGAAACACTTTTATTTCTCTCAAACTTTCTAATTAGTCATCAATAATTTCTTGGAAAGAATGTATAGAAGGTTGGCAAAATCTGAAAACTTTTTACTGTGTTTTGCAAAAACTTTATATTTGGAAACAACAGTCACATAGGCTGTTGAAAGCTCTTTAGAAATCTATTCCATGTGCTGTCCGTAGTGGTGTAAACAAGTAACTGAATTTATGTGGCTCTGAGATCATGAATATGAAAGTACTCAGTGGTCATGGGAACTTTGACTTTCTCCTTCAGACTGGCTTGTGCACTGTATCCTGCAACATCAGCCTGTGCAGGGCCTGCTACAGCTACAGCCTCTCCTCCCATGTCCCCTCAAAGTGTCAGCCCCTCTCCCTGTAGCCTTTGTGAATGAAGCAATCGTGTGTTGCACACCTTCGCAGTTTCATACCTATCATCCTCTATATCCTGAAAGCTGGCTTCCTCACAGCTCTAGGTCACCGGAGTTTACAGTCTGTTCTAATAATATCAAAAATAAAAAGAGCTACTGGGGTCAAGGATCTAGTTCAGTTTTTAATATGAACATCTATCACCTGTCATAGCAAATAGAAAAGTAAACAAAATATTGTCAGAGATCAGTCTGTGTTCCAGCTTCAGAAAAAAATCTAGGAAGAAAATGGGAAGAGCATGGAAAAATCAGTTAGCTATAAATCACCAGATAATGAAAACTTACAGGCAACTAATTTGAAAGTCATTGAGAGAGAAAATAATAGACAGAATAAGTCAGATCACAGCTTCCCACCCTAGCTATTTAAATTAAGTAATTTTGCCTCCTCACAGTTGTTTAAATCACAAATGGCAAAAGTAAACATGTCTGGAACAGAGGAACATAGTAAGGAACTACCCATACTGGTACTGCAGCACTGTAGTCTGGGAAGTAAAGTAGTGTGCTTTCCTAGCTGTGGGAGGGTTAGTTCAGTTTTAATAAACCATTTGGGAAATGGTTCCCTTTTGTGTAACACAAGGAGGAAAAAAAAAATGGAGATATCAGAAATCGCTAAACTTCTGTCAGTCAATCATTCAAGTTGTTCCTTTATCTTAAAATGTGCAGAAGTGAATTTCACTTTCTCAAGCTATACCATAATTGTAGCACTTTAACCCCCACGATCTTTTTAATTTTGTTTCATCTTAACTTTGCTCCATCAGCTTGTTGTTATGTTTCTTCTCACACATTTCTATTACTATAATTTGGAATTGAATTTAATTTTGGGGCAAATTCTTGTGAATCACTTTTCCTTAAACTGAGATTATAGCCTTTCATTGATGCATAGGAATAGGTAGATCAGTGGGTTTAGTTCTCATGCCTGTAAGGAACTTGCATAAGATTATTTTACCTGCATGCTGAGTATTATCTTTGCTTGATTTAACAATCATTTCTTTTCCTACACAGGAAGTGCAGTACAGCTGATCAGCATAAATCTGTCTTCAATAAATTGCTCTCATAGCTGAATTTTGTTTACATGAGAACTACAGGGCTTTCTTCGTTAGCTTATTGCCTTGAAGGTTTTGACCAGCTACACTGTTTACTTTTCAAATATCCTAACCAGAGAAAATTTAAGCATTTTCTTTTAATAATTTCTTCAAAAGGACACATTTCAAGCAAACGTAGTTTCTAGTTGAAATCTGCTTAGTTAATAATATAAATAAAAATTTCAGAACAACCACTGATTTTTCTTTACTGAGAATGCAGATCCAGTTACTTTTGTCTCTAGAAAAGACCATTTTTATAGGTCAGGATTGAAGTGCAGTGGTGCAGCACAAGGTAGAGTTACTAACAGAATAATAAAAGGTTTTTGTCTCTGGAATTTCATTAGCAGAAATAAGGTTATTGTGGAATTATAGAAGTTTCATCATCAAATGCAGAAATAGGGAACACAAGCAAGATGTCTTCTAGTAAATGTTTAATATCCAAGGAACTAATTTTCCTAGGCTTTTCCTGTTTATGTCTCAAAACTTGTGACACTGGTTAAACTAGAGGTTTCAATGTCTCATGGCTATCATCAGCTGAAAATCTGAACTTTTTGGTGTGGTTTCTTTCGGGGTTTGTGGTTTTGGGTTTTTTTGTTTGTTTGTTTGTTTTGTTGTTTTTTTGTTTTTTTTTTTTAGTGGGGAAATAGACAGTTTTTAGCTTATATGTTCTGTTCAATTGTTTTGGTGCTTTTAAGTCATTAAACTTGTTTCTAGATAATGTTCTCATGACCATTACTATGGTCGTAATTATAGTACAAGGAAAAAATCCCCAGGCTATCGATCCTGGTATATTTGTACTTACCTTTTATTCACTGCACTATTTGAAAATAATTTGTTATTGCTTCAGACTACAGTCAAATTAAATTTTCCATCCAAACCCTTTGGTGATCCACTACTCTTATATCTGTCTTTGCCTAGAGATCACAATCATGAATGTGAATGAATGCAACTGAAAAAAATATTTGACCCCAATTTTAAAAAATGAGTGGGGCACCATAATTTCTCATGCAGTCTATGTCAAAATAAAATCTGTTCCTTCCGGAAACAAGAAAGAAAATTACTTATAAAGCTACTGACAGTTCCTATAAATTAATTTGTGCTGGGCAAGTGCAGCTTGATCATTTGTTGGTTGTCATGCAATTGCATATATTAATTTTGCTTTGTCAAAAGTGGTGCATATTTTGACTTTGCAGTGAAGGGGTGAATCTCAATCCTGTTTTCCCAATTATGGCATTTTACTACCTAGGTGAAGGAAAGACATGTCAAGAAGTTTATGTTTAACTAAAGAAATAACTCAATACTTTCTCAGATAAATGAAAACTGATGGGCAAGTTGGAACAGTTTTTCCAAGAGGAAGTTTCAGGTCCCAGTGAAGCTTGTCCTCTACAGACAGAAATTTTTTTTTCAACCTTGTTTCAGTGAAAGGTGAAGGAGATAAGGATAAGTGAAATACTGGAAATATGTGGCAGAAATCAGGATTTGGTTGTATTCAAGCTGAAATCTAGATGTTCTCATTCCTCATTTTGCTCAGATAAAAAACCAAATGTTACATTTCCCAGAAAATAAATGAAAGACCTTTAACTAGAGAATAGTCAACAGCAGAAAACCTTACTCTTTTGTACATCAGTTATTTTTTTCCAGAAACTACTACTTGCAGAACACGAGGCAAAGGGAATATAAAAAGTAAAATAAACGAAAACATTGTGACTAATATGATCAAATACTAAATGGATTATATTCAGGAAACAGGAGAGATTTCTGAGGCCTCATACTTCAAAGAGGTTGTCTCTCCCAGGTAGATACTGGGACTACTCCTTCAGGATGGCTTCTTATGCTGAAATTTCTTAGTACTTCTGGGGTCTGGGGCTTCACTTGTTGGTGTGATTCAGGAAAAAAACATTGCAGCTGTGGTATTACTGTTAACTAGTAACACTGAGTGAATATATAACACAAAATACAGAAAAATATGTTTGATTTCAAGTAGGAAGGATAAAATTCAAAAAGGAGTTAAGGGAGTTGTAGTTGCAGAGAGCTGAAAGTGCAGACAGTTATTCAGTATAATTGAAAAGTGGCAAGTTTCAATTAGGTTACTCTAGAAATCTTCTGTTTCTGAAGGCCCCGTGAGTAATTGCTTTCAAATGACTTTAGACTTTGATTCCACCTTATCTAGAGAAGAGAGTCTTATAGAGGATCTGGAGGATTTGCCTAGAGAATCTACGGGCAATTCATAAAAATTGAGACACCTAGCTGAAATTTTTTGTCTTAAAAGTTCTATGATTAAAATGAATAACTGAGATCTAGTTATATATTTCCTTTTACCTAAGCTTGTGCATGTAAAATTCAAGTACCTAGAGTAGGCTTGTCATGTAGACCTCTATAAGCAGCTTTGAGAGTGAGGTCCAAGCCAGAAGCAATCCCTCCTGTCTGAGGTCAGTGATGACAATTTTCCTCTGAAAGTGAGGTTTAGGCTTCACTGGTCTGGTGCAGTTATCTCTTAATCAGCTGAATTCCTGCTAAGTGACTATTTTGCAGCACTAAGCTGCTGACTATTTAAGAGGATTATAATGTATTTGTGCATAGTTCTCATTTAAGCATTCTTATACCAATCTTGATTTTTCTGAAGTGATTTAGAATGAATTACTTCTGATGAGTTGTAAAATAAGTTGACAGGTTTACAAAGACACACATGTTGAAAATTGATTTTTAATTAACAACTTCATTACACTTGATCAAATATTGGTCACTTTTAAAAATTAATAAAAGAGTATTTTTATGAAAAGAAGAAAATAATGGGAAGGGTGTAAGTAGATTAAAAAAAAAAGTCAATCCTTCATTTTTCCTCTGATTCCTACACTAAAGTACAACCAAATACACTAGTGATCAACATATTTAGATTGTGAATTCCTTATAGTTATAAATTAAAAATAGTTCTTATTGCTTAGTGCTGTGTTTTGCATCAAAATGTTGTTACTAAAATGGTTGTTGGTATTTCTCAAGTTCTTAGCTGGCATGCAAGCTGACCAAATCACTTCAGCGTGCAATGTAGTCGGTAAAATTCTGCTTTTGGAATTTATCTGTTTTCTGGTAACTAGGTTTGAGACTGAAGGCAGTTGTAATCAACAAAATTAAATTAGTGTTATGTTTGAAATTGAGTGGGTGTTAATGTCTCTGTTCATTTATAGACTCATTTGCAAAAGTATCACAGCTACGGTCCCAGAATAACAATATGCCATAGACAAAGTTACTTTAAATACTAGCTTTGTTGAAAACAAACATATAAAATACTATCTTTTTGAAATGTTTCCTTTTTATTTAGAAGGGGAAAAACATCTTATTCATGAATCTTTTTTCTCTAGTTTTTATTTTTAAAAAAGTGTATTCATGGTTTAACGTGCTGCTCTCATTTAGTTTCACTGTAGATGCACTTAATCAGTTGAGCCAAAGTACTTTATGACAAGGTGGGGAAGAATACCATCACATTTTCACTGTATTCTTTAATATGATACTTGAAACTAATGCCTGTTCATTTTGTCTGTGATTACTATGTTCTAAAGAGTTTCTTGCACAGCATTTTACATTTAAAAATGGGTAAAATTCTTTTTTTCTTTTGAGGGGTGCAAGAGCAGGGTGCACAGGAAAAGAAAAGAATAGCTAAAGAAACAATGAAATTGGAATTCCCTACAGTGATGGTCACTCAGATCATTCCCTTCTCCTGTCTCATGAATGGAAGAAACAGGGTCTTGATCTTACCTCCTTCTTTGCTGTGGCATTTTAAACTTCTGAGACTTTTAAAAAGAGAAGAAATATGGATTTATATTTTAAATGTTTGAAATGTACACTAGAACTCATTTGCTCTTTTCAAACTTTACTTTGTTTTCCTGAACTTACATTCTTCCTCCTATCTATTTGGGGCAAAAGTCAGAGCTTATGTCTCAAGAAGCTTTATGGTCATTCCCAAGATCTCAGTTTTGCTATGCATTGTTATTTTATGGTTGTCACAAAAACTCTGACAGTAACAAAGAATGAACACATTGAAATAGTAGGTAAAGGTGATTTAGTTTGTTTTTGTTTTTTTCCAGTTTACTTTTAGATTGAAATGGATGACTTGTATTTCTTTTTGTGACAAGCTAGATGATATAGTCTAATAGTTCTTTCTGAGAGCTGTGCTAGGCATGAATAGAATTAAATAAATCCAGGAACTATAACAAAGCCTGATGGGAACAATATATTATTACATTACTAGTACACTGTTCCTAGGGCTAGCCTTTGGCTTATATTTATTTGCTTTAAGTGACACTTTATTAGTTGCTCTTTCATATTATAGGAGTTAGTTTGGTTGTTATGAAATAACACCAGTGTCCATAGCTATCTTATTAATTTTGTTATTTATTATCAGTTTTGACAAGAAGTCAATGTAAAATAGGTGGCTGAAGAATTCAAACTGTGAAATAAGCCTTTTTTCCTTCAACAAAAGTTCATCATATGCGGATACTGCAATTTATTTTTTTATTAACTTCATATTTACAGGGAAGAACTAAAGAAATAAAGGTTTTTTTAAGCCAGTCATGAATTCAGAAGGCACTGAATTCAGGAACCACTAAAATTGTTTATATCAGGAAGATGAGGTAATGTTTTGAAATGGTATCAGATAAAAGATAAGCATGGCCCAGAAATGTCATCATTAACACTGGGTTATAATAATTAAAAGTTAATTTTAAGAATCTAATACAAAATATAAAACAATATTTGCATACATGGAGCATAGGTTTTGACCAATCTATATCCAAATAGACCATATGTTAGTTGGTGAAAGTACTTAAAATGGAGAAGGGATATTTGATGATACAGATCTAATACTATTGTATGGCTTTGAAAAATTAGAAGGTAGGAGATAACCAGGATAATTGGGGTGTAGCTGATATACAGGGTTTTTTTGTCTGTATATGTAAGGGTATTGGAGTTTTTTTTATTTTTGTAGCAAAGATGAGAATGTTTACCAGCAACTTGTGTCAAATACCGTCAGTGTGTGTGATGAGTCTGAGAAAACTAAATGCCTAGTCATCAACAATGCAGTCTAGTGTAAAAGGATATACCCTTCATTAGAAAAGAGTCAAAATCTGTAGGTTTCAGATGTTCTATAGATTCAGCAGTACATTAATATAACATTTGGTTTTTAAACATTTATTTCCATTGTAATTCATATGACAGATCTCAGAACTTGGATTCTGCATCACTGACTTTACAGGAAATTCTTTCCTTCCCCAGAACTGTCCTATATTTCACTCAGGTCCCAGATGAAGAAAGGAACAGAATCACTTAAATGAGTGAAAACTCAAGCCAAGTTAATCTTCTGTGGTTTTGGGTTTTTTGGTTTGTGTTTTTTGGGGTTTTTTTGGTTGCTTTGGTTTGATTTGGGTTTTTTGGGTTTTTTGGTTTTTTTAAAGTGTAACAGAAGATTTTATTCTCTCCATTGTCTGATGGCTTTTTACTCCCTTGCCGCTTGTTCCTACATTTCAACCACGCTCCAATCACTATTAACCATCCTCCACAGACTTCTTACCCTGCCATTATCCCTGCTCTTTCCTAGTCACATGCCTGTTGTTGCATTTGCATGTTCTGTGAATTGGTACTGTGATATCCGTCTCTTTGTGTTAGACATGTAACACATGCATAGGTTACTCTTTGAAATTCTGTGATTTCAGAAATCATACATAAAATGTAGGAAGTAGGAAATCAAAAAGTAACATTCTTCCTTTACTGGCAGGGAGGTGGATCATGTGGGTGTTGAAGTATTGGCACTGGTCAGGTGTTGCATCCTTAACTGCAGAAAATAATGTTGGACTAATTCTCTCTTTGCTCTCCCTTGGTTCTCATTCTCATGAGGACTGCGTCTCTCCTGCTTGTTTTCTTGTTATATCTTTTGTATTATCTTTGTACATGACTGTTTCAAATTTCTTGGATATGTTATTTTTCTTGTTTATATCCTGTAAATCAACTTCTGTACAGCCCTAAAGACTACATTCCTTTAATGACCAGTAAATAACCTTCTTGATTTGTGCTTTTACTCTGAGAGAGCTCTGTTAGCATACTGGGTTCCTATTAATAGGGATTTCTGCTGAACTAATATTATTCTTGTTATTCTGAATACCCAGTAAATGATATCCCATGTTTATCTCTATAGGACTAACATCGTGTCCTTTTTAACCTTTTGTCACCATATTACTTCCCCTCTTGTTTCTGAGCCCCATCATCAAATATTATTGAATTTGGAAGTCATTCTGGCAATGAGAAGTCATATTAAGGGCTCTCTCCAGAAAGGGTTTAGAAGCAGTATGTTCGCAGAATTTCATAGGAATGCTATTCCCTACAGCAATCTACTTGCCTTACCTGTACCCCAGAGCATTACTGCTATGGAACAGAACCTGTGACATGTGGACACACTGTTTCACTGAAATGCTAGGGGAAAAAGACATCTTTAGATAAAATAGGAATGTTCATGACTGAGAGGATTTACTCTAGGATTTACTTTATTCTTTAGTCACTTCCACAGATAAGCAATATATAAACTTCATTATTAAAAACAATGATCTCCTTTATTATTTTGTTATACTTTATTGAACAGTTTTCACTAGCAGCTAATGAGAGAAGGCAATCAATAGCTCTCAGAATACCTGAAATTGATTTATTCTAGGCTTCTTCTATAGTAATTTATTTTTGATGTGTGATAAAATCCATGGCAAGCAGTAAAATGCATTTGCAAAATTAAATCCCTGTATTAGCATAACTGTAACAAGAATTTAACAATGACTGCAGAAGCAGGGCTACAAAGTGGATTATTTTTTTCCTGGATTATTTTTTCCCTTCTTCACTGAATATATGTGTTAAAGGGAGTAGTATTTTTATAGAGAAAAGTAATTGCTTACATTTTGCTCTATCAGTGTTGTTCTGTATGAACACTAATCAGTCTCGATGAAACTCATTGTACTTTGCCTGATCTCAAGCAGAGCAAATGAAATACTCATTAGATGTGCATTATCTACATTTTTCAATACATAACTGTTGGGAAGAAGTAGGCAAAAAGGTAGCAAGTGTTTTCCTAAAGCTCTTTATGCAGTTAAAATGGCTTAAAAAGGAGATAGAAAAGATAATATTTCCAAGAAAACCTTGGATTTTATCTGTGCTACACTGCTTGAGCTCCTGACCTTGATGACACTGTCATAATGTGGTTTTACGAGTAGTTCCTTGCAGTGATAAACATTACAATGTAACATTAATAAGCTATGGAACCATTCTATTATTCTTTAAAACTGGTCTAATAATATTCTTTAATTCATTAAGCTGGCTGATATATAGCTGAGTATATCAAAGACTAACAGTTGAAACAGGTTTTCGGAGCCTTCTCTTTTCTTCTGGTCATCAACATAAATAATTTTGTAATTTGACGTGCTTATAGTCTGTAGGTGGATGTCACTGTCATGTTTAATGATCCACAGTTTGCTTTTTTCTTAGTGTGTAAACCAGAGTTTGGGAAAACTGGCTGTGTCACTTGCCCAACTTGGGCTGTGATCTGTCTGCTCTCAAGGCAGACCTCTGAGAACTGGCAGCTGTTTGGAGGTGCCTGTTGCTTCATCAGAACTTCTTTGGATACACTAGTGGTACTATTTATTTTTCTTCTCTGGGAACCTTAGTCCAACATCTTCCAACAATTTTCAGATGTCAGAAAACTGTCACTGACATTCAGGGGATGTGACATTATCAGCTGACATGATGTGGCCATGCCATGATACAGAACATTGTGTTGTCAGCTACATTAAACTAGAGTAAAGTTTCCCTTAAATTTTACCCAGAAGCAGTGGAAATAATTATAATTTTTTCCTGCTCTGGTGGTGATGCAATAGATAATTAATAGGGTGTATTTGAGCTTTATAGGGCTTGTTGACTCCAAACAGTAGTATTTAATGTGAACAATGTAATGTAATTTAGTATCTTGAATATTAAGACTTATCCTATAGGAAGACTAAGGAGATATCACATCCATGGGCAAGTGTAACATCTTCACAGGTAGGAAAAGGGGAAAAAAAAGCCTTCACATAAAAGATGTTCTTAGGGGAGATGAGACTGTATTGACAAATGACTGCATATATTTATGGCACCAAAAAGAACAGTTAGTAGGATGATCTTTGGTATGAATAATAGCTCTGACACTTGAAAAGAAACGTATTCATGTCATAGTAGACATGTTGATTTAGATTTCTCCTTTATAAGAAATCTAGAGAAGTTATATTTTGAAAAACGTAGCATGCTTGATCAATGGGTTTTTTTGTACCTTTCATCATTTATAATTTAAAATGTGAAATGCTCAGTAAATTAAGTCAGTGGTTACTAGAGTGTGTTCTAGTTGAATGGATTTAATTAACAGTTCTAATTGCAGTAATGTCAGAACTCTGAAACAACACTATGAGGAATTTGCATCAGTTGCCTTACTCCAGAGTGTTTCAATCACTCAGGAAGTAGTTATGTTTTCAAAATCTCTGAAAGGTTTAATCCTGATTCTTAGATGCCACAATTTTTGATATTGTTGCAGGTATATTTCCATTCAGAAAAATAATTGTAAGAAGGATGATATCAGTTGCGGATAGCTAAAGAAAATGGAATGAGCAATAAACCCATCCAAGCTATGTTCTTCCAATATGTATAGAATTTTTCTAAGGAATATATAAACATAGATTTAGTAAAATTGTAAACATAGATTTAGTAAAATTGTAAAAATGAATATCTGTGTTTTCTGGCTCACTCAAAACTTCCTTTCTGTAGAAGGTGCCCACCATAACCATTTAGTAGAGAAAGAGAAGGAATGTGTCTGTCCTAGTGCTGAACTAGCTGAAGCAATTGGATTTTCCGTTCTACCTGGGAGCATCATAGCAATAAGCAGTGAGGATGACTGTACAGCTTCTTTTGCCTCTGTGCTGCCTTGCTGTGGGCCAGTCTGACTCCATACCACCAGTGTTTTACCTCTTGACAGTGACGAGACCACTAAGAGCAGATGAGTGACTCTGCATTTTGCTCCCGCTTTTTCTGAGACTATTCTTCTGTATGGTGGAGCTACACTGGTGTGTCTGCAAGGGGGCTTGCTGCTGCTCTAAACACCTGTACACAAATGCCTTCTGTGGGCAGAGCTGAAAAAGCTGACACAAAAACTTCACCCTTCTCATAATTTTGACAGAAAGTATCTATGCATCTGTTATTTAAATGATTACATTGTCATGCATCTTAGTGAAATCAGCGGTAGGATAAATTATTTATACATGATGCACTTTCCTGAAACACTCCTGATTACAGAAGTACCTACTTAATGGTAGTTTGGAGGGTTGGTTTAGAATGCTTACCTGTTTGGTTACATTAACAAAGTAGTTTTTTGCCTGATAAAGGTTTATTTTTTCCTAGAAAAATTTGAGACAAATACAGAATTATATATTTTGAATATGCTGTTGCATTACATGTGTATGTGCAGATTTACTGTTCCTCTCTTGGTAAGAGGGGAAAAAAAGTTAAAATGATAAGGTGAGGTCTTACATGAAACTAAATTTTCCTGACCATCTTTACCTGTTATACATCTCTACATTTCAAGTAGAACAATATAAAATTATGTAACCATCCTACTTACAGAAATAGAGAGGAAAAAACTCTTCACAATTTATTTTAGTAGATTTCAGTGATTCTAGTACCTAATTGAAATACCGTAACCATGAAATAAATGCTCTCATCACACTGGAGCAGATGATACTGCCTCAGGGGCTGCGGTGTCTGAATGAGCTGTTTTAAGTATTCAACAAGGGAGATTTCTGTATAATAGTTATGACCCTAGCTAGAATTCAGTTCTCTTAGTTAAGACATAATGCAAGACTTGGCTAAAAATCTTCACACAAGAAAATAAATATTCACTATTACTACCAGTGAAAAAATTAAAGTAGTGGCATAGAGTTATCTTTTGCACATCTCAAATAACATTTGCTCAGATTTGCCGTAACAGAAAGATGGACACCAGCTGTCAAATTGTGGAGATGACCTCCTTTCTGAGTGCCAGGACTCTGCTCAAATGTTCTAAGCAGTCTTGGATTCTCTGCACCCTGGAGAGGTAACACAGCCTCAGGCTTTCCCTGAAATCTCTCTCAAATCAGTTTTCATACTGAGTATGGGCAAACCAGCTGCCAAGTTAAGAAACTTTCTCTGACTTCTCCCAAGTTCCAGTAGAACCATGTGAATGATTTTCTCAAAGTTACCTTCAAGAAACCCCCAATAAAAAATAAACAACAAAACAAAACAAAATAAAAAAACAAAGCTAACCAACCCTAACCAACCAAAAACAAAGCTAGAAAAACCCTAAGCAACAAAACAAAATAAACAAAAAATCCAACCCAAACCAAAACAACAAAAAAAGACCCAAACAACAACCTAAGGTTTTCTGGGTTGATGATGAAATGTTACAATCATTCACCTATTGTTTTGAAGTCACTCAGCACAAGGAAGAAAGGGAGCTGGAAGAAGTGCTGAAAAGTCACAGAATAGACTATGTTTATTTGCACAGGTACATCTGCACATACCTTATTCCATATATTTATGTGGATGTATTTATGTGAATTATGTCTTTATCTGTCTTCCTTTTTGACTAAAAAAGTGGGTCATTATCTGTTAGTATAGTCTCAGAATGGCCCAGGATAGGCAATTCTGCCTCAAGGCACCTGAGGAGTCTGCAGAGCTTTCCCAGGAAGGCAGTGCAGCCATAGGAGCTGGGATGTGTAGAGTTAGTGGGTACTGAATGGACTTGAGGTACATCAGGGTGGTACTGGCCTTTGCAGGATACACAGCAGGGGAGGGAGAGTGAAGGAGCCTTTCCCCACATCATTTTTGTGAAGGCCTTTGTACTGCCCAGTGTGGTGC
The DNA here is from genome assembly GCF_003945595.2 of Pipra filicauda. NCBI lineage: Eukaryota > Metazoa > Chordata > Aves > Passeriformes > Pipridae > Pipra > Pipra filicauda. The sequence continues at coordinate 471,215 of NW_024104579.1, forward strand.
TTTTTAATATCATTGTCTCATTATCCTGTAATGGGATGTTGCTGTTTGTGTTCCAGCATCACCTGCATTGAATATGCTTAATTGAAAAAAAGATACAGTTAGATAGATATATGAGTGTATATAGATTGGGAGATGAGTAATAAGTGAATTTTTCTACTTTATGTCCAGGAAAACTTTCTGAGTAGCTGCTTAAACATATTGTAATAATAGCTCAATTCATGACAGGCTATATCTACTGTAATTTCCCAGAATATAACTTAAAGTTTCAAAATTTTGGAAGACTACACCTTTAAAAGTTTAAGGCTGTTGACCTCATCTTTTTGAGGAAGAGAAGTGTTTGCTGGAAACTCAGGCTGGAGAGTAATAAATCCTTCAGAAGCCAAGAAATGCTTGATGCTAGGAATAAAACTGAGGGTCTCAATTAGAGTAAGTAGCAATAGGGGTGTGCTTTCACCTACAGGAAGATTACATCCTTTAAATCAAATTTCATTCTTAGGGTTTTTTTTCCTCTTTGCTAAGAAGCAGAATTCATTCTAGACTATAGGAAAACCCTTCCTGTTGTTTTGATGTAAAGCCTTTGGGAGCCTCTAAATCACAAATAACTTTGCTATTTCGCTTCATAGCTCCCACATCCACAGTTCCATGTATTCAGTATGTCATTCAAGGTGGATAGAGTTTCATCAATCTTCAAAACGTGCAATCGAATAAAGTCCCAATGTTTAATTTTTCACTGTACTCAAAGCTTCAGTCACAGAAGAAAAGGAAGCCCATAAAACAGATGAATATTTAGAGAATATAAAGATAAATTCTTACTCATACCCAAAAGAATAAAAATTTTGACTAGTAACAGAACAAGAATCACTTTTGTACCTCATCTCAACTCTGTTTTAAGAGAAGTCTTCAGTTAAAACAAAAAATAAAAACAAAATTTAAAAAAACAAACAACAACAAAAAACTAAATAAAACAAACAAAACAAACAAACAAACACCCAAGAAGCCCCTCAAAACAAACAAACAAAGAAAAAAGCAAACAAATGCCAAATAACAAAATCTTTGTTGTGAAGCTTCTTGTATCTCCTTTTTGGAAGGAGGTTGGCTGAATTATATTTCCTTTTCTCTTTACTACTACAAGATTTTTTTTGTCATTTAAATACCCTTCATACTTTAGAGATAGAGGTTATGATCAATGATAGGACAATATTATGTGTAAAATAATTTTAAGCTGTTAAGAAGTTGACTAAATAAATGATAAGAAATAGGGTACTAGCCTATACCACAGGAAATCTTTCCACTTTTCATAGTAATACTTATTTCATTTTCTCTACAACTGAAAATAAATCATGTCTTTAAGGACCTGTTTGTTTGTGAAAAGTTACCTTCATTTACTTTTGATAGTAAAACAGCTATGTCTGATTATATATAGATATGATATCAAACTGACTTGTGTCTGTCACCAGCTACCATACTATTTAATCTTATTCTTCATTATGTGACACAGTAGTATTCATTTTGCCATTATCCTCACACTTTATATACATACTGTGTATGTAGTAGCATAATTTACTGCTAGCTAATAACTGTTGTCTGTAGAGCTTTAATCTTATATATAAAACCAATGCTGGCAATTTAGTCTTTCTACAAGCATGTTCTTACTTTATCTCTAATATACCTATAATTATGATGTCAGAAAATGTGTCATGGATTTGTTTAGGAAAAAAACCAACCAGAAATCATAAAAATAAATAAATAAACTTCCCTGAAGTTCATTTGAATATACTTATTTGCAGCTAACTCCATAATAAGAATGTACTATGGGAAAAAACAAAACAAAAAGTTTGCTATGGGCTTTTCAAAAGGTGTATGGTTTTAAAATTCATTGTGTCAGGAAGGGAAAAATAAGAGTAAAAATGCAATTAAGAAAAATACAGGGTAAACATGATCACACCTTCAACAGACAGGAATTTATTCTCATCTGCTGTAGGGCAAGTGGTTGGTGTAACTGCTTGCTCCGTTTCTATAGATAGGTCATCTCTTGATTCCATGATCATGGTTTATACTGCTCTTGAGTAATTACTGTGTGCTTATAGCAATCTTGCATTCAGCTGAGGAAAGAAAAAAAAAAATTGCAAAATTTGCCCTATTTGAGCAATATCCAAAAAAAATTGTATCTAGATTTTATTTTTTTAACTTATAATCTCTCCCAGGCTCTGTCACAAGCTCCAGAGATGAAAAAAACTTTAAAAAAGCTTATGAAAAATATTTTCATTACATACTATAATAGCTGTGTTATGATTGTTCACCTGAAGGTCTATTCTGCACCCCAGTTTGCTGCCTCCCTTTGTGTTTAAGAGAAAGAAAGTAACCTTTTGAAGACCATTTTTGTCTTTGCACAAACAGGTGTAATATTTATATCAAAAAGTGACTGCCAAATTCTGTCAAATTGGCAAAATGAAAAAAAAGATCTATCCTCCCTTCTCTTTATACATAGGGTTGCTCATACCAGTTATTAAAGCTAGAATACGGATTTTATCCTTTGAAGAAAGCCATGAGATGAAGTAGGTGTACTGTCTCTATAGCTACTTGTATCAGGGCTTAATTAGATGTTGACACTTTGGTCTGTGTTTGGCCCAGCCACTTGTGAAAGTTTATTCTTTTCCAGCCAAATCATGAGAAAACAAGCACTGATAAATGAGAACTTCATCCATGAAGCAAGCATCTTGTATAAACTGAAATTAATTGGTGTCATATGATTGGCTGATCACCTTTCAAGGGTGTTTGAAGAAGAAAGTAAAGAGGAAGAGGATGAAGTAAGCCCCCAGACTCATTTAGAAAAGACCCCTGAGGTTTAGTGCGTTAGCGCTGGGGGAATTCCAAGGTACTCATGCATGTTCAAAAGAGATGCCACTTGCATAACGGGGGTGGGACTGTAGGCTTCTAGCTGGGCGGTGCTGGCCACACCTGCCCAGGTAGATGTCACCAATTAATTATTTAAAAAGCAGATAGCTCAGGCTGGGTGGGACGCAAGCTTCACATCAAAGGACAGTGTTGCCTTTTGCGGGGACTCCCGCCACCTTGTGAGCCTGCCGACTCTCCGAGAATGCAGCTTCTCCTTGGGGAATTCTAGGCATTCTGGGTCAGTATGATAACTTCGTAAACAACAGCTGGGGGACTGGGGGAGTCATACTGAGGGCTTATTTTTCCTACTCCTTCCTCTCTCTTGGATTTTTGTTTTTTTGGCCACCTCTTGGTAATAAATATTGGTTTTTGTTGAGCTTTCAACGGTGTATGGTTTCAGTTTGAGCATCCTTTCAAACTCTCCCTGCTACACTACTTCATAGTACTAATTTAGCATTTCCATTCTTTTCTACCAAGAGTATGAGCTCAGAAACTACTAATTAATGTATTTTGTAATTTAAATGTGTGCTATTTAGAAACTGTCCAAAACTCTATTTAGACTTTCTGTCATACACTCCATCACCAGCAATTATTATTTTATTCACACAGTCAAGACTTCAGATCCAATCCAACAACAGTTGGTGGTATAATCCATTTTCTCTATTAATCTCTATGACAGCAAACATTCTCATTAAGGCATCACATCATCCATTTGCTTACTTACTCACCCGTACATATTAAAAATGATTGTAACAGGTGAAATCTCATTACAAGGATCAGAGCAAATTTGAAGCACAGATTAACACTAAAAAAAAATAAAAACACAAAGACAAAATACCCCTGAAACAAACCCCTCAAATTAGACATGAGCAGATTTGGCTATTGAAATTTCTCGGGGTGGGTAAGATGCAATAGTGAGGACTGTTATGCTGCTACAATTTAATGATGCAAGAGGAATAGAACAGATATAAAACATGTTCTTTAAGCATTCATCTATTCTTTTGAGTCACAGGAGCAAGCACTCAGAACTGGACCAAGACAGGACTCCCCAGATGCTAGTCTAACTCTAGGACTGCTCTGACTCTGCAGCAGAGTTTGGATTACTTGTTTTCAGATTTTATTTTTTATTTTGATGTTAGAATCAAAAGAAATTCAACCTGCACACTATATGGGATGGTTTGTGGGGTTTATTAATTTATTTTTGGTAATGTATGTTATTAATTTATTTTAGTAATGCATTTAGTATGCATATTTTATGTGTACTAAAGCTTATTGAAAAGTTCATATCATTTTCCTGTATGGAAAAAAAAAAATCCTCACATTTTATGTTTTCTGAAACCCTGTGATAAGAAATTATTATTATAGCATTACTGCCAGTTATAACAGTTTTTGGTTTGAATTCAGTTTTAGTTTTGTAAAATTAATAAATTTTTTCCAGTTAGGGCTAAACACTTCCTGGCAGGTGACTAAAAGAAAGTTAATAGTCTGTGGTACAGATAAATAACTTTAATTATTGTTCTATTTTCAACATACTGCATACTGCTTTTGTTGCAATAGTATCAGTCTGGCTTGTTTAAAAGAAAAAAAAGAAAATTAAGCCAAAACCAACTCACAATAACCTTCATCAAATAAATATTTCATTGGATTTCTGTCTTCATTCTAAAAACCCCTTAAAATAACAAAGAAACCAATCAAATCCTCCACAAAACATTATATCAGCATATTTTTCAAAAATATAAGGTCAGAAGGTACTATTGGATCATCTAGTCTGTGTATCAGAAACCACTGTCTGCTTTGCTGTACTGTCAAATATATAATGAATAAAAAAACAGAAACACAGGATCATACACCTTTCATTAAATTACACTTTGTGTCATAATTTCCATAAAGCTACCCAAGACTTCAAAGGATGACTAATCCAATACTTTTCTGATAGTTTGCTCTAAACATGAGGCAACTTTAATTTCTGTGTTCTAGCTGAGCTAGAATTTTGAACTTAATTTACTTTCTTCATTTTGGGCACTTTTTTATGTAAGAGGAAAAATACCCTTGAGTCTGAAAATTAGCCTTCCTCTCAGAGATAATCAGGGTTCAGCTTGAGACTTGAAAGTCCAATGTTTCAATGTTTATAGTGGTTTCAACTTTTCCAAAAGTTGTCCTGATCAGCCGGGAGTAAGATGTTGCCAGTAAAACTCAGTTTGGGGTAAAGAATTAATTAGTGATGTCATGACACAGTCAAATACTTATTCCCCTACTTGAATATCTATTTAAAATTGCCTACTTCCAAGCGGGTGGCTGAAATCGATTTCAAAACTGTCATAAATGAGTGTGATGTGAAGGTGAGTGTAGTGTGTTTTGTGCTTGAAAATGGGTATTTTGAAAAGAGTATGAAATACTAAGTCTTCCTACTGGTAAGAAACTGCGTATCTCTGAAACTGTATATGACCCAAAGGAAAGTTCCTGGTGCCACCACAGCTCTTAAATCAGTGCCTTGCCTATGAAAGGTTGTATAATAATATAGCTTGCTCTATGCGTGGGTTTTGGTCATCATCAAGAGCCAAAGGTATCATCTTCTTGGCTTGTATTGATCAACATGGCCCATATTCATTAGGGATCCTATGTACACTAGGACATATAACTTTATCACTGACAACACCAAGTGGTAGTTCCTACCTCCTTTACTCAGTTCCCTTCTGCACAGAAAGTTAGTTAACATTTGTCCTGCAAATCATCCACCCCACTTCCAGTGTTGACAATCCCTATCAACCAGTACTGAACCTGTTACCTATTATCCCTTTACTCATATTTTTAATTAAAAAAAATAATAATCCTTTTATGTTTATTAAGACATTCTTTAATGACAACAGAATGACGATCTTATCTGGTTTTGGAAAAAGTGATATTTTAAAGCAAGTAACCACACAGCATACATGTGTGATTTTTTTCAAGAGATAATAATTTTTATGACAATTGGGATTCTTGTGGTCTCACTTTACATGAACTAAACTCTCTTGTATAAGCCCAAACAGAAAGGTTCTGCAGAGGTGAGCACTGCAAGGAACCCAGCTCTCACCTCAGGTCTCCAGTGGAAGCTATCTTCAACACAGAGCGGGAGGACAAAGAAAGCAGATAAAATGTGCCCTCTGTCAGAAAGGGATAAACAGATCATACACTCAGAGAAATTAAAAGTCAGGGATATGGGAAACCCTTCCATTGACCCCAATCTTAGAGAGCAGTTGAGTGCCATGAGGGAATACTAAGCACAGTGCAGTGCAGCCTTACCCAGGCAATAGGTAAAAATGTCAACCTAAGATTACATACAGCTATTTAAAATAATATTTCAGCACAATGTCATGAATGGAAATATTTTTTTCTTCTACAAACCAGTTTGCACCTTATCTTCACAAACTTTTTTGCTAACTCATAATTTCAAAGCTATTTGTATGCTTAAAATCTCTCAAGGAGGCAGGAAAGGAGTTGTATAAACTATCAGTGAATTTCAAAGGTAAGTGGGTGGCTATCTAGCTTGTAAACTTCCTTTAAAAACACAGGCTTGTAAACCTACTTCACACAGAGAGAAGTCAGGGTAGGCAATTAAATTCAGAAAGATAACTGTCACAGATTTTTTTTTCAGCAAATGTACCTTTAAATAAACACTGTTTCAAGCAATTATGTTGAAACAAACAATTTTTTTTGTGATAATGAATATTTCCTATGGATCATGATAATGAAGCTTGTAAGCGATGTATTGTTAAGTTCAACCTGTGTTCTAGTGGATATGGTATGAATGGTATGGATGGAACAACAAATATTTTCAAAGATTTCTGATTTTCTGGATAATTTCATTACTCTTTGCAGGGTGCAAAGTAATTAGACTCCTTTATAAAGGTCTATGGTTCTTAATATACAAAAGCCTTTCTTTACTCTGTGCGGTACTCCAAGCTGCCTCCTTGTAGTTATCCTCTGAAATTCTTCAAGCTCTTAAAAAGTCCATTTGGCCACTGAAATAAATCATGAGCTCTGAGAACAGTATCTGGGGTTATTGCCAACATAGCATGTACTAACATCTGAAAAATTTTGATATTTTTCCTACTTTCAGTGATACAGCTTCAAAGAAAAAACAGGAACACAAACAATTTAAATACATGAATATATTGCTTGAATACACCATAGGTCTTGGAACATCTGTGAATACTTTTGTTTGTATCTGTTAGGTAGCACTTGTAATTTTTTTGTCTCTTTTTTTAAACTGTGTATAAAAATATGATATGTATTATTTTTAAAATTACAAAATTAATACGTACCTATCATTAACATATGGGCAAATAATTTATGTATAAGGGCACACATTCCCCTCTGTCTCCTCTCACCCTGCCCTCCAGTATGTTTCTGTACTTGTACTACTTAACAGTTTTCTGAAGTTAATTTCTTGGATATGTCTATAGCGCACATTTTAAGATATAGAGACAAACTATGTTAAATGAAGAAAAAAAAGTAGCCACAGCAACATGGCACATCATGTTACTGCAATTGCAGTTTCCAGTCCTCATTCTAGTTTGTGTAGGGATAGTTCACTTACTTTACAGTACTTTGTCTTACATACTATAACCTCAGTCTCTGTGCTGTCTTGATTTTTTTCAGACCTTGTCTTTCCACGACAATATTATTACTGAGAAAAAAAAAATCTGTATGTTTATGCACAGCAATATGATAGGTATTTATATAAAAGGCACTTATATACATGAAAGAAGTTCCTATTGTGGGGGAGGTTATTTCTTTCCTATATGCTTGACTTTACCAGGTGGAAGGTGAGCACTTCTTTTAGTGAATATTCTCTCTTTAACAGGATAAAATCATGATTTATAGGGTTTTAATTAAACTGTCTAATGTTGTTTTCTTATTTATTTATTTACACACTATTTTTCACTATATGAAAATCAAGTACAAAGGCAAAATTACCCTCACAAAGGTGAGAAGGTAACCCAGCTTTCAGTTAAGTTCTCAGTCAGGATGTGTGAGGCCCTGGCAGGCTGACACAGAGAGGAGCATGCACCCACCTCACGGCAGAAGGGTTCATCCAGCCACTGTTTGTCTCTAGGAGTTGTTAAAACTGGCTAAATCCAAGTCAAACATGTAATTCCACTGATACTCTCAGCTTTCTGGAAGATTAACATTTTGATGTATTTGGTAATCCTGGAGTGCTTTGCTTTATGTCTGATTGAGAAAAGACTTAGGATGAACTCTGAAACTCTGAAAATCCAGCATCTTGTTTGATGTTACTTTACCATAAGCTTGCTAGGTTTGAATGGCTGGGCTGACAATGATGCAGTCCACCAGCAGACAGTCTTGGCTCAGTTCTTCCAAAGCACACATGGTTGTTTATCTGCAGGAATATGATGAATGTCAGGATTTCCTGGCCCCAGTTGTGCCTGTCCTCAGCTCATGTTGGGATGGGAGGTGGTGCCCTTGCTGCTCCTTACTAAAGGGTTTTTTGTAAGGGGAAAAGAGGAAAATGTTCAAGAGGAAAATGAGGAGGATATTCCAGGCAGGTGTCCAATCAGGGTGATGGTAAGTTCACATGATGGAGCACGTTTCAGTTTATACCTGAAGTTCATAATTAGAATGAAAAAATTACTTCAATATAAAATTTATCAGACTTGCTGTGCATACTTTCTGGTAAGGAAGCTGAAAATATATTACAAAAGTGCCCCCAGAGTAAGCTGTTTTCAGAATTCTTAATGGTTAGGAATTAATATGTAGCTTGTTCGTAAGTAGCTCCTTCAGTCTTTTTTTTCTCTTGATGTATAAAATCCTTGTTGTTTTGATCAGTGATACAAATAATGCAATACAGTTTCTGTTCCCTGGATAGCTGAATATATCTTAGGATCCAAATAATATCTCAGGTGTTCATCGCTATAAAGATGAGATTGATTTATCATAAGTATTCAGAAAAATTAATTTAAACTATGCTTTTCTCATGAAATTTCCTGTCCTTTAGTAGAGTCAGTCCTTCAAATGTCCTCTATATAAAGAAAAACACCTTTAAACCAAATTGAACACAGTGCTAATAAAATTACAAAAAACTTCATTAAAAAAAAATTAATGATAAGGCCTCAATTGATTTGTCTTTCCAGGCAATAATTAAAGAAGTAGGACTTTGGTATTTTTCCATACAGTTAACTTAACTTCTTTTACTATTATTTTTTTGGCAGGAAAAAATTGAAAACTTAGGAAATAGCATTAGAATATATTTGATAAAGTTTTTTTTTACATAATGTTACAAAGTTTACCTGATTGCACATTATGGACTAAATGTTATTTTCATTTAAATAGCAGTGTTATTAAATATGAAGTTAACAGACCAAACTAGGCAATGGTTGCAGACATCTTAACTATTTCAGTATCCTTTTTTTAGTTGTTAAAAATTGCCAATATGACAATTTGTAAACTGTAGTAACTTAAGTGTATAGATTTGGAGTTTGTTGTGGGTTTTTACGTTTGTTTTATAAAAGTAGCCTTATTTTAAGGTGGAGATAAACATAAAACATTAGACTCCTCAGTGTTCAATTTTGTTGTGGATTTTCAAGAAAATGTTAACAATGTGTTTCTCTAATTTTATTGGTGACAAGATTTATGTGAAATGCAAATAACATAAAAAAGATAGAGTTTAAGTAAATAAGATTATAAAAGACTAGTTAAATAGCTGCAGTACAGCCGGTATTATCTAGTAGAATTGAAAGCCTAGTGACTTTAAATATATATTTTATATCTGTGGATAATGTTATGGAACTAAGAGATAAATTGTAGAAGAAATTATAGCAAGGGAAAAGAGAAAATCATTGAATTACATCTAATATCCATTTGAGAGTTGATTAGACAAGTTATAGAATGATAGTTGAAAAACAGACTGTTCTAATTAATATACAGCCTTAAAAGTAAGTGTTATCTGTACTAGGGCAATTTTATGTTTTCCTTGTTCACTGGAAAAAGCAGCTGTGCACCTTATGCCCAAGATTCCCAGTTTGTGGTTAAGCAGAATAAGAATGGAGAAGGATCATTTTTATGTAGTTCTTATACTTATCACATACTAAAACAAACAAACAAACCTTAAAAAGAAAACAAAAACCAAGACACCTACAGTTCCTCCTCCCAACAAACCCAGCAACAAAAAACCCCACCAAACAAAAAAAACATCTTACAGAACACATTTCTGCAGTCTCAGACTTTGATGACGATATGTACTAAAAAAAATAAAGGAGCAGATTTAATTCTGTTAGTCAGTAAGGATCATTTAGAGTAGACACAAAAAGAGTATTTTCTATGAATTGGGAGTCATCTGAGTACATTTTGTGCTTGGTATGAACTTATCTGGCATACATCATATCTTACTGTATTGTTTCTTTCTTAGTTCTCAGTTTTAATTTAATATATTTGATAAGAAAGGAAATTTGTTTGTGTGAACCTGATACGAAATTTGTAAAGGAAAATTTTGGCAATGTTAGAAGAGATTGAAATTCTGAATGTAAAAATTTTCTTTTTTTGTTTTATATATACACAAACAAGAACAAAAAGACAATTTTTAAATAAATAAGGTAGAAGTTGAATCCCTACATTTTTGGGGTTGATTTGTCTTTTATATGTGGAAGCAATGTGTAATGTAGAGTTCTTCCATCTTTGGTGAATGTCTTGCACTGTTCTGGCTCTGGTGCCTTCCCTTGGTGCCTTTGACTTCAGAAACTGTGCAGTTTTGGGAATTAGGCTGTCCCATGCAAGCTGGAAAGAACCTGAGCATTTAAGGAAACACCACATCTAGGAGCAAGCTGCCTAGACACCCAGAAATCTTCTCTCAATCTGGAGATGTCCTCTCCTTTCTACTCCACAGAAATGAGGACACTGAAAACTGCAGGTCTGGAAACCTTAAAAGCCTTGGCTTGAACAACGGTTCCCTGTCTGCCCAGACTCCCTAACACAGAGCTAGGGTGCCCATGGCTTCTGGGTTCTGCTGCAGGGTGCTGCTCTTGCTTTTAGTCATCTAAATTCATTTCACAGTGGAGGACCGATCCAGAATGCTCATCTCAGTTAAACTGCACATAGCTGAAGTTCAACATAACAAAATAATGCACTTAATTTCATTTGAAGCACATGTCAGTGTTGAAGCCTGCTTTGAAACATTGATGTCTTCTTACCTGGTGAATACGCACAACCAAATTGTTCAAAGCCCTACTCCTTTGAAGATTCATGCTTGTGCATAGGCTCAAACAATTACTAGTCTTGCTGAAATCAATCAGAATGCTGACTTTCATCCTGGCTCCTCTGAAGACAATTTCAAATTTCCACTTCCTAGCAGTAAGGCCAGGCTGCTCTCAAAGTATTTTATGGGCTGCATGCTGGCTAATAATACAAAGGGATACAACCGTTGTGAAACTAGATGGATTTCTTATCATGGAAGTGTGTTTTGGTTTTGTTTTGATTTCTAAAGATATTATAATATTGTGTGGCATTCAAATAAACCTATTGACAGGAAGGCCCTGGTCCAACTTCCATCTTTTTTTGATTTTGTAACCTGTACTGCACCTTGCTTCTTGTTTCTTTTTAGCAGTTTAGCTCTTGGTCTTTTGTACAGGGATTTTTTCTTTTGTCCCTGTATTAAAAGACGTGTTCCCTACCAAGTAAAATGGCTCTGACTTCACATTATGGCCAAATAGATAACTCAGATTCTTCAATACAGAGTCTCCATTCTTGTTTATACCATTGTTACTATTTATTCTCGTTTTATGTCTTCCTCTTCAGCCAGCCTTGTAGGTGAGACTTTGTTCAAATTCTTCTAGATTTGAACTATACCTCATTTGTTGAGATATCCTTTTTTGTTTCATCTCTGAAAATGTTACATCTGTGCTGCATATGCTACGTATCACCTCCGAAATAGGCCTTTTACAGTCTGGACTGTGGGTTTGATGTCATGTTTAAAACTCCTGAATTAGCCCTTGGTCCCCTTCCCATAAATGAAATAATATTTCCAACCTATCTTGCAAGTACTATTCCCAGGAATAAGACTTATATTTAAGTGCTTGTGGTAAGTCATCCCATTCAGTGCTTTACTGGATATCTCTATCAGACATACAACTGTACCGCAACTTGTTGATGTTTACTCTTTGTGCATAAATATACTGTAAAAAATGTTCTATTTTGTTCGATCTTCTAGTACTCATGACCACTATATCATCCTCAGCTTATCATGTGGAGAATGTTGCAGAGATTTGATCAGAAGTTTTGTGATGAAATGGCTTGCAATATGATTTCTAATCTGTTTTTTCTCCAAAGGTGAAAACTAGATTTTTTGCTACCAAAATTTATGCAGCATCTTGTATCTGTCCACTTGATCATAATCAAGTAGAACTGTTTCTGTCATGTCTCTTTTAATTACTACAAAGAAACAGGCTATGCATTAGTGTTTGTCTTCATGTTGTTTTACAAAATGACTGTATGAGCACTACATAATTTTAAAATTCAGGGGTGGGAGTTTTATTTACAATTTTCTTCATCAAACACTTCAGCACACAAGGCCACAAGCTTCTGCATGTACCTACTTCAGATAGGTAGTTGATCATTACTCTAATAATTTCTTTCATATGCTTTAATCAGAGTAATTTGTTTCTCCTTCCATCTGACCCTCCGCAAAACCCAAGTAACAACTTGTTAGTAATTTTGTGAGTACGAATGTACTTTAGAGTGGTCACACTACACTGCAGATGCACTCAAAGCACTCTGAGGTTCTACAAGGATGCAGACTTTCTGGTGGGAGAAAGAATTCTACATCTGATTCCCCAATGGATTCCACACAGTAAAATGTTTCTAGTGCAAACTGGCTTTGAACATGTTCAGTTCCTTAAAGTACACCTTGATTAATATTAAACTATGTCTATGGACATTCATCTCCCTCCTCTTTCACTTGGTGATAATTTTGCTCAAAAGTCACAGTGCTCATTCTATGAAGAAGTACAGGAATCTGAATTAACTACATTTCAAGTATCCTTTGTTTTATGGAATTCTTGCTTATACTAGGCATTTACAAATAGACATTAAAATTAAGCCCTTGCTTAATATTTCTGGAACCAGCATGGTGACAATGATTCCACTACATCAGACTTCACAATCTAGATAGAAGGTTGTCTACTAGCATTGCTGAAATAAGGTAGTCAAAGAAACAGCAGCTACTGTGTTTCAAAGAAATATCTGCAGTGCAAAGCTAAAAAAACACACTACAAACTTCAGCTGTTTGATTTCAAGTGTAAATTGTTTGTTCTTTTCTTTTATTGGAGAAGTTATGGAATCAGAGCATAAACTTTTCATATCCTTTGTTGTGGGGCATTATTTTTGCCTTTATGATATTTTCCACTGCATATGTGGAAAGATCATAAGACTTGTAATTGATTTGTCTTTTCCTCTGTCTTGAGTCCTAGTAAATTTTACCTTAAATCTCTGAATTGTTCTATACGACTGGATGTCATAATTCCAAACTTCTACGTAAACAGATAGACTAGCCTTGCTAATTACAGGCATCTTTCAATGTTAACTCTGAAAACCTGATGTAGCAGAGCCCTAAGCACCTGTCTTCCATTAAACATCATTTAAGGTTTCCAACACTGGGTGTTAGTCAACAGTTGTTTGACCCTTGGTTTTAGTTATAAAAGTAAATAAGTAAATCATCTTCGTTACCTCTTTGGCTCACTTTATTCAAAATTGCAATCAAGCCTTTTACTGGTTATTATAAAGCTGCAAGCAATTTTTACATAAAGAATTTCTTGTTGAGTTCTAGTTAATGTTAAACCATATAAATTTTCTCTCTTTTTTCCCCATCTTTTCCTTATCTTTTTTTCTCCCATCTCACTGACAGCTCTCAATGTTGGATGAAGTTTGATTCTGCATGTGATACAAAATATTTTGTTCTGAATATTACACAGCCCTTGAAAGTACTGTGCTCAAGTTTTCCAAATTCTTCTTTCCCTGCTAAACATTTGGCAGTAGTACTGGATTAAAAACGTCATGCTCCATGAATCTTTCAGTGACTGAAAACTTGAAAAGACTATTTGTTCATAATATTACATGATTTTTTTAATAAAAAATATGTTTCCAGGCAGGGATGCTGTAAGTGCAGCTAGTATTCTGACCATGTGCATACAGGAACATTTCCAGGTGCCTCTTCTCTACCTGCACTTTTATCGCATTGACAATGTTCTCAGGCACATGGTCTGATTTTTGAGTTGATCATGTGCAGGGCCAGGAGTTTTACTTTGATGATCTTTGTGAGTCCCTTCCATCTAAGGATAATATATGATTCTGCTAATTTCTGCAGTGAGTTAGAAGCTGAAAGGCTTTTGCAGTATCAGGACTTAAAGTAATCAGAGTTCTTGTTTAGGTACAACTAGAAATATTCAAGAGAAATGGGGGCAAAAAGGAAAATAGAAAAAATTCTAAACCAAGTGCTTGAGTTCTTTTTCCCCCTCTTTCATTTAATATTCCTATAAATAATGATGCATAAATATTATGGTAAGAGGTATATTCAAATGCCATTAATTGATAGCCATAAGTGTCTTTTAATTATTATTTAATAGTGTATATTCTTTTATTTCCAAATTATCGTGAAGATTTAGGGTTTTTATTGTTTCCTGTTGCTTACAGATCAGGTGTTATTTTAAATTCTAATGGAAATTCTTCCCCAGAAAACAAGAAGTATTACCAGTCCCCACACTGAATCTTAGTTTGATTTAGCAGGACGCTGCAATACCTCAAACAGCACCTAAGGTCTTTAAATCTTTTAGAGGTATACATACATGTGATATGTATACATCATTTGATTTCTGAGGAAAAGTGCTGCAAATTCATTACCTTCACCTAAATGCTTTTCTGTGATAAAGTATACTGTTAGTTAGAATCCAAACAGAATTATTTTAGCAAATCAAAAGATTGTGGTTTTAATTGTGAGGCTGGAAACTGGGCGACAAAGAGAAAAATTAAATAGCAAAAATATCAATATTTAACAAGAAGAATACATCCTGGCTGCCCTGGTATGTCTCATCCAATGTTATTGAGATCTGACCTAGATAAATTTTTAACTTGGGGATATCTATTGCTTTTCAATACTGAGCCCTAAGGTTTTGTTGGACAATTGTTGAGAAGCTTTCTTTTTGCTAGCCTCAGCCTGTCTGCCTGTTTTTTCTCATGGACTATGGGTTCTCTATTCCCACCTCTTTTCCAAGAGGGATTTATGGGTCCCTTAGTTTCAAGCTTTTCATCTTTCGTCTTTAGTTGCTAGGAATGCAGTTCTGGTGGTTTTATTTTTCTTCTTATGTTTGTTTCCACTGAGCAGCAATGGTACACAGACAGATATGGTAGCTGAGCCATTCTCCATCAACAGAAACAGAGAATTCAAGGCTTATCTCGGTAATTTTATTTTGTTTCAATAATTTTAATACAGGAATAATACCATATGTATATGGTTAACACGCCATATCTAATAAAATGGATAAAACCATGGATAAAACCATGGCCTTTCTAAGACATTAATTTTCAGCATAGCCTTAGCTGAAAATACACTACTTCGAAACGTATTCCAAGGAGCTGATTGTTGCAGATGGCTGTAGCGGGCAGCAATAATATATCTAGGATTTTTTAAGTGTCTTTCCATGATGACAACCATTAACAAGCAGATTAATTTGCGGCTTAATTATAAGAGGTTACCAAATAGCATGGCCTTCAGCCTGTCTTTCCAAGTACAGACAGCTACAGAACAATTATTTTGGCCAGCACACTGGAGGAACTGGAAGTGCCATCTCATTTGTGATGCTGGGATCAGTCTGTGGTGATCCTACAACCCTTGCTTAATTAATCCAATTTTGGCTTTAGACTTCTATCTCTGTTTGGCACAGCAAATACAGCTGTGCTGTGAATTTTATTGGAAGCAGACATAACTGTGCTATACGCTCAGAAGGTTTTCATACTGAATATTTATTCTTTTGACTCATTTCATAGTTAATATGTGCAGGCACTTGTGGCAGGTTGCTACTTGCTGACTGATTGGCACATTAATTTCCATGTTCCAGTTGAGCTACAATCTTGAAATACAGTTTGCTCATTCATTATGGGCTATTGCACATAAATGAGAAAAAAAAAATCTTTCAATTGAAAACTGACCTTTCCATCAGAGACTGTCAATCCTCTGGCTCAAATTTTTAAATATTCAGGGGCCCTTCTACATGTTAATTGGATAGCAATTTTGAGAAACAGATCCATATCTTCAGGAGGGACTAAGAAGCACAGAACACAATTCAGACTAATGAATTTGGAGATCCAGTGTTATTAAATTTACAGAGAATTCCAGTCTGTGTTCTACATTTTGACGTCTCCCATAGAGCATTCCACTTCTATTCAGAAAGAAAAGAACAATAGTTGTCATCAGTGACTTCCTTCTGAGGGAAACAGAGGGCCCAATATACCAACTGGAACAAACTCGTATGGAAGACTGCTACCTCCCTAGGACCTGGATAAGGAATGCCACCAAGAAAGTCTCCAGCCTGGTGCGACTATTATCCATTACTCTTTCATCAGGTGGGCAGTGGTGAAGTCACAACAAGAAGTCTGAGGACTATCAATAGAGACCTCAGGGTGTTAGGATGACTAATTGAGGGATCAGGAGCACAAGTAGTGTTCTCCTCTATCCTGTCAGTTACAGGGAATGATGACGGAAGAAGCAGGGAAATCACACAGAC
This sequence comes from Pipra filicauda, assembly GCF_003945595.2. Taxonomy (NCBI): domain Eukaryota; kingdom Metazoa; phylum Chordata; class Aves; order Passeriformes; family Pipridae; genus Pipra; species Pipra filicauda. The sequence continues at coordinate 487,876 of NW_024104579.1, forward strand.
GAATACATGGTCAGAGCCTGCTATTACCAACAGAATTTTGGGGCTTTATGATCATGGGTCAATTTACATGCCACCAGGCCTGCTGCTGACAGACCTGATACACCCATCTGAAAGAGGAAAAACAAGATCCTTGCTCAGGAGTTAACGAGTCTCACTGAGAGAGCTTTAAACTAGATTTAAAGGGGGGAGGGAATAAAACCAGGACTGCTAGAGATAAGCCTGGGAATGGTTCCTAATGTGGGAATTAGGGTTTGTCCCCCCAGAAAGGTAGCAGGATCAATACCCTACTGCATGCATCTACACCAGTGCACACAGCATGGGCAAGCGACAAAAGAATCTGGAATCCACTGTGCAGAACAAAAACTATGACATAGTTGCCGACACAAGAAACATGATGGTGTGACTTGTGCAACTAGAGTGTTTCAATGGGTGGCTATAAGTTCTTCAGAAATGACAGGAAAGGAAGGAGAGGACTTTATGTTGGAGTGGTGTTTGATTGTCTGGAGCTTAATGATGGTGATGATAGGCTTGAGTACTTACGGCTAAGAATCAGGGGAAAGGTCAGTAAGGCAGATATCCTGGTCTGGACAAAGAGGCAGAAGAAATATTCTATAAGCAGCTGGGAGAACTCTCACAATTGCAAGCCCTTGTTCTCATGGGGTACTTCAGCCTGACAGATGCCTGCTGGAAATCCAACACAGCAGAGAGAAAGCAGTCTAGGGAGGTTCCTGGAGTGTGTGGAATATACCTTCCTGACAGCTGGTGAGGGAGCCAACTGGGGAAGCTGCCCCACTTGACCTACTGTTCATGAACAGAGAAAGACTGGTGGAGGGGTGGCAGCTGGAGGAAGCCTTGGACACAGTTTTCAATTCTTGAAGTAAGGAGTGGGGGTCTGCAGAACTGTTACCTTGAGCTTTCAGAAGGCAGAGGTGACTGATTGACAGAGTCCCTTGGGAAGGCATTCCTGAAGGGCAAAGGAGTCCAGGAAGGCTGGACATTCTATGAAGGAAATGTTAAAGGTGCAGAAGCAGGGTATCCCCATATGCCAAAAGATGAGCAAGCAAGGAAGAAGGCTGGCCTGACTGAACAGAAGGCTTTGATTGCAACTCAGGGAGGGGGAAAAAAGAGAGTGTATCACCTTTAGAAGAAGGGGCAGGCAGCTCAGGAGTGCTACAAGAATACTGTGAGGTTATGCAGGGAGAAAATTAGAAGGGCCAAAGTGCAGCTAGAACTTAATTTGGCTGCTGCTGTAAAAGCAAGAAAATTGTTTTATACTATTTTATTGTTTCAAGAAAACTGAAAATATATCAACAGCAAAGGAGCCAAGGAGACCATATAGCTCTCTACGTCGTCCTGAAAGGAGGTTGTGAAAAGGTGGGGATCAGACTCTTCTTCCAAGTAACAAGTGACAGGTTGAGAGGAAATGGCCTCAAGTTGTGCCAGTTGAGGTTTAGGTTGGATATTAGGAAAAAAAATTTCACTTAAAGGTTGATCAAACATTAGAATAAGCTGCTTATAGAAGTGGCGGAGTCACCATCCCTGGAAGTGTTTAAAATCAGGTACATACGGCACCTGGGACATGGTTTAGTGGTGAACATGGTGGTACTAGGTTAACATTGGACTAGATAATCTTAGAGGCCTTTTCCAACCATACTAATTCTATTATTCTATAAATATTAAAAGCATTTCTTTGGTGACGTGTTTTGGCTCTAAGCAGAGCTTATGCAAACACAGTCTTGTGCTAATGCAACTTTCTGATTTCTAGACATAGTGATTCATTTCTTTTCAACCTAGAACATAGGCCCTGTCTATGTTGTTTACAGATTTTACGAAGTAATAGTGATGCTAGTTTACAACTACAGCAGTCATGTTTTGCTGGCACTTCCTGCATAGTGAAAACAAGGACGAAACGCTGGAAGATTGTAGGGAAAACTTGAAAATAAGTCATCAAATGCTCTTTGTTCACTGCTCTGAAATCAAGTATCTCTTGCATTTAGGAGATGATGAAGTAAATGGCAGCTGTGTGAAACACAAGGAACTATCAAATAATAATTTATAATAATTTTACTTGATCTGAATTTTGAAACCCTGATATTATGAACTGTTTCTCTTTTGTGGTCTTTATTAATAATTGGAGTTTCAACTGATCAGTGTTCTTTTGGGCCAGACAGTCCAGTAGAAAAATAAAAATCCTATCTAATGGACTCTGGAAAGTGCATGGTTTACCCATAGTTTCATTTAGTCCATGAAAGTGTGCCTACTCCAGCTCATTATGCTACAGAAACAGCCTCAAAACTGTAACAGTTGCAGAACAAAAAGTTCTAAATGTACCTTAGTCCCTGAAACTGATTTTAAGTACATTATTTTGCTCATAAACCCAGTATATATACTGAGAAACTTTTTTTCTTGATCACTTGGAAGAGTTAATCCTCTTATTACTTAATTACTAAAAAAAAAATACTTGAATGTTTTAATTCACACTTCTCCTAATTAATATAATTACAGAGATAATGTAATACAGTTACACAGAAGATGTAATAGGTCATGTAAACAGAAGATTATACCCATGACATGAAACCTAATCAAAATCAAGAGAAGCATAGGCAGTGTCATTGTTTAAACAAAATGCATTCTTAATATAGCACAAATGAAATCTCTGCATTGCGACACAACCCACAGGAATGATTAAACCAGAGTTAAACAAGGAGATACAGTACTGTATAGAATATGTAGTGTACTGCAAATATCTAGGTTAGAAATAAACAGCCAAACAAGTTTTTAATGAGATGCAGGCAACATGTAGATTTAAAACATAACAAATGTTTACAGGGAATTTTGTACCTAATGAAAAATACTATTGAATAATAATAATAAAAATATGTAATATCATGCAAATAAAAAATATTCCTTCCTGTCTTGCTTTTGTGAGATGGTGACTTAGAAATACCAATATGGGTAAATGTATGAGATTATTTCACTCTGTAAACCAAAAGAATCTTAATTGTTAACAACGTCTGGGTAATACTTATAATTACATCAAAGATACTACATCCTAATGAAAATCTCTTAGCGTTTTATGCTTACTACATAACTGTATATTCCAAGGATATAGTTTCCATTTTACTGTTTTTTATTTTATAGTTATTACTCTTTTTTTTTTTTTCAGGAAAAGTAATTTTGGATTGGAAATTCTTGGATCTGAAAGAGTTTTTCAGTCCATCCTCCTCTTCCATGAAATATAAATTGATTTCTCCACTTGCTTGAGATCTAGCTGTTTCCTAGAGCTTCCATATCTTTGCAAATGAGTCATTCCTCCTACATTAACTGGGTTCTGGGATGGTGTAGTAATTGTTACTACAGAGATGGTCAGAGATGACATTGTTGTTAAGACTAGCACTTAACAGAAGGAAGTCACTGACTGAGAAGAAAGTAATAATAAAAAAAGTATTTGAAAGAAATCAAATAACAGATAGATTCAATATGGTCTGAAGTAGGATAAAAATGTGGTAAAATTTTTAACACAGTTCTTTGCAGTATTTTTCTCCTGCTTATCTCAGTCAACTAGTAATTCTTAACACATCTTGGTGCTAGCATTGTCAGGGTGCTTTTTCCATCAGTAGTTTTTCATAGTAGCTCAAAATAGAGGCCTGTTCTTGACTGTTGCAAAGGTTGTATGTTAGATGCAAAATGATCAAGGGGGAAAAAGGCTAAAGATGATTTAGAGAACGACTGAAAGCTAAACTTAAGGGGTACTGAGAAGAGTGAAGTATTGATCACCACCTCTACACAGTTTTATCCGGAGAAAACTGAAAACAAGAAAACATACAGGGCTAGAAACTATTTTTAAAGTCAGTGGAAGAGGAAAGTGTGTAATCTGGGAACTCAACATCCTTCACATGTTGTAGAAATCATGTGGAGTGAATCTATAAAAGGAATCAAGAGCACTGAGATGTTGTTTTGCCTGAAAGATCTTCCACATAGAGAAGATCCACTGCAGATGTTTTATGCTCAGCAGCTGTGAGTTTTTCCAATGGCTGGAAGCAACAAATAGCAGAGCTGATGCAATGTAATGCATAGGTCTAAAGAGAAGTGCAGACCACGTTGAAGGCTAATTGATCAGAACCCAATGATGTCACATAATTAGCAGAATGAATTTAAAGATCTAGAACTGTATGTAATTATAATAATTATCAACATTCATGCATGCGTTGTGAAAGGAAAGGAACAGGCTGGAGTTGTTCCTTTACAAGCCTCTGATGTGCATAAATTGGAATTTACTCTTTTTGGTGTCTTGCATTGTGTGCTGCCAGTCAACTTGAAAGCAGATGGTGGATTAAGAAATCCTTTTCCATGTTGCCAGAGGTTATAGTTTCTATATATTATTAAAAACACTCATTTAGTGCTTCAACTGACATTAAAATGATAATATGTAGTATGTAAGAGCTCCTAAAATTTATTTTTGGATGTTATATCAACATTCAGGAAGGATACTGAGGTGCTGGAGCAGGTCCAGAGAAGAGCAATGAAGCTGGTGAAGGGACTCGAGCACAAGTTCTATGAGGAGAGGCTGAGAGAGTTGGGGTTGTTCAGCCCGGAGAAGAGGAGGCTCATCACTCTCTACAACTCCCTGAAAGGAGGTTGTAGCCAGGTGGGGGTTGGTCTCTTCTCCCAGGCGACCAACATTAGGACAAGGGGGCATGGTCTTAAGCTCTGCCTGGGGAAGTTTAGGTTGGATATTAGGAAGAAATTTTTTACAGAGAGAGTAATCAGACGTTGGAATAGGCTGCCCTGGGAGGTGGTGGATTCACTGTCCCTGGAGGTTTTTAAGCTGAGATTGGATGTGGCACTTAGTGCCATGGTCTAGTAACCTCAACAGTGTTGGATCAAGGGTTGGACTTGATGATCTCAGAGGTCCCTTCCAACTCGGTTGATTTTATGATTCTATGATTCTTTGATTCTAAGATATGATTAATTTACTAAACTACCTTTCACCTTAAAGCACTAATCTCAGCCAAGGTCATCTCAGATCGTAACAAAGTGCACACAGAATAAATTTTTAGTAGCTTCTTATGGAGGAATGATAGTATGTCCATGTTCTTTGTAATCGTGTTTCACCCTTCTAGACAGACTCAGTAGAGATACCAAAAATGGTTCAACCTAGGAGGACAAAATACACCTGTTATTTTGAAAGCAAGTGCTCATTTCAGGGTCCAAACAGCCCAGCAGACAAATATTTGCTCCATCCTTTTAGAGAAGTGTAGCTACAAGTACTGTTACACTGACTCAAGAAATAAATCCTCATCGTACAAAAGACTTATTTAAGGAATTGTATAAAGTATTATTCATATCCTTGACTCATTACAACTAAATCCCTTTTCCTTGTGACAGCAAGGGGTACAATGTATTGTATAAAAACACTTAGACTGGATGAGGTCTTCAATGTCTAAACTTTTCTGTTAGTCTCCTTGCAGCCCTATTCTCTGAGTTTTCTCTCATTTTCAAGAAAGCTGGTTAAATTTTTTTCTGTCTAGTGCTCATTAGCTCATTAGTGCAGATGATACTTCGACTTGCTAAAAATATGTCATCTCATTTCCTGCATTCTTTCATCTCTGAATTTTCATTTATCGTGTTCCCATTTTTTCAAATTACATGTATTAATTTTCTTCCTGCTCCCTTGACTCTTTTTAATATATCTCTTTGCTTTTCTCTGTCCATTTTCTTTCTTATATTCTTGTTCCAATTTCATTTGATAATACTGTTTTTCTACACAACATAATTTACCATAAAGACCAAAAATTCCTCAAAATACTTATGACATCATTTTGAAATATGTTTAGGAACCGCAAGTCTTATACAGTTTTGGATTCAGCACATATACTGACTAAAGGTGTAACTTACATGCTACAAATTGATGTAATGAATCACATTTCTTAATGTTAGTATGAGATTTTTTTAACATGAACTGAAAAAAAAATTAATGCAATGGCAAAATTTGCAACTAGTTTGTTAGTAACTCCCCCCAAAATAGAAATAGTTTTTACAAATTCTTGTCGAGCTTTCTTGATAGAAAAAGAAAAAACTCAAAATCTGTCAGCCTCTGGTGATCTAAGCATTGTGTCTTTGTAGTCTCCAAAGCCACTTTTACTAACACAAAGTCATCTCTAGTGGGAAGGTTCTTTGAAAATATTTACTGTATCTTAAAAAATGGTATCCCCTTCTTTGTCCTTTTGATTTGTGACTTTTTGATGTAACTTTGAAATTTGTCTGATCTCACTTATGGCTGGAATCTAATGGAAGACTTTTCTTAGGAACAAAAATGATTTTGTTATTCTGTGGTATTAGAACTACAGAACCAACCAACAAACCAACCAACCAACCAAAAGAACCTTGAAACCCCCACCAAATTTTTTTTTATAAATTTATTGGAATTCTTTCACACTGACATTGAGAATAAATGCATTCCATTCTGAATTATTATTAGAATAAGACTGTGCATGGAGGTCTTCACGTATGGTATATTATATGTTCTTGAGGATTTCTATTGAAGATCTACAGTTTCTTGGCACTATAATGGGTTTGGACTAAGTAATTTTTTATTTAAATTGAGAATTTAACATTATTCTTTTTGGGGCTCATGTTTCGTTGATTATAGACAGTTAAGAGGTTAGTCACTTGTTCTTTATTTGCTGTATCAGATTGGGCTACAGTAAATAATTTTTGGACAGTCCTCATTTTCATTTTTTCAGACATGATTAAAAAGAAAAATTGTTGTGTTTATTTTTGCTTTCGAAAGTTATGTTGTGTAGTCAAATGCCAATGTCAGGTATTGCTCAAATACACAAAACTGACATTGCAGAGACCAAGATAATCTTTTTTTGCAGACAGTATTATATGCTTGGTACAGGCATTTTTAGCTATACAAAATAGACTACCTGGTAATATTTTAAGATTTTAGATATTTCCTGACCAATATAATCTTTTGTATACTGAAAAATATCGTAATTTTGTTGCCAGTTATGAGGCTTTTATCTTTTTCATTGTGGGACTGGGGGGAGACAAGTGTATTGGTTTCTCCTTTTTTTGGTTTATATGGGATTCTTTGATTGGAAGTAGGCAATAAAGGAATTAAGCACAAATAAAATATACAATTACTAGAGCAAAACAGCATCAGTAGAAACAAAGATATCAACAAATTGACCTAGGGCTGAATAACTTCATTTTGCTCTTTATTAAACTTTGTGTTCACTGTAATTGCTTTTCCATCTCTTTAGTTGAAACAAAAATAAAATTGAAGATTTATAAAAGAATGTATTTTGGTAATATGATATACAATGACACGGATGGGTATGTGCTACATCTGATATTGCTGACTGTTGTAGTTGCCACTCAAAGGGTAAATTTCTTTCCTCCTCAAACAAAGCTGTAGTAAATGAACCTGGGGACATATTTCCTTGTAAGGTTTAATTGGGTTTGCTTGCATAGAACTTAAATTTAATTTAAATAATTGAATAAAAGAGGACTGAAACAGGGCTAACAGGGACCTGTTCCTTGTGTTCTCGAGAGAGAATTTAATCCTTTGTTTGACTAACACACAGCGTTTGCCGCTGAGATGAAACTCTGTCCTGCAATCATAGCTACATTATCTAGCTCAACTATATTCTTGTTTGATTTATACAACTCCAGTTCTGCTAAAAGTAATAAAAAAATCTTAAATCACCATCTGTGGCTAAGTCCAATAGTTTCTCTTAATACCTCTTCACTTACAGAAGAATATTTAAAAGGCAATTAGAAGGAGCACATCCAAATCCAATACCTGGAATCTGTTTCTTTTTTGGGTTTCTTAAAATGGATTTTTATCTTACTCTTTCAAAATTGTCTTTCAGGATAATAAGAGAGGTGTTCTTCAAAGTTTCCACAAAAATTTACTGTCTTCCATGCATTTATCTGTATGGTGCAGGACTCTGGGAATTGACAGTGTTTCTTGTTAACTTGGTATTAGTTGCATTTTGAACAGAATAAACACTAGGTTGAAAACTGACTTGTGTATTATCCCAGGAGATGCATGTATTATTAATTAAAGGGGTACACTCTCAGAATTTCATTGTAAAGGGACCCTAGGAAATATTGCAGATTGGATGATCAATAGTCTAGAGAGCTATCAATGTGAATCAAAGATTTTTCTGGTTTCCATTCTTTTAGTGACTTAAAAATTTAACAGCTGAAAAAAAGAATAAAAAGTAGGTTTATGAAATTACATTAATATAGTTGACCTGAAAAGAATTTATTTAGTAGAAAACAGAAGAAATAAAAGGAATGAAAAAAGGAAGAACAACATGGGCGAAATATCAGATAATAAAACCTTGTCAAAAGCTTTCTGAAAATCCAAATTAATTATATCAATTAATCAACGCTCATTAATGCCTTCAAAGTAATCTGTTAGATTTTGGGGGAATTACTGCCTATGAAAGTTTTTTATTCCTGTTGCCACAGAATCTGATACGAGCACTAGTATGTGCTATATTGTAGCATATAAAGTATGCTATGATAGTTTATATGTTGAGTTGGTAACTCACCAACTTCATATTAGACTTCCTTCACTCTTGAACAAATTGCCTGGTCCTGGCAACTGTTACTGTTCAATTTGTTAATTTGCGTTAGAATCTCTGCTACTGATGCTTTTTAAAAAAAAAAAAAAAAGATTTCTCCATCTTATCTCTTGTGAAGAAGGTAACCTTCCTGACCTTCTCCATAGAGAACACTGATGAAAGGATTCCCGTATCTTTTCTGCAGTGGTCTTCCCTTTCTTTAGTGCTGCTTTTGTACTTCGATAATCTACTGGCCCCACTGACTCTACAATTGTCCTACTTCTTCTGTGCTTGAACATATTTTTATTATTATCTTTTCTGCCTTCTGCAAGTTTCATCTTAAGGTGTTACCTGACTTGCTGTACTGTAGTCTTATATTTAACTTGCTAGCTCTTTTTTTCATATATGAAAGAGAATGACAATTTCTGTCCTTTCAGACTATTCCTTTAATGTCCTGAAATTTAAAATTAATGTGGTCATTTTTTTTAATTGTTGACAAAACTTTATTCAAAGATTCCAATATGTCATGATCACCACTCTTCATAGTCACCCCAGCAGGCATCTGAAAGTTTTGTACTGTGTCACTCTCAAAAACTATGAAATGGAAATTTGGAAAAACCCAATAATCAAGAATCTATGATGGATGTGCATGAATTAGTAATGGGTCATTGAGATGTACAAGATCAGAACTTGTTTTTGTCAAATTTTTATAATAGATGGGCACTGAACGTTGATTTCAGGATTATACTTCCAGTTAGTTTTTAATGTGTACGTCTTTTTCCTTTTATTTCAATTTATCCATAATACTTCAGTTTCTTCTTGGTAAAATTTTCTTCTTTATAATGAGCCATATCCTTAAGTTCTTGTCCAAATATGACTTCTTGTACCTATTATTTTATATTATGAAGCCTGACATGACTTCTTTCATCCAGTATGTGCCTGGGGTACTTAATTTCAGTGGTATTTTAAAATCCAAGCCTTTTCATCATATATACTGTTAAGCACATTAGTGAAGATTTAGATAGGAATAGAAATTATGAGCAGTATAAATTTCTGATGTATTTTGGGGGTATTCATTTTAAACAATGTTTTTTCTAGTGTTATTTTCTGGCTGCGCATTTGCAAGGTTTGTTTTATTCTATAGTTGTTTGCAGATGGTGTTACATAATGTTTCTACAGTTATCTTTCTTATGCAAATGATCATTGTAAAAAGGAAGGAATTTAACAGTATAAAATGTACCTTACGCATCTTGTAACATCTTACATACATCTTAGTAACTGAAGGTGACAATGTTTTAGCATAAGTATATCTTGTTGACACTTAAAAGTGCACAATTTTCTCATATTATTTTCATTATGCAGCTAAGCTAAATTGATTCTAAATTGGTGCTATGAAAAAACGATTTACCTCTTCCTTTCCCCCCCTTTTATATAGTAAAATGTGAGAGTTTTGTCTGGGAGGAAAATACCATTGCTACTATAATTTATTTGTTTAAATTTGTGACTATGCTAAGGAAAGTGCCTATCATATGCTCTAGGCATCATTGTAAAATTACTTTTCAGGAAATTAAAAAAAATCAGCAGTTTTATCACATCTACAGCCCAACCAATCAAAACCAGTAAAGACTATGTTTGTTGGTAGTTATTCATAATGATGCATTTGTTTGTAAGACCAGGGGTATAAATTATATATTTTAGAGAACACCTTTCTCAGGTGTCTCTCTTATTTTTGTTGTATTTCTTAATCAGAATGAAATTTCAAAGTAATTTCAATATGTACCTGGTTTGTTGTTTTGTTTTTGTTGTTGTTGTTGGGGTTTTTTAAACTACATTGTTCTCAGTCAATGAAATTGGTCTTAAACTACCAAGAATGAGTTGTAGCAGAGGGACTCTCAACAATGCCATTGAAATCTCAGGGACTAGAACCTCAGGTACTAGAGAAAAAAAAAAGGCATTATATTCAGTAAAAGACAGAATGAAGCTCCCAAATAAATGTAGTACAGGGTATGCCATGGATAGATCTTAGTTGGTATGTGTAGAAATACCTGGGAATTTTGCCTATGGTTACACCACATATGAATTATTGACCCTTTCTGCACTTGTGAAATAAAAATCATTTATAGTTTGACATTTTCCATATTAGGACAATGAGAGGCTGTCACATATACCTGCTTACAGTCCTATACAAAAACAAATGTGCAATTAAAAGTAATTTATATCCAAAAATCCTCTATTAGACTGAAAGAGAAACCTTGGACTGTTCAAGAGCGTGGTTTGTTTCTTGAACTAAAGGTAAAGCTCTGCACAAGCACAGTATGCAGGAAATCTTTCATACTTGATCTGCAGTTCATTTCTTACCCAGTCCCAGTCTGCTATTATTCTTCACCCAATGTTCTGGGGCTAAGATCAGCATTGATTTCCATTTTTTGCACTTCCATCAACTGTATACTCCACATAAAAAAAAAAATCAACCATGAATTTCATCATTCAGTGGAACTTTTCTTATGGACTAGATATAACATGGCTCACTTTTCCCATATCAAAACTTTTAAATAGAATCAAATGTTTTGGGGATATTGCTATGCAGAAAGGATTTTTTTTTCTTTCATTCTAGCCATAAGATGAGAAACTAACCTTTTCTACCTCCTATGGAAATTTCTTCCCATGCTCCTGCACAGTTTATTTTCCTAGACAGAAGAATTTTTTTCCTTGGGAGGAGAGTTGGGAAATAATTAAATCCTTTAAATAAAAAGCAGTACTTAGAAAACCAGAAAACAAAAACCTAGATTTATTGTATTTGACCTTCATGTTATAAAGACAAGACAGTTTTCAGAACTGATACTCAATGAGAATTGTTTCCCTGAAAAAGAAAAAAAAAATAATTAGAGTTATCTGAACCAAACATGATACATGACAGATAAATGCATGGCAATTTAGAATAATACAAGTTTAATCCAGTCTGGGCAACCTTTCCTTCAGGCACATCAAGTCCAAAATGTGTGCACTTGTATTCATTGACTGTTTTAGACAATCAAGAAGAGAAGGGGGGAAATAACAGTGAAGAGCACAATACCTTCTTGTCTGTCCTTTAGGAGGTACAGAGTCAATAACAGTTTTAAAACCTTATTAAAAGACAGTTCTTACAATGTGCAGCTACTAGCTGAACAAGTCTGTTGAATGACAGAACATATGACAGTAAAATCATCAGTGTTAAAATTTTTCATTTGTGTGAAATCCTTTAATGTTAGTTCTCCTTTCCAAATTTATGCTCACAGGAAATGTAGCTAGTTCTGGGATGCAAGGAAGAATGTAAAGACATAAAGCACTCACGTAGAGAAAAATTACACTGGAAAGATTAAAAGAGAAGAGTCTACGTAGTCTGCTGGAAATTAGTTGTCATCATATTGGAATGATGCTGGGTAAGAAAGCATGATGAACTACCACTGAAGTGCACCTGAGTTTGGCATCATGCTGTTTCATCAACATTGATTTCTCTTAGATAACAGTGCATTTTGAAGCCCAAGAGAAACTTTAGGGATATAAATGAAGGGGAAAAAATATACAGTGAGAAAAAGTAAGTAGTAAATACATAAACTCTATACATCTAGTGATCAGGGATGTTTTATATCTGTTGCTTTATATATAGTCCTTTTATTGAGGTGTTACTAGCTTGTACAGAATAATTAGAGAGTAGAGAATTTTGTGTTCTAATTCCTGCCTGAAACCCACAGTTTGCAGCTGCTTTATACACGAAGAAAGAATCAGATTCTGCTGTTTGAAGTAACCATTTTTCAGAACAGCACTGGCTGTGGGTGACAAGTAAACAAAAACGTGGAATATTTCTTGAGGGAACTGTTGGAGATTGCAGCTTCTTTGCCACACAGTCCCTTAACAGAAAGAATGAAAATAAATGTACATAGACCTTTTATGGTTCTTTAGGGGTATCTGCTTCTTTCCAAATCATAACCTGACTAATTTCAAGATTTCTAGGAATGTTATTGTCATCTTAAAGCAAGGGAAAATATGCCATCACCTAAAGTGACAAATTTGTTTTGTTAATGGAAACTCTTAATATGTGTTCATTTTAGTGGTATCTGACATAATTACTCATACATGATTAAGGAAGAAGGAAACAATATGATCATATCTATTCTATAACACACTAAGTAGGACTTCTGTATATCCCTAAGTGGCAATATAGCCTTTTAGAAAAAAAAAAAAGCTATCCCATCAGATATTATTAACAGTGTCAGTGACAGAGAATCAATTCCAATGACTGCTAAATTGTTTCCATTATTAGTTTATTATCATTAAAAAGTGTGCTGTGTTACTAGTTTGAATTTTTATGGCTTGATTTTCCAGGTCTTACATCTTTGTTGCGTCCTTGTGTGCTGGACTCATTATAAATAAGTTTTGTCCTGCTGTAGATACTCACAAACTGAGATCAATTCACTACTTAACCTTGCACTTAAATAGCTTGGTCCACTTCTTTCATGGTATGGCATATTGTCCAAATCTTTATAGGTTATCATTCATTCCAGTAAGACAAGTGAGTCTAGCTAGAGAAACCAAAAGAAGCTGAAAATCGCTCAAAAAATAGGAGTCTTATTTACTCTCCCTCTCCTCTTTTCCTTTCTCTGAAAAATAATAATCTACCCCATTAATCAGTTTTCTGTTAGAATAAAATCAATTTTACCCAAATTATTTTAGTAATTATTTGAACTGGTGTAACTTTAGCCAAATGTATTATAATAGGAGGATAATATATACAGTACATTCAAAGTATTTGATCTCTGTTCTTGCAAAACCTAATATTAATCCTTGTTAAAAAGGGGTGTGGGGGGATCACAGGAGTCTTTTTTTCTATTGTGGAGGATAAAAAGGAATGACATTGTCATCCTAATTTTCAAGAAAGATTTCCTGAATGCAGATACCAAATGATAAGAGACATGAAATAATTCTGATTCAATTGCTTGAGCTCAGACAAATGGTAACTTCTGTATTTTCTTTCATTAACCACCTGAGGATGTAAGGAACTGCACACTTAGAATCAGAGAATCATAGAATATGCTGAGTTGGAAGGGACTCATCAGGAGTCTCATTGAGTCCAGCTACTGGCCCTACACAGGACACTCCATGGATCACAGCATGTGTCTGAGAGCATTGTCTGAACACTTTTTGAACTCTGTCAGGCTTGGTGCTGTGACCACTTCTCTGGGGAGCCTGTTCCAGTGCTCAACCACCATTTGGGTGAAAAACCTTTTCCCAATATCTAACCTAAATGTCCCCAGACATGCCATTCCTCGAGTTCTGTCAGTGGTCATGAGAGTGAAAAGATCAGTGTCTGCCCCTCCATTTCCCCTCCTGAGGAAGCTGTAGACTGTGATGAGGTCTTCTCTCAGTCTCCTCCAGGCTGAACAGACCAAGTGACCTCAACCACTCCCTCTATGTCTTCCCCTTGGTATCCTTCACCATCTTCATGGCCCTTATTTGGATGCCTTTTAATAGCTTAATGTCTCTTTTACATTATGGTGCCCAAAACTGCACACAATACTCAAGGTGAGGCCAATACCACTGCAGAGTAGGGTGGGACAATCACCTCCTTTATCTGGCCGGTGATGCTGTGCTTAAGGATACTGTCTTTAGGTGGCTTCTGGCCTACTGAGCTGGGTGATTTGTGTCACTTGGAGTTCCTGAGTATCTAACACAGGTTTCCAAATTTTTCACTGAATGCGTGTGGCCTGAACATTGTGTTTGCAAAGCTTCTGTTGGGCTCCTGAGCTTCACCATAAGACATCCCATTACAGCTGCATTGCCTGAAAATTTCAAATGGAAAGTGAAGTTGCAGTCCAAAACTGAATGTCTCCATTTTGAATTGCTGTGTTTGGAAGATCCATTTCCTTTAAATAGTGCTCTGTGGGTGGACTGGACGCATTTCAAAAGCTTTCAATTTCTTTTTATTTTTCACAGGGGTTATTCACAGGGGTTTTTATCAATGGTTGGAGAAATGTCTGACTGTAAAATACAAATTTTTTTCTCAGAAAATTATCTTCTAGCACATCCTGTGGAAAGAAAACAGAATGATGTTCCTTCCACAACTTACTGTAAACTTCCTATAACAGTGTCATTTTGCAAAATGCTATCTATGATAATTAGAGCCTTCCCAAATCTTCGTTCGCAAAGCCTAGCCATGAATTTATGATAAACCCCATAAAGTGTTTGATGACTCATATTAATGAAGAGACTCCAAGTACACGAGAGCCAATCAACATCTTCACTTAATCTACTTCACTATGAACAGCAGCTGAGCAGCTCTATTTTAAATTATCTTTCCTATTTATTTTTCTGTGCAAAATGATGAGCAGTAAAATATTCAGTTTTACTTTCCTTCTTTCATAGTGACAGGCTAAAATAAAGCAAGTATCTTAATGAAAACTTTTCAACATGTTAGTAGTGAGACAAGAGTTAAAAACTAGTTTTTATTAGACTTCTTGACAAGTAAAAAATATGAGAGAGAAGTACTTAATTTTTTTTCGCTTACTCTAGAAAAAAATTTTTCTTATCTGTTTTTATCCACACTTTTGACAGCAGAAGGCTACTATCTGACTCCAAATAAGAAAACTAGATGTGGCTGTAAAGCAGTAAAATATAATGATGTAGCAAATTTACTCCTAGAGCTTTTTTCTATGATGGTGCTAAGTACAACAGTTGTCAAGAGAATTAAAGTAGTATTTCCTTTGTATAAAGAGCAAAACACATTAAAAAATATGGTGTGTTCTAGGAGAGAGTTTATTGTTGGGATTTCAACAGTTTTCATATTGGTAATTCTGCTCATCCCTTTGTAGCACGGTGTAACTACCACTGGCAATCTTAAATAGAAAATACACTTTGCATTGGAACAGAATATGTGTAATTTCAGACTTCAAGATAGACTAAGGTACCTCAAAGAAAGCTCTTCTTTGAAAAGTGAGAGGGAATGCCAAACAGGACTTAATTACACTAGATATGTTACAGAGTACTTTTTACTATTACTGGACATATTGCAGAATACTACAGAGAAAGCTTTTTATTGTACTAAAATATCCTTCTTAAAGATTCCCTTTTCTCTAAATGGCTTCAGAATCTTCTAGCTATACTTTTGGCCCCTTCTGGGCTTAGTGCTTGTTGTCAATTACATTCTGCTATAAAAATCAGAAACAATAATGGAACTAATGGTAAATGTTAAACAGGAAATAGTATGCAAAGATAACCATCGATCTGCTCCAAACTCCTTTGGAAAAAAGCATGAAGATGTTTCAGAATAAATGAAATCTATCTAGTAAGAGTTCACTTAATGCCCGTTCATCTTTGTATTCTGTACATATCTGTGTTGAAAAACCTGGAGAAGAATCTAGGTTTCTGCTTATTTGCAGTACTATTGCAGTTCTTGTTTTTTTGTTTCTCCAATAGAGAATTATTATGCTGTATATATCTGAGGCGTGTATGTATTATTTAATAATGATGTTAACAAACGCTAGAAGGAAGGGTTGAAATAGATTTCCATTATTCCCTTGAAATTATTGTATGAGAGGTTTAAAGAATTTCTATAATCTCACATCTCAGACATTCATAGTTTTACTAATGTAACATAGCTGCCAAGTAAAAAGATTAGGATGTATCATACACAGATTTTTCTCATCAACAAGTTATAAGACTGTTGGATGAGAACAGAAAGACACAACTTTTCTATTTTACTGTTGTTATTATCATTATTTAGGCTGTTAGCATGGTTGTGTTTAAAACTTAACCATGTCAGGAACTTTACAAGTTTAGGAAAAAAAATCCCACTTAGTAGTGTTATTAATAAAAATAGGGGGAAAAAAAGTAAGAAATGGAGATACAGACAGATTTTTAATTTCAGGGATGAATTACACTGTATGTGTTTTGCAGCAGGAAGTTTTGGTGATGGGGAATGGAGGAAAAGTAGCTTGGCAAGGCTTACTTGATATAAAATATATCAATATAGTTTTGTAAAAGACAGCATCTAGTTCGGGTAAAGGGAAAACAACAGATTCCTTTTTGGAAATAACCTGTAGTTTCCTCACAGTTTTGACAGAAAAAAGATCCATAGCTTTGAGTTCTGTCATACTGTTTTGTATTGAGGTTTGCAAGGGCCTGCAGATACCATAAAATTAGATCTAGGGGGAATTTTGCCTTTTGTATGAATTACTCAATGAACTTTTGTTTATATTCTATGCAATAAGAGGAAAAATAAGATAATGAAGCAGGTTGTGGCTTATGTGCATAACTAAGCAGTGGGAATATTTGAGTGGTTGAAATATGGAAGAGGGGGTTGAAGAGGATTATCAGACTTTGTTGTTTGACCTTGACAGCAGAGCATTCTGAGTGGCCCATCACATGGCTCTGGTGAGTGGCATAATTTTAGTAAAAGTACATAACTTTTGTGAGTGCCCTAATTTTAGTAGGAAATCAGTGATTTTCAGCTTGCCTTTGAGCATCAGATCCCAAGGCTTTTAGTTTGAACTTAAAAAAAAATCTGAAACTTTACTCTGCAAAGAAACATTTATAGGACTACAAACATGAAAAAGGAGGAAAAAAAATTAAAAACAACAACAAAGAAAAGACAAAAGCTGAAAATAACCATGTCAGAAGGAAAAGACAAGATTGCAGCAAGCAAGTAGAAAGCAGAGGGGTAGATTCAGAAGGTAAAGACAGCAGTTGCTGTTGAACTCTGCTTGAATTATTTTGTGTTACTATTCTAGTAACTTCAGATTCTCATTCAATCTCACTTTCCAATACCTGTCCTAAATCTATGTGGTCAGGGCGAGGTGAAATCTGTAAAGGTCTGACTGCAAAGTATAATGCCTCCCCTATCCACTGCTCATCTAAAGGATGTTTTTAATGGGTTGATCTCAAACCGGTTCTATATTTCTTTTCCACTGATGTAGTAGTATCTTCCTGAACTGCTTTAAGGGGATGTTTCACTAGATTCATTGTGTTTGGTTCTTCTGTGTAGTTTCTTTTTCAAGCTCTGTTTGCTTAGTGAAAGATGGTAAATAGGGCCCTATAGCAATTATTATACCACTAGATATCTGTCCTTTTGTAATTTTGGGGGGGAGGATGGAATAGGATTGAAGAGTGAGGTATGAAATAGAGTTAAATTGCATCTACTTTGTCCCCTCTGTTAATCATACCTTATGAAGTTTAATTTTGGGTCCTAAATATCTATTTGTCAGCCATTCCACTCCTGGTCTCTAAAATACTGTTCCTTTCATCAAGGGTTTGACAACTGCTACACAGTGTTTTTCTATGGTTTGGGGCTCCTCAGTGCAAAAGAGATGTTGATAAGCTGAAGAAGGTGCCATGGAAGACCTCTAAGATGACTGGGAGTGCTGAACCACAAGACATACAAAGACAGGCCAGAGGAACTTGATTCATTTAGCCTGGGAAAGAACAAGCTCTGGGAGCGGGGAAAATCTGATCATAGTCTGCCACCACATAAAAAAGGGTTGTAGAGCAGATAGAGCCAGATTCTTCTCAGATATCCACAATTAAAGGGCAGGAAGTGGCAGTCCCAATCTATAACAGCATGTAGGCATGTAACGAAAAAAGTTCTTCATCGTGACTGACCCTGTTGGACACGCTGCCCAGAGACGATCTGAAGGTTTTCAAAACACCTCTGGGTGAGGTTTAGAGGAACCTGGTCTACCCATGAGGTTGCTTCTACTTGGAAAAGGCTGCTGTAGTGAGTGGCATCCTGAGTCCCCTCCAAAACTATATTTTATGTAGTGCAAGTAACACAAGTATTACTGATCGAGTGTTATAAGGATGGACTGCTGAAAAACATACTAAGGCTTGGAGTGAGAGGGGATGTTACACAGTTGAGATGGAGATTGCTCATCCTCTTTCATCAGAAAAGAAATTTGGGTATGTTGGTAGTACAGATATAAAAGCACAGAAACTGAGATTAGTTTGACACTAGTTCTTCTCACGTAAATGGCTTTTTCAAGGGAAACCACCAGTTCTCTGCTCCTAAGTGTAAGAATAGAGTGAATTTACGGTATTTGACCTATTAGGAGACTGATGTTCTCAACAGACAATGTCATATACGTGAAAAGTGAATGAATGTAGTGGGTCTCAACAGAAACCTGAGCAAGTATCACAAGCATATGACAAATCTTGTTCACTCTGTCCATATAATTTGCTCCAAATATAGCTTAAATAATTTTAAAACTTTTTACAGTGCCTCGTGACACCTGCTAAGTATAGAAGATGACTAGTAAACTATAGAAGATACCTGAATGACTGTGAGCTCTGATCAAGAGTTCAATTATTTTTTCTTAAGAATATGTACTGTCTTGGCCACATATATTTGTCTTATTACTGTGATGCATAAAACAAAATTAATCAGATAATGTTAAACATTACGAACATTGGCATCTGGAGACTTCTATTTCATCTAAGTTCTTTAAGAAAGTCTGAGGAGATGTCATCAAATAGAGGAGATTTACTGAAGACATTTTCTTTCACACTGGCAATACAAAATATCTGACAATTTTATGTATTTTTATGAAGCTCTTTATAGAAGCTGCTTTGACAGGATTTATTTACTATTGTCTGTGTGTTCTTGTCATGCTATGTAACTTGAATTTACTTATGGCAGCTTATAGGTGTTAGTGGCAGGCATCAGAGGAGTTTTCAGGTTTCATGTAGTCGAGTTACAAACAGGATTCTAACTCTTCCCTCTCCTCCCTCCAACCTCACTTTCAGAAGCAAACATTATATATCATATTTATACCTGGCTAATGATGATTGCAGGGTATTACAGATCATTGCTTCTAGTGACAACTATGTATTGGATATATTCTGAAGCCACCAGATTTCTTTATTTTGCTGGAACCAGATATGAACAGATCTACTATAGCTAGTAAAAATAGATAGAAGAATTGGTTAACATAGTTTGAGATCAATATTGCCTAATTCTCTGGGCTTTTTTATTAGCAAAAAGAAGGCTTTCAGAACATGTTCCAGTGTGACAACGTGCAGTCATTTGGAACCACGGATGCCAGCACACAGCATGAACACTTCCAGTCTGTGACAACCTGCTTTCTTAAACCAACTGACTTTTCTTAAGCTAATTCCTTTTTTAAAAAGGAATGCAAGAGTTTCCAGTTTCTGGAAGCAAAGCGTATTTCAAAACCTACTGCAAAAACAATTGCCACTACTTTTTTTGTCATTATAGTTTATACCAGTTGATGTCTCTTCACTTTCTATGTTCATATAAAATATTCTACCTTTGTCTCCTGTACACAGCAATTTATTGTAATTGTAGACTTTCCTTTGACATCAGCTGATTGCCTCAAGCAATCATAAAGTACTCATGCACATATGAGCCAATCCCAGCAACTGAGACACCACACATAAGGAATTTTTTATTTATTAATCAATTTTCAAAAGTGATTATGTTACTTAGATTAAACCAATGGTGTTTATTCTGTTCAATGCTTTTTGGATGAAGGTTTTGCCTTCTGTGTTCTGTAAAGACTATTACTTTATTCTTTTGAGCAGTTGATTTGAGCTTAGGTAAGAGATGAAAAAGTTGATTTGAATGTCTTGGAGCATGCATAAAGGTATGTCAAGTAGTAGTTACTGAATTTTTCTGAAGGTTTTGTTATGTTTTATTTTTGTAACTAACCTTCAGATGCTTCTGTGAGCTTCCTTCCTTGTCTGTGAATTCTGCAAATGTAGAGAAACTAAGTATACATTGAAATTTTTCCCTCTAACGAAAAATTTTCCATGTACGAGTAGTTCAGAGGGCTAGATGACAATCAAACACTCAAAATAACATAAAATTTTGACAGTATCACAGTCAAGATTTACTTGCTTAAACTACTAAACACTATGGTGTTTAAAGAAAAGAACTAGTATTTTTTGATTTTTTTTTTATTGCCTAAAAACTTGAAAGTTTTGCTAGTCTTTGTAGTACAAAAATGTAAGTAGTAAGGCTGAACAGACTATTACATGTCAACAGAGTAGCAAACAGCTCCCAGGAGCCTGTCCCAATATTAGATCTAATATTAGTTCTGTTGGACTGTTTATTTTTTTGTGTGCTTCAAGCTATGAGTTTTTATCCCAGTGCAAACACATTGCTTTTGGAAATATTTCTTGAGAAATCCTCTTTGTACTATCTTCTGCTCTTGTAAGCTGGCTATAAAACAAACAGAAGTGTGGTATGCTAGCTAGTTTAGCTAACTAAGTCATTAATGTTTTATGGTATGAGATCAGCAGTTGTCTTCTTCCAAGATTTCTTTCCTTATCCTCTCTGTTCATCTTATATGGATGTAAGGATTAACAGAAGTTCATAACACCTTAAGACTTCTGGTCTTTTTCCTAATGATTTTGGTCTGATCTTTTTCCTAATGATTCTGGTCTGGTTCATAATAAGGAAAAAATTATTAAAGGAAAGACCAATAGTCTTTTCCATTCATTATTTTGCTTAAAAAAATTTGTGTACCCTCCTTTCTGTCTCTAGCATAGTGGCAGTCAGGAATTTCTCATTAGATTAGGAGGAAACACACAAACAAACAAACAAACCCCACCAAATAAAACCAAACCAAACAAACAAAAAAACCCCCAAAAAAACCCAATAAAAAACCCAACCAACCAACCAACCAAAAAAACTCCCAACTGATTGCATTTATGAGTTTGGAATAAATGGCATAGGAAATTATTATAGGTACTTTCCATGAGAGTTACTTTAACAATTATTCAGTTGATATTACCCTCTCTGTAGATATTTCAAGACTCTATGAGAACTACTTTGCCATGTGCGTTCACTGTTAAACAACTGTAAGAAATTACACGCTTGTAGTGTTTTGCCCACAGTATGCTAGCAGAATAGATTCTTGATTCAAGGCTTGATTTCAACCAGTTCTCTGATTTTCTGTATTACAGCACACTCGGTCCTCACCACCAGTCCATGGGAATGTTCCTTCTGCCCCATTCTGACACTGGGCTGTAAGTCTTTTTCTCATTCTTTTTCTTTTTTTCTTCCCTGCAGGCTTCCTGTTCACTTACTACACTCTGTAACCTCTTAATCTTCTGTCCCCAGGCTCTTAGCTCCTACATAACGCAAGAGCAAGCCTCAAGGAAGTTCTTTTAACACAGTCACTCTTTGTAAAGGAACTTAAAGGACAAACTGAGAGCAAATGTACTGTGTCTATCATAACTTTTCAGGTAGGTAGATGGAACAGGGAAGGAGAAGGAGATTACAGAAATAAAGAAGTTAGAGAGAGAGTTGTATGCATTGATAGAGATTCAAATGTATTAATGCCTTTAACAAACTTTTTATGATAAATTATGGGGAAATGTGGTTGAGGCAATATGGCTTTCAGTAAAGGGATTTCTGTAAATAAATTAACAATTGAAGGAAGTGTGAATCAAAGAGAAATAATTCACAGATCACACTTCTTGGTGTTAGATTCATTTTTTTTGAATGTTATAGAGGAAATTGTGTGATCTATAGAAAAATGTAGTTGGATGGTCTATGAAAAAAACTACCAAATGTAAACATAAAGGTAACCGAGATAAAAATGCCCTCTGTTATGAGACTTTATTGCCCTAAATGCTGAATCCTGAAACACCTTCTGCATCCTTCTCTCTTGCAAAATGTAGCTTACCATTAGGAAAAAATTTCATCTTGCCTGCATTAGCCAGATTTATCTCAGTTTAGAGGTGTTTTAGTATGATTAACAACCTGCATTTTGCCTTCCTATTATAGCAAAGTATCCAAGAGTAAAAAGTGAATGTGGTATTTTTGCTACTTTCTCATAACTTGATTAATAGTAAATAAAATTAAGTTTGAAGAGTTTCAGGATGTTGTGCGAGAAACATATGAGCCTAGGCAGAGGAAAGCAACTGCAGCAACAGACATGAGCCAAATGACTCTCGTCTACTTTACACCCTGCCATTTGGCACAACAGTCCAATTGAAGTTGACCACTGCAATAAATTGCTGTACAATTCTTTAGTGATAGTTACATCCTTTCTGTAGTGACTGATGCAGTTAACAAATGTTCCTGGAGAATGAAAAACAGCTTTGAATGTCTGTTAACAAATCATTTCATAACAGCCAAAAATCTAGAGATACTTTGTATGAACTTCCTCTCAAGAAACTGAGGAATGAAGATTCCTTGCGCCCTGTGGAAAATCACGCTCAATTCAACCAGTTTTAGGCAAAAGAGGAAACAAGGTAAAAACATATGCAGAATTGATTAGACCAATATTTTGAAATATCCTTTTTTTTCCCCCTTCAAAAAAATACAAGAGCCCCAATCCCACAGGCTGGATTCCTCTTATAACCAACTGAAGAATTTGAGCTTGGGTGCCAAAAAATAATGGAGAAGCTGTGAGTAGCTAGCTCTATCCCTGACAAAGGAATTTGGTCTGTTATTTCTGTCACTCCCTCTCCTTCACTCTGAAATTTCCAGGCATGCAGTCAGTATCCTGTACTCATAATTCTGAGAAACTCCCAGTCTCTACTTAGTGGCTTTATTCTAAACTCTAAGTATCTGGAGATGCTGGTCTTTATGCCTCAGTTTAAATACACTTTCATGCTGAGATTTTACGAGAGGCAGTTCCCCATTGCATCTTACCAATACAGGTACCTGTACAGTGGCGTTTATAATTTCCTTGTTGGTTACAGGGATGGACGGAACAAAAGAAAACACAGCACATTCACTTTAGAGTTATACATCAAGTGAAAAGAATTGCTCTGAGGCTGAGATGATCCCCAGAGCATACTGGATCAGAATAGAAAAAGTGATAAAGCCTTGCGTCTTGAAATGTGAACAGCATTCTTATGATATATTCTGTTCTTCTTTGACAATTCCACTTTTATTTCCCCTTTCTACATAAATAATTTATTGCTTTCTAGTAGGTGGAAGCGTGATGTTGCATAATTTGTTTGTATTTTCCAGGGGAATAATAAAATAGACTTCCTTCCTTTGTTTTATGTATAAGTAGTAATTTATGTTTTTAACAGAATCTGAGTGACACGTAGAGAATTATGTATGGTCTCCATCTATTGCAAAAAGACCCATAAACAGTGCTCCAAAACCAGCATTCCATTGTCATTTGCAAGATTATATGCCAGCTGCAGTAGAAGCAGCATTCAGTTGATTTGTAGCAGGATTTGCAGCTAAGACTGTTACTTAACCAGGCAGAATTTGAGCCCTGCTCTTAGTGGCAAACCTCAATATCTCTAGTTCACATACTGCAACTGTACTGGAGCTTAACATGTTGCCTTTAAAAAGCAACTGTGATGCATAACTCAACTACTTACTTAGGTCTGTTCTTTAGGAAGTGCTCACTTATGCTTGAAATGCATCAGCTTCAGAAGTGGTGTGATTCAATATAGCCAGTGAAAGTAACTTGGTTCCTCAGTTTGAAAAGCCCTTGCTGGGAAAAATCTTTTTAGCAGCTTGGAACTATTTGTCTCCTGACAAAGTTTGGAGTTTTCAGCCAGCTGAAGGCATGGTTTACTATAAATTAATATCTTGCATCAAATTAATACTGAAACATATATGTATAGATAACACTAGGAAAGCTGTGAGAGGGTTTCACTTGCTTTATGTGATGAAAGTAATAATGGGAAGAAAACGTGAGCTATGCAGTAAACTGCAGTCTGCTTTATAAATAGCAATTGTCTGTCTAATATGAAAATTCGACTATATAATTGTTTATGTTACACTTCAAATATACTGACTGCGGTAAAGAGAACCCAGTTGCTGATCCCATTCTTACTTTATTTAAGCTCTGTGTAAGTATTTTGGAATGAAGCTTTTCTACACTTTCACACTTTTTGCCGCATCTATGCAAGACTTACAGCTGCATATTTAATTGATCTACAGTTAAACACTTTCTCTGAAGTGAAAAACATTCACCCTTGGTGTGTCTCTTCACAGCTTCTCTACTAAATGCTGTGCAGATTCTGCTATGTAGTTCCCAAACTGACAACCTACTACAGAGGAAAGATAAGGAATTTTTTTCACTTGTTCACAACTGAAGTTCTTATGAACAAATTTATGTTTTCAGAAGAGAACTAAACTTAGCTTTCAAAGTATTCTCTATATACAGCAAACTCACAAATTCAAGCAGTTCAATGGAAATGGAGTAAAATTGTCTGGTTGCGTGTTTTCCATTAATAGCTGAGTTTCAGTCATTAAATTTATTGAGTGGAAGTTGTCCCAGTATTTGGTCAGTCTCCATAGATCTATTTAGATTTTAAAAGTGCCAGGTTAGGTTTTAATTTGGGAATAGAGACCATACAGGACAAAATGCTTATCAGTATGTTAGAAGAAAAAAAAAAAGAAATCATGAAATGAGGTAAAACAACTCATATCTTCTCTTTTCTTCAGAAATGTTTATCAGTTATTTATTAAATCAATATGGGTTAATAAAGTTATTTAATCATTTTTTTCTAATATCTTTAAAAAAAGATCAGTTTTCTTGACCTCTGTTGACATGCTTCCTGTGTTTTCTGGACAGATTCTGTTCTGCACTAAGGACAAAACTTGGATTGTTTTCATATTAATCTTAACTAGGACAGCATTAATACCATGTTGCTATTTAGGGGAAAAGAAAAAAAAAGAAAAGAAAAGAAGTGATGATTACCACTTCTGAGTGATTTTACAAATGCCTGGGAAGATGAAAAATTTTCCAGCAGTCTCTTGGGGTGTCAAACATTAATTCTCTCAGTCATAAGCACACTGAGTCTTTTCTGGTTTTAATCACAGTTGCAAACACTTCACACCTCCTTGGTGCTTTTGAAATTAAAACTGCATACAGATCTGTCAAAGCAGGTATGAGATAGA
This sequence comes from Pipra filicauda, assembly GCF_003945595.2. Taxonomy (NCBI): domain Eukaryota; kingdom Metazoa; phylum Chordata; class Aves; order Passeriformes; family Pipridae; genus Pipra; species Pipra filicauda. Next base: position 513,334 of record NW_024104579.1, read on the forward strand.
ACAAACATTTTGGGCTTAGAATCCTTAACACTACTTTGTGTGTCCTTTTCTTTGTAAAGAGAAACACTGTCTGCAGAAATATATGAGTTAGAAATGTTCCACTCCCAGTTTCAGGGAGGATGGAGGACACTTGCACTTGCTTTTAAAAAACAGTTAAGAAAATAATAGTTTTGAAGAAAAGGGTTGCTTTTGTATGTAGAGGAATATATTGTTGCTTCCTGGAAAGGTATGGTGGCTATGAGTAGAAATGCCTATCTACAGCTATGAGCCATTCTATTCGAAAGAGAATCTTCCAAAACAGTTAGATCTCTTTCCATGATCAAGTTTTAAAACAGTGCTTTTGAAGCGGGAGAGATTGTATTGTGTTAGTATTTACTTATTTCTGCTAGATGGGGATTAAAGTCCTCATTTTCCTTATTTTTACTAACAGCTGACTCTATCAGAAAACATTATTAAGTTGAAGAAATGCTTCATATACTCAGTGTGAAATCTGAAAAGGTTATCTGGTCTGATTTCTTATGCCAGTGTCATTCTGTGAACACAGAAAAGAACGAAGTTAGCCTTTGTCATTTTCCCAATTGCACGTATAAGTAAACAAAATCAGTTCTGGAATGAGGAGTTAGTATTTTCTCTTAGAATTTTGAAATCCTTATATGGTGGAGAGGATCGGTAACACTATATTAGGAAAAAAATATCTGAAAAGAAGAAGGTGCTTGCAGTATATGCTCATGATCTTTTTCAGCAATTCCGAATGGACCTGGAGGGAGGTTCAGGAGTTGTCAATATCTATTAGTAGCTCTGTTGTGAGCTTACATCAGTTACTTTTATGTTAAGCAAAATGCTTCTTGGGAATTAAATATACATATATATATATATATATATATACATATGTAAAAGTGAGTGTCTGTGATCATATAATTAAATAATTATTATCTCCAGGTTAAAAAAGCACAAACATAAAATGACAATTAAAACTTGAATTGTTACTGTTTATTTTCTCATTCCATGACACATAACTATGAGACAGCTGCTGTTTCATTTGTCTCTGCTGTTGGTCCCCTTGGTCACTGTGGACATCTCGTGTAAAGTCTGAGTCCCCAGTATTGCTCATCCACACCTCCACTTATTCATTATGCTCTACCATTTCCCTAGTGTGGTGGTGAAAAATATTGTCTTAGTAAGAGTGAAACCTTTTCAGAGACTTGGGTAGGCTGCTACAACGTTTTCATGTTGTAGAAGTTATACTCAGATAACTTTGTTACGCAGTGCCCTCAAAGATTATGTAATTCTAGGAGAGCATACAAATAAATCTTCTGTTATTGAATCTTGTGTGCTGAAACAGAATGAATTGTTCGCTTGTTTGTTTTTCTCCTTGAAGTTTTAAATGCTGCAATGGACAGATAAAAGAGAATTAGTCAAGGAAGCATTAAACAGAGAAACAAGTTAAAACTTTGTCTAATATGATTGAAGTATTCCCCATGCCTGAGTGTTTCAGTCACTGATTCTGTTGTTTGGTAGGGTTTTTAAGCTTTACTAATGGAAGAGATCTTTTACATCTCTTCCTTTTGAAGTTTTCACAGATTTTGTACATACACTGTGGATGGAAAGGTCTGCAAATTTGGAAATTCTACATTTGTGCAAGCAAGTTTCGCAACTGTAAAGAAAAAACTATGTCTTGATATTATATTGAAACTTCACTGTGCATTTGTAAATCTTGAGTGTTTTGACAAATGTTTTGCAAACATAAAATAGCTCTCAGAATGAAAAAAAATACAGCTTTAGATAACACTATGGAAAGAAATATATGGGAGTCTTAGAAGTTATGTGCAGCTGATAATAAATGAGCAGAATGTGGATGATTGATTTGTCTTACAGGAGGGACTGTTGTAGGTAGGTAGGGTGCTTTGCAAAATAATAGACCTTGCATCTGTAATAGATCAGAGGTAAGTCACAATAACAGGTAATGAGCTGCGGAACCACTGTCAGGTGCTTAAGAGGTAACAGAGGAGCAAAGAGAACACTTGAATCTTTAGGCACAGAAAAAACCTACATGTATTATATATTAAAAAGTCACCATGCACTCATAATTCCTTCATCAAACTGCACAATTTGATTTCAAAACCAGGATAACATTTCTGTTGGACAGAAACCTGTCTGTATTGATACAGTTCTGAGGTTTCTGCTTAACAGAGAGCCTTAGAGAAAGGAAAGATATTTGCCATTAAGCCCTCAAAAAAATTTGTGTTGGGATAATAAACTCAGATATAACTTTTTAAGCTTGTAATGCAAAGGGAAAAGTGTTCTAAATAGCTTTCATCTGCAAACAGATTTGATAAGGTGCCAGAAAGTAGAAGTTTGGCTGCATAAAATGAGTCACCAACTTTAAGGGTATAAAAAAAAGATGAATATGATGCAGAGATGAGATAGGATGTGCATGCCACAGTACTGAAACTTTATCTCAATGCAACTGGAGTAATTTGCAGCATGCAGCTTTGCTATCTAATTTCCCTTGTGTTGTCTGAGAACAAGTAAGAGGTAAAAGGCATTCACTAAACTTTGAAGTAAGTATGGCATGTTTTGTGATCTTTGCTTTTCATATTAGCTAGCTGATCCAGTCAGGTGCTTCACCTGAAGCAGCCTTGCAATTCTTATCCAGTCATGGTCACAGTCACCTATCAAGTGGACAAGCAAGAGGGGAAAAGAATGGATAAAAATAGAAATATTAAGGATCAGATTTGGTTGATATGATTTTATTTACTTCAGTGAAATTACTTAGTACAATTTGATCATATAGTAGAAAGAATATCAAAGTGTGTCCATGTGAAAGCCTGGCTTATTAAGACTATATACAAATAACGATATCATGTTGTAACACAGAGATGTTTTTGTTATTGCTGAGCAGTGTTCATACAGAGCCAAGGCCTTTTATGCTCCTCACCCCACCCCACCAGCGAGGAGGCTGGGGGGCACAGGACACTGGGAGGGGAAGCAGCCAGGACAGCTGAAAACTACTGACCCGAAGGATATGGCATCATATGGCATCACCCTCAGCAATAAAACTAGGGGGAGATCAGTGGGGGTCCTACTGCTCAGGGACTGGCTGGGCATCTGTTGTTTGGTGGTGAGGAATTGTTTTCATTTTTATCACTTGTCTTTTTTGGTTTCGTTTTCTTTCTCTTTGATATTTTCCTTGTCATTGACAGTTGTTATAATAATAATTGTTATTATTATTATTGTACTGTTTTTGTCTCAACCCATGAGTTTTCTCACTTCTACTGTTTCAATTCTTCACCCTCCCACCCACTTGCTTTATATATCAATACCTGGCAAATGGAATGGCAAAATTATTTTTGAAGACAGATGACTGAAGTTGTATTAATGGAAAAAATGTATTTATATTTTTATAATTAAGATAAGGACAGACTTGTGGAATACTCATGAAAGAATCACCTAACTAAATGCTAGCATTACTAAATATTCAAATGTCAATATTACTGACATTGAATTTGTCTCTATGACATGTATTTGCTGTTCCAGACGTGAAAAGGCTCTTGCTAAACAGCACAGAACAATTTATAAGTCTCTATTTGTACAGAAATTGCTTATTTTGTATGTTGGAATGAGAGGGAGCTTTTTTCTTTCATTGAGTGCTTTTTTCTTGTTGCAGAAGATTCGGTGTTCCATGATAGTGAAATAAGTAAAAAGCAGAGAGAGAAAAAGCAATGGAAACAGACAGAAGGGAGGAAGGGGGAAGATTTCTTATGAGACAAGAACCATTTAATAAATTATGAGTTAAAATAAAAAGCTTAAAAAAAGAATTTGCATGTTATTTCAAATGTGCTCACAGAAATACTATCAATATACAGAGGAGTTTTTATTACATGTTGATTCTCAGAACTGAGAGCTCTTAAGGAACTACAGAAAAAAAAGAAACTACCTCTCTTAAACTTAGACGGGATTCAAAACACATTTATCTTATTGCAGTGTAAAAACAAAATTGGATTCAGTCTTCCGGCTCAAGAGACCTTACAGAAGAAGACCTTTATTCACAGGTGATTCAAACTGCATTAGTCTTTTAGCCACATGCAAACTGCTCAATCCAACTTTTTGGACTAAGTGACCCTTTTCAGTAAATTACAAACATCAAAGAGCAGAATAACATTTAAAATAACTCCTGTTACAAAGTGGAAGCATATGTCTGGATCAAAAGTCAGTCCATTGTCAACTAGATTCCCCATAGCTGAGGACAGCAATGATTGTCTTCTGAAGGATGTGTGAACGAAAGGCTTTTCTCAAAAAATTTGATAAATGTTTTTCACACTGAGAAAACTTTTAGGTTGTAAGTAAAAAGCACAGGTAACAAAACACTCCAGTAATGCACAGAAGTGTGTACTGAGACAACGCACAGAAAATAATCATACTTGAAGTTGGGTTTGTTGCATAGAGAAAAATAAAATCACTTTAAGTACTGAAAATAAAATACTATTGATGTAATCATACGAAGATGATTACAAAAGTAAAGACTAAAAGAGTTTAGAGAGAGAATAAGGGTTATATAAGCAACTCCTAAAGAATTTTTATGGTGCTTGCTTTCTTAATCTGTATTGTACTATAAAGACTTTGCTTTGAAACACTTCACTAATATTAATGTTGAGAATAGGTTGGATTTTTGTGTATTTGGTTTTTAAGTTTGTTTGTTTGTTGAGTTTGTTCCTATTTTAATATTGTGCCTTTTAATTACAGTATTACAAATTAGATGCACAGAACAAAACCTGTGTTCTGAGTGTTCTGGATCATAGGACAAAGTGATGATCCTTTCCCATAAATTTCTCAAGTGGACACAAGAGATAGATATGCATAGTGAGGAGTTAAAGGAAGTAATAAGGAAATGGAAAAATATTAGAAAATATAATGCTTTTTCTTAAATTACTATTTACTCACTATTAAATTCCAGAACATAACTAGGCTGCTGATAAACCTAATTGATCAGTTTGTTTTCTCAGGGCAGCCTCATAGTGTTTCAAGCTCTGTGTGTTATGGCAGTGAGGCAATTTTTAAAATTGGTATAATTGTCACACAGTAAGGGACACATCAATGAACTCAAGGCTAGTTTTCCGGATCTGATCCAGAAGGATGAGAAGAATGCCCATGTACACAGATTAGATGGGATCATATTTCTCTTTTTCCTCTTTAATAAATCGGTCTACTTCATAAAAAGAGGACTGTACTTCCTGATGGGTTCAGTTCATCAGACACAGAGAATGATTATTATAGTTGTGACTTATAGATGCTGAGCCAGTCATGAAAGCCACTGGTTTAATAAAAGAGAAAATTATTCAAAAATGCTTACACAATTTTCAGAAAATCATGCATAGCCAAGCAAATGCCAGCTTATTAATTAACACAGTTTTTCTTCCTTATGCTCTGATTATTTTGAGCATCAAAATGAAATTAGTGCTTCATGTTTATATGCTTTCTGTCCTTGTTTTGGCTGGCATGGAGTTCATTTTCTTCACAGTAACTGGAACAGTGTTGTGTTTTTTGGATTTAGTATGAGAATTGTGTTGATAACATACTGATATTTTAGTTGTTGCTCAGTAGTCCTTGCCTCAAGTCAAGGACTTTTCAGTGTCTCATGCTCTACCAGTGAGGAGGTGCACAAGAAGTTGTGAGGGAGTATAGCTGGGACAGCTGGCTTTGCACTGGCCAAAGGGATGTTCCATACCATAGAACATCAGATATAAACTAGGGGGAGTTGGCCGGGAGTGGTCAGCTGTTGCTCAGGATGGGATGGGCATTGGTCAGTGTTGTTACGAGATGTTATTCCTCTCTCTCTCTCAATGTCTCTCTCTCTCTCTCTCTTTCACCATCATGATTTTACTTTATTCCAGTTATTAAACTGTTCTTATTGCAACCCACGAGTTTTCCCTTTTTCCAATTCTGCTCCCAGTCCCAGTGGGGCAAAGGAGGGAAGGATGAGGATTGACTGTTTGGTTCTTCATTGCTGGCTCTGGTTAAACCACAACAGTGCCTTAAACTTCTGTTTCTCAGACCTTTGGAGTCCAATGCAGAAAAAAGTCAAGGGAAACTTTACACAGTACACCTTTAAGGGTAGACTAGTTGTAGCCATTAAATTGCTTCTCTAGGATCTCTTGTTCATCTGGCAGAAAGTAATTTGTTTCAAAGGTCAAACATTACTGGTGGCAGGGACCACAGCATGCATCTTTCACTTAGTTGGGATGGAGGTACCTTAATTGAAAGGCTGAAAACACATTCATTTCTGTGTTTTCTCTCTAGCCTTATAGGTCTTCATTCCTACTTACAGGAATAGGAATGCCTCTGGTTCAACTGAAGGAAATGTGGAAAATGCCTGATTAGCTCCAGTTTCTAGTGATGAATTGGACTACCTTCTATTGATTTACAGGTCAAACCTTAGAGACAGTCTACAGAGATGACTAAAAATTTCCATACTCCTAGTTTCCATTACTTCTTGGAACTACAATTACTGATCTCCTTATTTTTAATACAACTTTTATTGCTTTCCTTCTAATTATTTAAATGAAATCTTACAGAAAACCTTTTTTTACACCCCTTTTATTCTTCTACTTAAGTTTTCAAGTAATTTTGTTTTCACATTGGGATTATTTCCATCTCTCTTAATGATATTGTTTTTATTTACTCACATCTATATCAGTCACATCTCATCTTTCTTCAATCTTCCTTCCTTTGAGCTGACTCCTAGGTGCCTACTTTGCTGGGGGTTTTTTTCTGTCTATGTAGTTTATTTCTCTGTGTCTTAACTACTACCATCCTATTCATGATCTCCAACAGGACTAATTGCTACCCAATTTTTAATTATTTAAGTTTTGACATATTTCATGAAGTCTCAGGTGCATCATTTTTGCTGTTGCCTAGCAGGTTGCTGATTTTTCATCACGAAAAAAAAGCAATTTTTTTCTAATTTTCATGTTTTCAGTTGAAATAATATTTTTTCTTTTCTTTCTTTAAAAAAAGTAGACACTACATGCAGCAGTGTTAGCATGTTGAACAGTCATTCCCCTTTTGTTCTTGGTGTTTTTACTTATTGCTTTAGCTGGATGATATATAGGAGATGGGATTGGGTCTAATGTATGTATATATTATTCATGTGTAGTGTACTGAAAGAGAAAGTGTTATTTGTCTTCCGATTGTATATCATATATGAGTTATCATCAATTCCTTTTTCTTTCCAGGGTTTTTACTTTTCTGTCTTAGAGATGACTGCTCATTACACTGCTCTCTATTTACTGCTATCTGTACTTCTCTCCTTTTGTTCTATTATTTAGTATTATTGTGTCAAATCATAGCTTTAAGGCAAAATTTGAAGAAACATCCACTTTTGAAGTATATCCACTGTGTTTTCTGATGTGCAGCTGTAAATCTAAAATTATAACATTTCCACCTTCAGGAACTTCTGTAATACTTACTGAGCTTATACGGAAAAATATCAATGGCAGATGTTATTCATTTTACTTGGGCCCTGAGTTGTTACCTATATGTTGTGAAACCACCATGACACTTGCAACTTTGATGCTTTTTTACATATAAAATAAAATGTTGGTCTTAAGTATCTATCAGTAAAAAAGATTCTCAACCAGGTTTTAAATGTTACTTTAGCTGATTATTCATGGTCCAATATTGCATTGTCTCGAAGTTTTTTGTAATTAAGAGTTAAGCTTGTCTTTTAAAAAGTATTTATAGTTATGAAAATAGCACAGAATAGCACAGAATGTGTTAGCCGATTCTTATTTAAAATATACTTGGACTTCACAGTGTTGAATCGATCTCTTCACATAGGAAAAAATTATTTTCTGTTAATTAATATGCTGTGTAAGAGGCTATGTTGGATAGAAAAGTTTGAACAAACCTTGTTCTTAAAATAATTTGCTGTGATCTTAAATACTGGAAAGTGGGCAGGATTCCAACATTCCTAGTTCACTTTCTATCCATGTGTGGGTAAAGGAGAAGTCTGGTTAGACTACTTCTTTGTCCCCAAGATATGGTTAGTCCTAAGCAGTTAGACTGTGGCTTCTATATTTTATAAAAATCAGTAAAATTATTTCAAGAGGTCTAAATAAGTTCTGGTATTTCACTTGTTCTTTATAAAGTCAGGATATCTCTACAGGATGAAAAAACCAAAATTTTTGTCATAAGCAAAATGATGGTACAAGTTTGTTGCCAAGAATTAAATAGAACCCAAAACTAGTAACATGGTCTGAACTGATTTAAAGGAGACACCTCCTTTCTAGAAATTATCCATCCGGCCATAAAGATACACATATAGAGTATTTCCTATGCTTTTTTTAAAGACTGCCAGATACAGGGTAAGCTCAACTGCCATTCCCCCAAATCAGCTAAACTAAAATTATGTGTCCTAAGTTTTGGCTTCTTTACAGAAGCGATACGCAGCCAGGCTTGCAAAGGAAGTAAGGAGTTCATAGGAATTCAGGAGTTCAGAGTTCCTCATTTTTGTATTGTTAAGTATTTTTGTTTGTTGGAGTTTTTTTAACACATCAAATTTTTCTCTCTCATTTAATGTAAGATCTACTTAACTTCAGAGTTTCTGTACAGAAACTCAAATGTTATGTGCCACAGAAGAATCCATGATTGTCTTTATTCAAACCTGAACATGAATATATTCTGAGGATTTTAAATCCCTCGTATTAACAAAACTGAATTTCACAGAATTAAAGAATTTTTCAGGTTTGGAAGTGACCTTTTGAGATCACCTAGTTCACCCACATTTTCCACCTCTCAAGCAAGGTCAGAGGATAAGATTATTTAGGATGTGTCCAGTCAGTCTTTAAATGTTACCAAAAGTGGAGAATCCACAACTTCTCTGAACAAACCTGGGTTTGTCTTTGATCATCCTCCCAGTAAAAATATTTTTTCTCATGTCCAAATGGAATTTCATGTTTTTTATTTTAATTTTTTAATTTAATTTAAATGTCCATTGTCCAATTTCATCCATGAAGAAGCTGATGGAAGCTCTGGCACAAAATAATTGCGAGTAAAGAAATTTAAAGATACTGATGATATTCATCTGGTATTTCCTCTAGGCTCATAGATTGTGGAATTTCTTTTACTTTCTACCAAGTTCCCTTTTAGCCAGTAAATCTGGAAGCAGAGAGAAACTGAAATAGAATTACTAAATCCTAGTAAATTGCATTAAAGTTGCATTCATGCAACAAAATAAATCAGTGCTAAAAATAGAAGTATTTCAGTATATTAACTCTCATAATAGGTACCAAGGGTTTCACACATCATCCCTTTACTGGTCCCTCTTTCATGCTTTCTGAGGGAAAGGGTTCCAGAAATATGTAAACCTTTTAGATGCACAACAGTAAAACAATCTCTTCAAAATTACACACATGTTGTGAGTGCTTCTGACAAAGTAGAAACCAAGCAGGTCTAATGTCTTTAAGCATGATTCAAAATCTCAGCAGAAAAAGAAAATCAACATTTTTTATAAAATAAGGACGGGATAATATATTTATTTTTGTACTTATGTTTCAAGTTCAACAAGAGATCTACACCAAGGCAATGCACATCTTTTTCTAACTCTCACCCCACGCTCCCCAGCCCTTAATCTTCATTGTCATAAATCAGTGTGTCAGCCTAAAATATTGAGAGTGACTTGGGATATTTGTCTAGCCATACAGCACAGATGGACAAACTAAGAGACTTGGTAGTTAGCAGGTGTTGATTTATGCTGAATTCAACAACATTGTTACAGGCTTACTGCTGTAGTTATATTTAGGGTTAATATGGTAAAAATCTCTGCATCTCCTTTTGCCAAGGCGAGGCTTTTCGACTGATTTCTGAGGGAGAAAGTATGAGCCAATGCTGCAGTTTTCTAAACACAGAGACCTACCCTGGAGGTTATGTAGGATTAGCAGTACAACTTGAAGAAAAACCTTGATGTTGATAATGGGTTTCATTCTCTGAAACCATGCATGTTCTGTGTTTCTTTCCATCCATGCAATGACTTATTGGGGCACTGTAGTGGTTTGGTAGAGCCTTGTGCTGCACAGCATGAGGGAGTAAGGGCAGTAAGGATCATTCTGCCTCTCTCTATATAAGGTAGATCAACTACCTTCTCTATCAATCCTGGCAAAAAAGTATGTAATGTACATTTTTCTTGGTTTGTTACTCAGAAGTAATGAAGCTCTTCCAGCTCTCTGTTCCTCAACACAATTAGCATTGTTATTTGGTGCTAAGGTTAATGTGAGGTCTGAAATCTCACAGGGCAGTCACAATGTGTGGGAATCCCATTTTTTGGTGGAATTAAAGACTGGTATCTAATGGTTAGTGGTGTTTGACTCTCTATGGCAATAGTAGGAATCAGATATCTAGTAATATGTAGACTCCGAACTGTAGTTGTTCTAATAGAGGATGTAGTCCCATCCCAGAACTGGTTCTCTGTTTGTACTTTTTTATATATGTGGCTTGCATATGACTCCTGAATCTGGCTCACTACTGCTGATGACACAAATTTGTGTATAACTTTCATGTCATATATCTCACTTAGATTTTGACTTTCTGAGGAAAAATCTTTTTTAACTTTTTCCTATTACATTATTGCATTGTGTCGAAATACACTGTCATAGTCACTTGCTGCTCAGCTGCAATAATAATTAATTCATAACCTGCTTTCATGAGTTGGAAGAAAACTATTCACACACAATCTGTTCTCTCTGCTTTTTTGGTCTTCTAACATCCGGATGAGTTCCAGTCAAAAGATAGAAATGGATACTGAAGGTTCAAAATCTGAAAGGAAATGAGCTGAGACTCCTAAAAACTGTTTCAAAACAAAAAAAAAATCTCTTGCACGAAATACCTGATATAAAATGGAAAAAGACTTGAAATATATCCTTGTGGCCTTAAAGTATAACTATTTCTGTGAGAAATATATTTATTTATAACTTGTTTTGAGAATGTGTGTTTTTGAACAAGTAATAGGCAGATAAGAAAAAATGAATACTCTATTTTTTAAAAGATGGCTTCAGATACTAAACTCTTTTTTAAGTAAAGATGACTTCAGATAAAAATAATTCGATTTCCTGTAAAGTTCGCAATTCTTTCAACATTTCCACATGTGTAAAATAAGGAGACACATACCTTTGAGGATCCCTGTGGGTCCCTTCCAATTCAGGATATTCTGTGGTTCTACACAGGTACTTTTAAAAGACTGTCTGAAACAAAATGTCATCAAATTTGTATAATTTCAATTTCCACATATTTTATGCACCTCAGTAATCTTTTAACCACCTGACCACTCCTGAATGTGACTAATCTGCATATAGATAGTCTAAATTAACATGCTTAAAATATCTAAGAGCAGATTTCAAAGGAATCATTCTGGAGCTGGGTACCGAGGCTTCAATAATTTTCACAGGCTGGTTTGGAAACTCAAATGATACATTTTTCCTTTAGATAATGGTAAAAGAGATAACCTTCTTCCAGGAAAAATAACTCCTGTATATAACAGTGTTTCTCAGATATTTCCTCTTTCTGCACAAGCCCATGAGATAACATGACCTTAAGTTCCTAATCAATAAATCAAAACTACTTTCAGATATCATAAGCTTTGTGACATTTAGAGACGGTGGCAAGATGAATATTAGGAGAGAATTCTCAGTATCATTTCTACACTTACCAGACTGTCTTCCCCTAGAAAGGAAGACAGATTGCCTTTTTTTCTGTTTCAGACTTTAATTCTCTGTTCACCCCTATTTCAGTTTAAGAAGGGCAAAATTATGATGTCTCTTTTGAAGTCCCAATTACCCTCACTTATATCAATGGCAACTTTATTAAGGTTTCTTTGTGTTTTAAGCCACTGAAGCACAATCCAAACAATTAAATCTATGGTATCAAAAGCCATGTGCCTTTGAGGAAGATGTCATTCCGTCTGTAGCTCTGAATGCAGTCCAAAGGCTTGACCTTTCTTAGACAGGTGCAACATTGTACAGACTTGTCTGTGTGTTTCCCACTGGGAGCTTTAAATAGGAGGCAACTAATTTTCAGTTTCCATTTTTAATTATTCAATGCTGCAAGTTGGATTCTTGTGGCATAATGTCAATTAGTAGGAAACAAAGTGAAACAAGTGAAATGCAAACTTTCGACACTGCAAGAATTTTTCCTCTGTCCTCTGAGAGTTGGTAAGCACCGTAAAAGAAAAATGTTTCTGTCATTTAACTTTACTTGTGCCATTTTTCCCTGTACAAACTTAAACTAGGGAAAGTCTGTGGTTTCATTTTAGTGCACAGTAAAGACAACAGTGTCAAAAAATAATGTTTAGATGTTAGGTTTATTCTAAAAATGGCAATCAGGGCACACAAACCTATTACGAGACAGCTAAGTAAATTAAATGTTACATTCTACGTGCAGGGAGTTATTCTGACATGCCATCATCATCTGTCATCAGAGATCTGGGTTCGAAGGGACCTCTTGAGATCATCTGGTCCAACTTCCTTGATCAATCAGGGTCAGCTAAAGCTGGTTGTCCAGGATAAAGTCCAGTTGGATTTTGATTATATCTACAGATGGAGACACACAACTTCTCTGGGCAGTCAGCATGTACTGGTGCATAGGAATATTCCTCTACAGGAGAATTGAGGATGATTCATGTCACATCATTACAAATAATATAGACTGCTGAAAAATAAAGACATCAAGCAATGAATATAACTTTTATTTGGATGTTTCCCCAACACAAATTAGAAGATTAGGTGTCTTTTTTCCTCATCGTTCAAGACAAAACAGAATATCCCACTGTCTGGAAGCCAGGGCATTTAAAGAGGTTTAATCAGTTTCTTTTTTATTGTGTTTTATGTTGTCTAGTATCTCATCCTGTTCATATGTAATTAATACTTTAGGTCAAAATACATATTTTTTAGGCATGAGCAGCTTTCAACCAAGTCATGTTAGGTAACCGTGGGGAAAAATACAACTGAAAAATTATTTCACTTCAGTTACTAATGTTTGCTTTAGTTGGGGTATTTTCAGTTAGTATTATTAGCAAGTGACTGCATGTAGTTTTAGATTTATCTTATTCTGTAAAAGTGAAAGTCATGTGCAATATGTATGATATAGAAAGGTCATTTGGCATGCCTATACTATGTTGTGGTGTGCAGGCATATTTGTATTGTCCTAGAAATAATAAGAGGGAGTGGTATACAGCTGTGCTATCAGTCTGTTGTTTGGAATAATCTGTCTATCTGCTTAGATGTAATGCAGCAACAGCCTTTGTTTCTGTCCTATGGCTGAAAAAAGCGTCTTTTGAATTACATTCAGTAAAAGCCAAGATTAGGGAAAAAATAGAAGTAATTTTTTTTTTTGTTGTCTTTATTTTTGTGCTGGTTCCTCATTCCTCTGGCAAAAGTTTAAGGAGGATGGAATTTTTGAATTCTTAAAAAAACACTCTGGTGAATATTAACACAGCTTTCATATAGGATTTGTTTGCTTGAAAGTTTTATTTTTCTTGGGCTGGTACAGGGGAGTGAATCAATCATGTTTAATGAACAAGTGCGTCCATTTAAAAAGGACTGACTTCTTTTGTTCTCTTCCAAACTGGAAATGCATTGTGCATTTTAGTGGTAGGACAGGTCAGGTATGGCAGCAGAAATTCATAAGTTACTTTTTTATTGACCTTAAAGCAATATATAATTGAGCATGAAATGTAGATCGTGTTTCAGATTATTTTGTATAATTAATTGATATTTCAGACCCTTCAAAATAAGGATTTAATTGGTAATGTTGACCAAAATTTGAATGAACAGTCATTCATCGAAGTTGCAGCAACAGATAGGTAATAGTTTTCAGATATCTATTGAACATCCATGTTCTGTCATTCCATCTTTTATTTTCCATGTTTGGTTTTTGGAAGCTTTCAAACATAAAACAAAAGACCAAAATAAAAGTCCAAATAAAACTACCTCTACAACTTCTTCATAAACATCTCTTCATAAACTGATTACACTGTAAACTTTGTCTGCATGTGTGTCTTATGTGAAAACTACAATAAAATGGAATAAAAGTGTATCTTGCAAAGTAACTTGTAGTTTTTTGAGGGTGTAGTCGAAATAATAAAATGAAAAGAAGATTTTTAAAAAGTTCTAAAATGGGCAGATTAATTAAAATACCATGAAAGGAAAGGTGAATTTAATTTATAGGTAAAAACTGTCGTGAGTGAAAAGATGTGTTTTTTAGTGGACAATATTAATGGGGTCATAACTTACCTGCTTCTATTTTATGTTTTTATCAGTCTTCATTATGTTTGATTTGACTAAATGGCATGATCAAGTAACGCAGATTTAATCTGGCTTTTGCTTTGCCACTCCACTCTAAAGGAGGCACTGAATATGTCTGGCACTGAGCCAAATTTTGAACCAATTTTCCTAGCCAGACTTCTGTTTTGATGCTGATCCCAAACCAGATGCAGAGAAGAGTGGTCCTCTACCTTTCAATACAGCACTGATGCAAAAATGTAGTTCATGAGCCAGAAATTCTTTCTAAAGTTGGGGTGGAGGGGGCAGAGAAGGGAGAAGTAATGGAAACTTCACTGGAAATTCGTATGAAAATGCACAGTACCCTCTTCACCACAGAGTTAATCAGATTAATATCTCTGGTGGAGTCATAGGTGTCAGTACTTCTGTTTTGTTGGGAATTTTACAGTAAGATAAGCACAGCAGTTACTATGTCCTGATATATTCCATACTTCAAAATAACAGTGGCGTAATAATGTTAATCAAATATAAGAGCATTAGCATTTAATTTTTTCTACAATCCAGAGGTTATATTTGAAGACACCCTCTGTAGTTATATGACTGCCTGGTTCCCTTTATATCAATAGTGAACTGGGCTAAAAAAGTATTTCTTTTGTGGTTTAAACATATATAAAGTTATCTTTGATAGAAAATAGCAGTAAATTATCAGGAACAAAATGCAAAGTGAGACTGATGTCCAATTTTCAACAATTTTTCAAGCTCAACACATGAAATATATACTAAAAATTGGCTATTGATTACATGTCTACATATATTACGTATAAAAATTAAAGCAGTGTTTTTATTACTGTGTTCATATGCACAAATAATACTGTTTGTAAAAAATGTTAAATTTAAAATTGAAGTATTTGTCAATTTGCTATTATAATGAGACAATTTTTCTCTAAATTGGTGGGAAAATTTCCATTAATATTTGTGAAGCCATATGCTAATATTAAGTTGTTAATTACATTTAATTTTTTATCCCTCACTGTAAATGTTACCTGTAAATTACTGTCAAAAGCAGTAAGAGTAATGAATAATATACTTCACTGTGACTATTCTTTGAATTCTTCAAACACAGAAATGTGCTTTATGTACATTTTTCAGCATAAAACTGTTAAAAATTTAGCATTAGAAATTCCTGTAGGATTAGTTCTAAGTTCTCCCCTACAAGCAGTCAACAGCTCTCCTCTGTCAGAGTTGCAGGCAAATGTTATCACCTTTTAGGTGGTAACAGAGGTAATTTTGCTTCATCATCTATCTCTTTTCTCTGATGCTTTCTCCAGTGTAGCAGCTAACACCTTTGAGAGCACCAAAGGCAATACAATCACAGAATCATAGAATCATAGAATCAACTGGGTTGGAAAAGACCTCTGAGACCATCAAGTCCAACCCTTGATCCAACACTGCTGTGGTTAGTAGACCATGGCACTCAGTGCCACATCCAGTCTCAGCTTAAAAACCTCCAGGGACAGTGAATCCAACACCTCCCTGGGCAGCCCATTCCAATGTCTGATCACTCTCTCTGTAAAAAATTTCTTCTCAATATTCAACCTAAACCTCCCCTGGCAGAACTTAAGACTGTTCCCTCTTGTCCTACTGCTGGTTGCCTGGGAGAAGAGACCAACCCCTGCCTGGCTACAACCTCTTTTCAGGGAGTTGTAGAGAGTGATGAGGTCTCCCCTGAGCCTCCTCCAGGGTGAACAACCTCAGCTCTCTCAGCCTCTCCTCATAGGACTTATGCTCAAGTCTCTTCACCAACTTCATTGCTCTTCTCTGGACCTGCTCCAGCACCTCAGTATCCTTCCTGAACTGGGGGACCCAGAACTGGACACGGTACTTCAGGTGTGGCCTCACCAGCACTGAGTACAGGGGAAGAATCACTTCCCTGGACCTGTTGGCCACACTGCTCCTGATACAGACCAGCATGCCACTGGCCCTCTTGGCCACCTGGGCACACTGCTGGCTCATGTTCAGCTTCCTGTTGATCCAAACTCCCAGGTCCATTTCTGCCTGGCTGCTCTCCAGCCACTCTGTCCCCAGCCTGTAGTGCTGCATGGGATTGTTGTGACCAAAGGGCAGGACCCGGCACTTGGCCTTGTTGAACCTCATCCCGCTGGAATCAGACCATCTCTCTAGGTTGTTCAGGTCCCTCTGAAGAGCCCTCCTGCCTTCCAGCAGATCAACACTCCCCCCCAGCTTGGTGTCATCTGCAAATTTGCTGATGGTACACTCAATCCCCTTATCCAGATCATCAATAAAGATATTAAATAGAACTGGACCCAACACTGATCCCTGGGGGACACCACTAGTGACCGGCCGCCAACTAGACGCAGCACCGTTCACCACCACGCTCTGGGCCCGGCCCTTCAGCCAGTTCCTGACCCAGCACAGGGTGCCCCTGTCCAAGCTGTGGGCTGCCAGCTTTTCCAGGAGTATGTTATGGGAGATGGTGTCAAAGGCTTTGCTGAAGTCCAGATAGACACATCCACAGCCTTCCCCTCATCCACCAAGCAGGTCACCTGCTCATAAAAGGAGATCAGGTTGGTCAGACAGGACCTGCCCTTCCTAAACCTGTGCTGGCTGGGTCTGATCCCTTGTCCATCCTGTAGGTATTTTGCGATTGCACTTAGGATGATCTGCTCCATAACCTTGCCAGGCACTGAGGTCAGATTGACAAGCCTGTAGTTTCCCGGGTCCTCCTTCCAGCCCTTTTTGTGGATTGGCGTGACATTCACCAACTTCCAATCATCTGGGACCTCCCCAGTGATCCAGGACTGTTGGTAGATGATGGAGACAGTCTTGCTGAGCTCTTCTGCCAACTCCCTCATCACCCTAGGATGGTTCCCATCTGATCCCATGGACTTCTGAGGATCTAAGTGGCTCAGCAGGTCACTAAGTGTTTCCTCCTGGATTACAGGGGGGCTATTCACCTTCCTGGCTCTGTCTACCAACTCCGGAGGCCACTTGTCCTGAGGACAACCTGTCTGACTGTTGAAAACTGAGGCAAAGAAGGTGTTAAGTACCTCAGCCTTTTCCTCATCTTTGGAGACTCTGTTCCCACCCATGTCCAACAAAGAATGGAGGTTTTCCTTGCCCCTCCTTTTGTTATTGACGTATTCGTAGAAGCACTTGTTATCCCTAGCAGAAGTGACTAGATTGAGTTCAAAGTGTGCCTTTGTCTCTCTAATTTTCTTTCTACATGACCTAACTATATTCCTAAATGCTGCATGAGTAGCCAACCCTTTTTTCCATAGTTGGTAAGCTCTTTTTCCTCCTAATTTCCTTCAAAATCTCCCTGTTCAGCCATGGTGGCCGTCTTCCCTGCTGGCTCACCTTTCAGCACACTGGGACAGCCTACTCCTGTGTGTTCAAGACTTCCTTCTTGAATCATATCCATTCCTCCTGGACCCCTTTGTTTTCAAGGACTATTTCCCAAGGTACCCTCTGAACCAGTCTTCTGAGCAGGTCGAAATCTGCCCTGAGGAAGTCCAGGGTAGAATTTTTATTGATGGCCCTCTTTGCATCCCTGAGTATTGAACACTCTATTATTTAATGGTCACTGTGCCCCAGACGGCCTCTGACCACCACATCTCCCACCAGCCCCTCTCTGTTAGTGAAGAGCAGGTCTAGCAGGGCCCCACCCCTGGTAAGCTCATTTACCAGCTGGAGCAGGAAATTATTCTCCATGCACTCTAGGAATCTCCTAGGCTGCCTCTTCTCTGCTGTGTTGAGTTTCCAGCAGATATCCGGCAGGTTAAAGTCACCCACAAGGACAAGGGCTGGCGATTTTGAGACGTCTGCCAGCTGCTTGTAGAATAATTCATCACCCTCATCATCCATTAGAAAGGACTAATGAGTCACACTGGCATAGTTAGGTTTTACTTTGAGACTTTGATGTTAAAACTAACATTGTCAGTTATTGTGACTCAGTTCTGCAACAAAAGCAGGTAATTCAGCATTGTAAAATACCAGATATTTTTAACTAATACTGTACTCAGAAGGTCGTAAAATTTTATTGAATAATGTGACCTATATAAACTGCTTTTATATGTTTTGGAAGAGCACAGCCATAAATAAATAACCCTAAGGCACCAATACAAGCTGATTAGCTAAATGTAAATGAAGAAACTGTAAATGCAAAGTACAAACAGGTGTATTATCATAAAAAGAGCAGTATCCTTGGTACAGATTATGCACTGATCACAACCAATACAAATATCAAAGCATGTGACATTCTGTAACCAGCTTTCTATTCTCTCTGAAAAGAATTCCCAATCAATTCTGATAAGTAGACAGTGCTAACTTAAGCAAAGTAAGTATCAGGTCTTTGCTAAGTTAAACCATTTTGACTGAACTAGGTTAATATATGAGAACCACAGCTAGCAAAACCATCAGGAGCAATAGCTTGTGGTGTAAGGGTGACAGCAATCA
Organism: Pipra filicauda; assembly: GCF_003945595.2. Lineage (NCBI taxonomy): Eukaryota > Metazoa > Chordata > Aves > Passeriformes > Pipridae > Pipra > Pipra filicauda. The sequence continues at coordinate 532,077 of NW_024104579.1, forward strand.
GCTGTGCTCAGGCTGGAGGCAGCTGACAGAAGATGTACAACCATGTTCAAGCTATAAATACAGGTTATGGTTTTCTTTCAAATACTTTTCCTTCTCTAACATTGCTTACAGGCATTTAAGTTGTTTGATCTAACCTCTGACTCAGTTTTCCTAGACATAACTCACATCTACTTGCATTGATTTTTTTCTCTTGGTTTTATTTGTTTTGATCAGAAGAAAATACAAAGTTTCATTAATAATAACAGAAGATTTTTTAAATCTATATGGGAATAGTTGTACACATTTTACAATAAAAAGAAAGCAAATTGTGTATTTCAAACTGCTGCTTTGAAGTAATTTGACTAGATTCTTTTTTTTTACTGACATTTAAAGGTGCAGATAAAGCATTAGGCCTAATATTATAAAAATAATGTATCTGGAAGAACTATTTCAGACAAAAAAATACACTTTTCCACAGAGTAGAGAAGGTGAACAGGTCTTTAGATCATGATTTATATATTGCCCTTGCATTGTATGATTAATTGACTCTCATGTAACAATTCTAATCCTCTCTATGAATAATGTTCTAGGTGGTCTATGCAAAAAAATGTGTGAAGTATCTTAAGATGGTGGTTTTATTTTTTTTTGTTGTTTGTCAGTTGGTTTTAAGGTCTATCTCTAACAATGAATTCTGTACTACAGAAATAAAACATTTTTTTCTTAGTTTTCACAGCCAATATCAAAATGTGTATGTGTTCTCCAATGATTACTAGGACATGAAAAGTCATTAAGATATAATGTCTAAGTAGCATCAATAATTCCAGTGTTCTCAGAGAAAGGAAAGCAAGAAAATAGAAAAACTAAATTCAGAAGATTTGTTCAGTTTTGCAGTTAGAGAAAAGACTGTCTCACCAAGCTGGTAATGAAATACAAAATCAAGTGAAACAGCCTATTTTTAGGCATTATATTATTGGATAAAAGATATTGCTTTAAGATGGTTATTTTTGTAAACGCCTTAAAAGAAAAGAAAGTGAGAAATCCAAATCTGATCTTAGTAGTAGAATATATATTAAGATGTGTTGTACTAAACCAAAACTAACACCAGAAACAGTCAGGGCAGACAAATAAAAAAACCCTAAACCCTGTGTTTAGAGTGACTTTTCATCTTTTATTAACAGTACTCAAAGTGACCCTTAAGTAAGTTGTATGCATATTGCTTGTAGGAAGCAGTTTGCATTATTGTCAACTCGCTTGTTTTCTTTCTATTTTCCTAACAGGATTAAGACCCGAAATAAAAAAGTGAGGCTCTGTATAGGTTGTATGGAAAGCTCAGGTGTTTTGAGCCTGAATCAGGCTCCAAGCTAAAACACCAATGTAGATCTACTCACACAAATCAGGGTCAAGACAAGTTGTAAGACTGACAACCAGACAAAATCAGACAAAAATCAGACAAAAATTATATAAAATCAGAAGCAACCTGTAAAGATTCAGATCTAAATAGACTAGAACTGGATTTGTTCTTGATGGTCATCTTGAAGAGCAAAAGTTTCCATCCTCTAATATTATGGCTGTAGAAAAAGAAATTCAATTTTTCATTTGTATATCTTTGCACCTTTTCAATTGAGAAGAAAATCTGGCTCAGGCTTTTGCTTTGATATCTCCTGGATAAGAATATAATCCCAGTCCTCAAAGCTAATGCACATTTTGGTTTCCCCTGAACAGCAGCAGTTACGGCCATCTGTTAGACTGGCATTACTCCTAAGCCAAAATTCTTCTGCCAGTTTAAAAATGGCATGGAGGAGCGACTGATAGAAAGAATCAATTTTTATCTCTTCTCCCTCCTGTGGTAACCTTCATCAGATATTGCTCTAAAATTTACGTTTTTTTTTTAAATTGTTGCAAGTGTTTCTAGTTAACAAGGCTAATTGCAGAAAGTTAATTGCCCATGTGACTCTTTAACCACCATTAATCTTAGACCTCTACCAAATTAGTTTTTGTAAGATTATGTTTGAACTTTATAAAAGTAAAAAAAAAAAAAAGAAAAGAGGATGAAGTTTAATAAAATAAAGAAGGCACTAAAAAGCCCATTAAATGTTTTTTAGTGGTTCAAGTTGTGTGAAAGAATAACAGTTTTTTCTGTTTTTAAGTAAATTAATAAGTCATTTTATATTAAGCCATTTTGTGGGAAACATGGCCCTCATTTTTACTTCTAAGAAAAGCCATTAACTTTAGTAGTATTCTTCCAGTTCAGCCTGGGATATCACATATAGTATAGCTTCTAAGTGAGTAAGCACAGTGACTATTGAAGCATCCAAAATAGTTTACTTCTCTGTGACTATCTGGAAAGAGGTATGCAAACAAATTTTCTCCAGAGGTTGCCTTGAAGAAAAATGTTTATTTTAGACCTGTAGCATTGCAGCACTTCAGCTATAAAGTTTTCAACTATTTCAAACACTTCCAGAAATTCTTGTGATTATTCCTTAATGCAGGAATCCTTCAAATGGTCATACACGACCTACAGTGCTAAAAAATATCAGTCAGGAATCCACTATCCTCTGGCTGGCTTAGTACTTAGAAGTAGTGAATGTCTGCCATGCACAGCAATCACAGTATGGCCTCAGACTGTGGGCAGACAGACAGCCACCCTTAATTCTTCTGTGGTGGACACACCGCCAAGAAAACTTGTATTGAAGGAAATGCTGGTAACACAAGCAACCAAAAAATGGGTGGCTATTGCTGATGAAACAGTAATTCAGTTTAAAAATGCTTTCACTATGAGAAACTTTTCCCTCTGTGAGAAGAAAAATACCTTATCTACAAATAGACTAATTTAATGTATGTTCCATGGAATTTGATAGTATCAAACATTTGTTTGAGACTAATTCAAGGTCTTGTCTTCAGTTGAAGATACGCTCTTGTGAGTTTCTTTGTGCAGGAATCAGTTCTACGCTAAATTAACTGCTCTGTTTGAAGAGTTTCTGTTTTCAGTTGCATTTCATGCATCTTTTGGGAATGCCTTTACTTTAAACTGTTATGGTTTCCTGGTTTTATTTTTACAGGGAACTGTTCTGCATTCTTAGAAGTTTCATTTTCAGACTATTACGTTTGTTCATTAATGCTTTTAATGTTCCTGCTGAATCACTGTTGCGCTTTTACTCTCTAACATGCACCAAGCTCTCACATCTTGGAATCTATCCCACTGTAATGAAAATTTGGGACTGTGACCTAAATTATGCTGATACAAATCAATCTGCTGTTATCTTGTATACACTGGCATTAATTGATAGGTTTGTTGGCATTTCTTTAATTGCTTGAGTTATGCAATTAAGACGGATCTTGTGAAATGGCAGTAGGCTTAAACAGAACTGTTAAGAAAATAATGTCATACTGAATAAAATCAGGAAAAAGGTCTCACCCATAGGATATTTTATAGTGTGACACTGCTAAAAAACCCAGGAACCTGGTCACTACAACTAGCTGTGTAATTGGTTAAGTCATAATAATTAAGTAGTTGTCCTGTGATAACTTTGTTTATCTTTAATTCAGTGAGGATTGTTTGGGGTTTTTTTGGGCAATGAGTTATTTATTGAGTACAACTGATTTTTATTTGTAATTTACCTCCACTGTTTCTCTCTTGATATAATCCATTTTAAAGTACAAAGGACACAAATTATCTTCAAGCTAAAAGAAATAATAACTTTCTATTATCTATTTTTTACCAAGAATGATTAAACAAGTTATGTTTTCCATAAGACTTGCACTGGGACAAGAGGGTTGAAAGTGAAGTACAAAGGATGTACTGGAGACAAACAAAGTCATGACTAAGATTAGTATTGTTTTCAGTGGAGAAGATGTGTGGAGCCTGGGAGAAAGACTAGAGAGGGACCTAGATGAGAGGACAACTACTGAAGGTAGATGCAAATATTGTCTGATGTATATATAGCAAAATACATGGTGATACATGTAAGAAGTTCTGCTTGCAAGACAGCACAGATTCATAGCTCAGAAATCACAATGGGATGAGGATCAGTTCAGTCATATGTGATGAATGTGATGGACTGTTAATTCTTATGGACTGTGCTTATTTTAAGTGTATGCTTATTTTAAGCATTTGTTATTTCAAAAAAGTTGTTATATCATGATGAGCAAAAATTCCAGGATGCTCAGCTTTACATAGCAGGATATATTGTAATCTAATATGACATACAAAAACATACACACTTTGGAAGATCACTTTAGCCCTTCTGTTATCACGTATGGTCTTCAAACTAAAAATTAGCAGAAGAATATTTATAAGTAGGTATCTCTTGGAGTGAGAAACTGTCAGAATTGATTCTAGTAATTGAATATAAGTAAACTCAAGGAGAAAGTGATTGAATAGTTTGTGCAGGTGGATAGAGACAGCTCTAAGTAATAAAAGTGTAATGCAATAAGTGTAATGCAAGAAATCACTCCTGAAGCGGAGGAACCATATTTCTCAACAGTACCTTGAAGCTGAGCATGCAGAATAGTTGGTGTTCTAATGATACTCATAGCATAAACGTTGCTCGCTACTGATGTACCTATTCCCTCAGATGAGAAACCATTGCTTCCAGTACTCCACAATAGCTTTTATATCACCTTCAGTTAGTGAGCGAGCACTTTCCAGCCATTTGTCTCATTTGCTAGTGCTTCTTCTCTGGAAGACAGAAAATATAAAAGTTGATTATCACTTTTAATGTATTAGGTTATGAAAGACTGAAGGGATTTCAGATGTCCAATCACTATTTTTATGGAAAAAATTATCTCTGTCTGCATATGGGCATAGGGATTCTGTGTAGGGGAAGCAGAGAATGAATTTAGTCTTACTAACACGAGTAGTTACACTGTCTGCATTTAAATATATAGACAAAAAAGGCTGCACTTTCTCAGATATATCTTAACACATCTGTTTTTTACTTTATCTCAAATATTTGTATGTACACATGTGTGTGCCTTTATATTCTGCTCAGAATAGGAGCAAAGTAAAACACTTCAATTTTTTATATGATCGAGACCAGGAACAGATGATGCATAATTCTAGTCTTCATTTCACCCAGAGGAAAGACAGGAATGTAGTAAGTTGTGCGTGTCTCTCATGTCTATATCCTCAGACATCTTGTGTATCAAAGGCTTCCAAGAGACCTAAAGAAACAAAAACGAGTCCTGCCTTCTTGACAATTGTAAAAAAATACTTGAAGTGTGAGACTAGTATTAATGCTGTATGTTACTGCATCTGAAATCTGGATGTACAGAGGCAAAAAAGTCTCAGGGTGTCCAAGTATAGCCAAAAATATTGGAATAAAATTTTACTGATAATTTTCTTCTTAGGAGAAGATAAAAGTGAAATTATTGATGTGAGGAGACTCACTGTGGCAGCAAGAGGCCAAAATAATCACTCATTTGTGAATGAATGTTACAGTCTTTAACATTGACTGTGTCAAGGTAACAAACTCAAAAATTCCCCTAAGGATTCAGTATGTATGTAATTCTGCTTTTGGGTAGCTGATTTCCTTCCTTCCTTCCTTCCTTTTCATTTGTCCATTTGTTTATGCATTAGTGTGCTTTCACACCTCTGCTGGTTATGTCTACAGATTTATTTTACATGTCAAAGGAGAAATGAGCTTGAGTTCTTTAAACAAAAGATGCAGGAGAGGAACTGATTTACTCTTTTGCTCTTGCCCATGTACATTTGTTTTAACCATAAGGTAAACTATATTTAGACAGATTTCTTCCACTCTCTCATAAAGAATAATGCTTGTGTAGAGTAAAATTGAGAAAATGTGGCATACCATACCACACTGATTCGAAATTATTACAGAATTTATATTGCAAATACCTGTTGAACAGGAAATCATACAAATGTTTGGTAATAATGCTATAGATCTTTTAATTTTATGTACTTCTATTATACTGTATTTTAAGCAAACACACATAGTAGAGAGATGCAACACACTTTTGATGCACTTTCTCTGATTTTGGTGCTGAAAGCAGCAAAATATTTACCTTATTTGTTTGTTTATTTTGTCCTCCATGGAGTTCGATGAATCTAAAATGGTAGATCATTGTGTGATGCCAACAATAAAAATGTTTCTTTGAAAGTCTTTTTTCCAAGAAACAAACCAGTGGTTTTCCAAATGCAGTCTCTATGCTGACAGAAAATATAAAGATGAGTCTTACATATAAGCTTCCTTTTTATGTTTTTTTAATGTATATTTATAGAATTAATGTCAAAGTTATAAATCTCAAATGAGACATGCATTGTGTAACTGTACTAAAAGTGTTTCTGGTTTAAATCCAAGTGGGAGGTGAGCAAGGCATCTATAGCTTTTTAAAATCTGTCCCTGGTTTCATAATGACTTTACATCTTCAAATTCAATTTTGAAATAACTGTTGCATTGCTATCTCTCTACACAGTACATTTCTGCAACAACAGGAAGCAAGCTGAATTCAGTAATCAGATAGCTTGTTCTCTTATCAACAAAGCAGACTTCATTATGAAGCATCCCTGTTTATCTAATTTTTCTGTACATACTATCTGAATGAAGTGTCAGCCTCCACTAGCTTAGGATGCCTACAATTTCCCATAGAAAAATGCTCTTTACGAGTAAAAATTATTTTACAGTTGCATATATATGGGTGTGGGTGTGTGTATATATATGTATATATGTATATGTATATATGTGTATATATATATATATATATATAAAATACTCTTACCTATAACTGTTTGGCTCGTAAAGTAGTTGTAGATATGTGTAGTGGTTTGAACCTTGTTTTCCCCAGAGACTAAGAGAAGTGGTAGACCCCAAGGGGTGGAAACCCCTGGAAGTTTTGAAGTTCTGCCCAATGGGCGCTCCTGCAGAAATGTAAACATACCACAACCAGACCGGAAAAGAAGAGTTGTAGTTTGGGTTGTAGGAGAGGTGGCCATGTTGTAGAGCCACGAGGTAGGGGCTCTGAGCCCCTTGGGCCCTCTGGCCCCCTCCCAGCCCCTGGCTGGGGGCTGCAGGGACCTGGAACAGCATAAAGCTGGGCTAGGTGCCTGTAGTATGCCGGGAGATGTTTTTCTCCATGGGCACAGAGCAGCAGCCGACGCTGACCAGAGAAACAGTGGCAGAGAGCCAGAGATAAGAACCTGAACTGAAGAAGCAGCAGAAGCAACATTCAACACTGCAGAGGAGACTCCTGGAAGGAGAGTCGAGGAAAGGAGAGCCAGCAGCTGAGAGCTACAGAGTTCTTGGGGGTAAGACTGATACCAGATCCCCAAACTCCTTTGAGACCTCCTGGAAGGAGGAAGATGATGGACTCTTACTTGAAAGAGCCTTGAAGTGCGACATGCACTGTAGAAAGGAGCTAGAGAGCTCCGAGAGGAATGCAGGGGGAGTTGACCTTGGCTCCCCCCCCTCGCACTGCTGCCACGGTGGCAGCCTGAGAGACAGGGCACAGAGGCCCTGCAAGAGATACCAGACCGTCACGAAGACCCCCCTGTGTCTTCGTGATATGACGTGGTGAAACGACCTTGTCTGGGGTTACGAAGTCCACGGAAGACCCCTCGGTTGTGAGGCGATGGGGCCGGGGGAGCTTGAATACCTCTCTCGTGGACGCTGGCAGAAAGCCAGCTATCAGCTGCTGCATGAGATGAGAAGAAACCTGCTGCCTCAGAAGATGCTGCTGTTCAGAGACTGGAAGGGATCTGTCCTTCTTTCCCTCCTGGACTTTTATTTGGAGGGGAGAAGAGATCTGATCCATTGTAAATACTATATGTCATGGTAGAGATAGTTGTGATCATGTGTATAATGTGATATGGTATTTATTTGTACAGTCATTGTAATATATTCCCTTTTCCCCACTTTGAGTCTGGTGTGTTTTGTCTGGAAAAACCTCTCTCACATTAGGTTGAGATGTGGGAGGGGGGATGGAGCTAGGGAATTGGATGTTGGGGCTATCTCAAACCATGACAGCAGCAGAGTAGAATCTTATTTTTCTTGTGGCTGTCAAACAGAATGTAGGCTAATAAAAGATACAGAAGCAGAGTTCTGACACCTTGTGAGTAAGACACTAAAGTCAGCTTTATTTGTCAAATAGTTGATGTAGCAGCTAAATAAAAACCTCTTAATGAAATCTGAGACATTCAGTTTCTTTATATGCACAAACCAGGCTCTGCTCCGTTGGGTTCATTCCCTCTTTCCTCAGAATGCTTATAGCTCTCAGTAATGTCTACTGACATGTAGTCTTAGGGTCAGCATCAAATCCATTAAAATAATCTGAAAGACTCCTTTTGAGTTGAATGGGCTTTAAATCATACTCTTATTAGACTCACCTAGTGGAGTAATAAATATTCATAGATGGATGAAAGAAGAGCAAATCTCTCCAGATTTGAGTCCAGCAGGAAGATCATTTGATTGCTGAAGAATAATCTACTTGTTGACCAAGAGAGACTCATGGAAATTTACCTTTTGGGGATATGCAGGACATGGACAAGTGAATAAGGTATTGGAAAAACAAAACCATAGTAGCACATGCCACATTTTCCAATGGAATCTCTGCAAGATACTTATATTTCATATTCTTTTTTAAGCTAGATAGTTGGAATTCTTATGAATATTAATTGATTGTTTTTAACAAGCCACCTCACTACTAAATAGCATATATAGGAACAGTTTCAGTAATCAAAATAAAGCACAGACAATTCCAATTCTTCTAGCGTTTCCCACTATTCAGAGCAATTCCATTTATTGCATCTGTCAATGATACAATCTGTTTCATCCTCATGTCATATAATAAAGTCTTACTGACAGGAGTGAAATCAATATTCTCTTTTGTACATAATAAGAATCAAAGACTGGTTAGTTTGAGTGGAGACTTGGCTAGAAAGCCACAGCATGCTTTCTTAATACATGGACTTTTCATTATGCAGAGTGATTAAGATAGGGAAAGGCAGAGAATTTGAGAGAAGTAGAGATTAAAACATCATAAGATGTTAAGAAGACAGGAAATTCTTTTTGGGGAGACTCTTTATTTCCGTCCCAACGCAGGCAAAAGTAGTCTCAGGATGCAGAAGTTGTACAATTTTCACAGTAGTTTCATACTAGCATTTAAGCCACTTTTAACAAGGTGGTACTGTGTTTCTGAAGTGCTAACTTGATAGAATGACAGCATGCCATAATGACATCCTTTGTTTATAGAGAGTCTTCTTTCTTCCACCATTCTGATCAGAGAGTCGTTCTGAAGATATGGAAAGAAGGAATCTATTCAACAGGCTTAATACAGACCTGAAAACCCATCTTTGAGAGTTAGCCCAGTGGACAAAGACTTGGCATATAAGTTTCTGCTGTGGTTTAACACCAACACATAGCTCTGCCCCACAAGCCCTTTGTTCACTCCAACACATGCTGTTCATGGAAACTGGTGGGGAAAGAACATGGAGGGTAAAGAGGGACAACTCATGGGTTGAGATAAAGACAGTTTAGTAGGTAAAGCAAAAGCTGCATGAGCAAGCAAAGGAAACAAGGAATTCATTCGCTACTTCCCATGGGCAGGCAGCTGCTTAGAGCCATCCCTAGGAAATTCAGGCTCCATCATGCATAACAGTGACTTAGGAACAGAAACTCCTTAACTCTGGACATCCCCCTTTCCCCCTTCTTTATGGCATAAAGTATCTCCTTGGTTAATTCTGGTCATCTGCGTGGCTGTGTCCTGTCCCCTCCCAACCTATTGCACATCCCTCAACCTACTCTCTGGCTGTACAGCATGAGAAACAGAGAAGACCTTGAAACTGTGTAAGCATTGTTCAGCCATAAATAAAACATCCCTGTATTAGCAACACCGTTTTGGTCACAAAACCTAAACATAATACCAGATCAGATATTAGGAAGAAAATTAACTCTATCCCAGCCAAAACCACTAAGATTCTCAGAGGGTCAGACTTTGTTGTCCTCAGCTTCAACTGAGGTTTTTTTGACAAAATCTTGTAATAACAAAATACTCAGTGCATAGCAATGTATTTTCCATCATTGGCACTCTATGTTATTGCATTTGTCACTTAATGCTCTTCCCTCAGTTTAAATGCTGTATGTTTATATAAGAATATCTTCTAAATCTGTTAAAAAAAGAGGGAGGAAATTATGTTATGACATGCCTAAGGAGCTATAAAATGTAGTGCACGCATTTAGCTGTAGGCCTGTCTAGATACAGAAGTAAACGCACATTTCATTTGCTTCTTATCATCACTATTCACCCTTCAGTGGATTCACCTGGCCTAATGTAAGTATACAGTGTGTAAATGAAGCTTCAAAATGTGGTATAAGTGACTATTTAAATGCACAGTCATAAACATATATACCAATAGAAGGGAGACTTAAATGACACTGATTGTCACCTTATCTGCTAGTCTTAGAAGAAAGAGAAAGCAGCAAATGAGTCTGTCTCAGCTGCTCTATCAGCTATAGACATCCTTCCCTATTAACAGAGGGAATAGATTGGTAGGATGAGAATATTACACTAACTCTGTAGTTGCACATGCCATGGACTATGAAACAGGTGTTCTCTCATCATGTCTGTCAGTTCAGTGTCTCTTTTTAAGGAGAATATTCATTGAAAAATTGTATCTGCAGGGAAAAGCCCAAATTCCAGCGATCCGAAGGCATATTCTTCACCACTGCTATCAGGGCTAACATTCAATCTTTTTTGATACTTCACTGAAAAATCTAGAAGAAATGCTCACAAAACATTAATAAACATCCACCCTAGTTTTTAAACAGATCTAATTAGTATTATCTTTCTTAGTTTAAAAAAGCAACAATACAACATCCTCTTTCAGATAAGGTCCTGGAGTATACACAGACTTACAAACAAACATGTGATAAAGACAATAAATTGAGAACTTACTTAATAAACTTACTTTGACATCTCATTTAGAATGTTCAGGTTTTTACACTGCTACAGTCTATACTTTACTGTAAGACATTTCTATTTTAAGTATTTCTGTGCTGAAGATTAAATATAGTTGCCATGTTGCCTTCTGGTAACAAGTAAGAATTAAACTCATCTTTGCAATAAAAGATAAGCTTTTTAAGAACAGAACATCATGCACTGAAGCAAGTAACTTCCTTGTCCTGCTAGCAGATATTGCTGCTACAAAGACCACATCCTGTCCCTATGAAGTCAAAGAAGTTGAAAAAATCACTGAAGCCAGAGAATTCTGGCCTCAGTACTTTACAGGTCTTTGGGCTCCTTGACATAAATACTCCCAAGCAGAGGAGAAAAATGAGGAGAAATGGAAGGAATGGAAAAGCATTACTTGTTAGAACACGAGAGGCTTTACTATTGACCTGGACTTTTTTCTACCAATATGCAAAATGAAAATACCGACGCTTTGCATCCATCAGAGCTCATTCTTCAGACGAGGTAAACCTTCAGTCAGGTCAAACCTCTCACACTGCTTTCTCAGCTGTGATGAAATGTCAACTGCATTTAGCTTTGTCTCAGAGAGTATCATGTCCTGAAAATCTGCCTGCAGAAAACCCACCATGACAGTGGATTTTTTACCGTAATAGCTTCTCTTTCAGCCACAGAACACCTGAGGCTGCATAGACAAAGGTTGCTTTTTGTTTCACAGTAGAAAAATTCACATGAAAAAATTTACATGTTAAGCCTAAAAGGAAGCTGAACTAATGGAATTCTGATTATGAACATTATAAGAGAAAAAAGAAAAAGTATATATAAGTAGAGCCACAGGATGTACCTTTGCTAGGAGGAAGTTATTGCAATTCTGTGGGCTTTACGGACTACTGGGAATATGTAGTGGGATAAGCACATTAGAAATTATGAGGAGTGTTATACTCCTAGAATAAATGGAAACATAAAGACATGAAGAACATGGAGACTGTGTACTTAAGTTCTTCATTTATGTAAGAAATTTTCCTGATATCCAAGTGAGGTTAGGGTTAAGTGCTGTGATCAAGCTTGAAAATTTTTATTGATAAAAATATTCACCATGGGCATTTCATTAAAAAGTTAATCCTAGTTTATATTTTCTTATCCAGGGTAATTTCATATGATCAACAGTGTCTTTGAACATACCCTTAAAGGAATAAGAAAATACACACAGCTAAACTGTGAAGCTTCATATGGGAAAGAAACATTGGATTTAATAGAAAAAGAGCTGTAAAAATTCTGGAAAGTCCTCCTTTTGACTACTCTTGAAAAAAACAATAAAGAATTCTTGATGTTTTGGAGGAAATCTGTAAAGAAGCCAAATATACAAAATAATCTACAATTTGTTTAGATTTTCTGTGGAGTTACTTAACTGTTTAAGTTATGGTTCTTTTGAAACTGAATATTAAATATGTTGTGTCCAGTGATTAGTTGTGCATAAAACCTAAGAATAACATAAACCCCATATAACTATTTTTTCAGAAAATAATCTATAATTCCGAGTGTATAAGGTCACATGGAAAAAGTACTGAGGAAGCACTTTTTCTACCTTGGTCTGAATCTCTAAGCATGACTTTCAATGAGTTTCAAGGTCATCTTTTATTTTCTTTGGCATTTGCACAAAAGCTGAAAAAGAAATTCATTTAAAATTATCTCTCATACAATGAATTAATAGAATGATAAGGTGACATTGGTAAAGAATTATGCAGCGTGGTTTGATGCTTAATCTTCTGTGGCCCCATTGCTGAGACGTAAAGTGATGCTGCAACCAGCTCAGTGACCTCATTTCTGTATCTAACATTTTTTTCATCTTATTCTAAAATTGGTTTTATGTTACTTCTGTACCTGAAGATGAGAAATTTGCTGCTTCCTTTGAAGAGGTCTCTTCGACAGAGGTCGTAGCTTGACAAGTCACAGGCAGTGGGCATCCACAGGATACAACCTGTCTGAACTTTGTCTCTGTTAGAAAATGAGTTTCATTCAAATTTCCCTTATTTTCCTCAGTTAGTCTAATTACAGCATCTTTACTCCTGTTGGTTTAAAGGCTGTTCCTCACAAATTCACAGGTCATCCATTTCAAAATATTAATCAATAGAAGAGGCATGGTCCTTGAAGAATTAAAGAGCTAAAAATGATAATCAAAGTCAATATACTAATCATTATGTAGGGGAAGAATGCTTTTAAACATGATTTCATGTTTTGGTTTATTTTTTGATTTTATATAGAAATTATATAGAAGTCAGAGTCTATCAGTAATTACGAATTCTACGAACCCTGTTGAGGAAAACAGAAGGATGAAGCTGCATCTCCGCAAAATTCTGAAGTAATCAGCACACAGAATTGAGCTGTCACAGATGACAACCGTAAGTATAACCAAACCTGAAGCAGATGGAACTACCTCATTATTGGATGCAGCCTATCAGTTAATAAATAAATATATTTAGCTTCTATTCACATATTAGAGAAAATATGTATTATTTTAAAAATCTAACAAATAATTTGCATAATGATTAATTATAAATATGACAAATATTGCCACTGTAATCCAATATACAGCATGTAGTTAAAATGAAAGGGATACTCCAAAAATGAAAAGCAACTGTAAAGAGATGCTGCTAATGTGACAAAAATGTATTTCAGTCAGAAAACGATTGGTTGTTGAAGGTGTAAAATGAGTCAGCATCTCATGAGTTTACTTTTGCTGATATGATTATTTTTATTTTTAACTGTTTTGCTCAAAATGTTGTCTCTTTTCAAACTCTTCAAAAAGTAGAATAACCTCCTCTATGAAACAGCAACAAAGGCAGTGGGAAATCATCCCCATGGAGAAAGGGAAGCATCATCGCATTAAAATCCTTGGAAACGTCTGCGTTCATTATGATGCAGATTAACAACTTTTTTAATAGCAGTAAGTTTGAAAAATATCTATACCTCTGATTTTGGACCCTGAGGATTTATGATAATCTGAGCTGGTATGTACATTCCCCAGTGAACTCATGAACTTCACTCATTTTTGCTCCATTCTAATTTAAGTTTTATGATATTTACTATCACTCAACATGCAAATTAACATTTTCGTTTGGTCACAAGAGATCTGTAAACTATGGTTCCAAAACACAAGGACTGTAGCCAAGGGCATCTTCATGGCCTGGTGGCTCCCAGTTCCTGCAGAGTTCCCGTGTAACAGGAGCTTTGAGCTCCTCTCACATGGCAAAATTCTATAAGAAGGATCAACCTCCGCATTATGAATTTAATGGGAGCTGGGAGCCAGGACCAGTTGCTTCTGCAACAAGACAGAGCAGCATTACATGTAGCCAATCTAAATCAACCTGAAATGCAAGTAAAACACTGTCAAAAGTCACCTTACTCATCAGAAAGCCCCTGAAAGTGACCCAGTGTAATTCCTCCAAATTAGAGTCAAAGAGTTCTTATTCTTATTAATCTTAATTTGTCAGAAGTTTTGGGCCAACTTTCTTTCTCTTCTCTTCAAAGACTGTTCCCAGTTTAGCATGTTTCTTATTGAGTAGTTTTATTCTCTGGTATTACACTCTGAGTTCTGAAATTAGAATATAGATTTTAAGGACCATAAATGGTAAAAGCTTAACGATCTCATGTCTATTTGTATTCAGGGCTGTGAACCACACAATAATTCTGATGGAGGAATTAATTTTGGTGGCTCACACTTTCTTATTTCATTAAGATAGAAAACTAAGCAGTATGACTGGAGCACATTTCAATTTTGGTATTTTTCTCAGATGATACATGCACAGCTTTCTAGAACAGCAAGATTTGAAGGGGTAATCTGATTCATGGGCAAGAACTTATTCAACTTTAGGTTTTACATTAACTGGCTTTAAAAAACAGATATGAAGTGATTATTTTTTAATGCGTTGCAGAAATGCAGGATTAAAACAATGGTGAAACTTAAAAAGTATGGGAATCTTAGGGATAAAATCCATCTTTTGAGTGAAGAACTGCACGTTTCGATGGTCTCTTTTTTAGTGTTAGCACCATTTGTAATGCAATTGCTTAATGGATGAGCACCACCAAGTGGCGCTCTGATGGGTACAAACGCTAAGCAGAAAATACATTAGCCTTACTGATTTTCAAATCTAAACCACCACAGTATTGTGAAAACTCTGTAGAACTGTATTCTTCTAAATATCTATTTTTCTAATGAATCTTCAAACAACTAGTTATTTTGGAATGAATTTCAGGTCCAATGTTTTGTTTGTTCATTCGTTTGTTTTTTCTGCTAATTTCACAAGGAAAATTCTTGGAAGCTTTTTTCTTGATAGGTTAAAATGGTTTAGGTAGTTCAAAACATCACTATGCAATCAAAACTTGTGATTTTCCATTTCCACTCTTTTAGGACCCTCATTTTGCCTGCTCACTGCATATACACTATCAGTTATGTAACTAGTAACTTTAAATGCTCAGTCTGGGTGAGAGGTGATCTGCTACAAATTCTTCAGTAGGAAAAGTGATTTTATTATCATTCCCTTGATGCAGTAGCATTTCTTATAGTGACATACAGAAAAATAAATTTTGAATAGATGCATTTCTAATGTAGTTAAATAGTTGCATCCTTGGGTGCATACTGCTTTATTCATAAACTCATGGTTTTTTATGTGTCAGGTGCAACATAGATAACTTTGTTAGTCCTATTGATATTTGAGCCTTTGTCCCTCAGTTACATTTAGCCGTCTTCAGGACATAGTAGCTCCTCTATTACCAGTAGAGCTTTTTATTGTGGAGATGACTGTAGTCATAGAATGGGGAAAGAATCTGAATGAATTCAGAATATTAAGAGCACTAGGTAGATATGATCGGAGTGGGTAGAGTCTGTAAAGAAAGAAAGAAAATCTAAATTCTTTCAGGCCAAACCAGCTACACCTAGCCTCTCAGCCTCTTGTCTCTCTTTCTCTTCCTGTATATCTCTCTTAGTGATGACAGATTAGGAGCTACTTTTCATATAGCCAATCCAAAGAGGAAATTTTGCTGCCTCATGGAGACAGTTGGCCAGAGCATCAGAAGCCCCATTCAGGACAATCTGAGCAAGAACTACCTAGAGAAAATAATTCATGTTGTCAATAAGAGAATTTAGAACAATGTATGGAGTTCAAGTACATTTCTATGCAACAGAAATAGAAAACATTTACTTTAGAGTGGCATTTGTCACTCACAGGAAAGTAAGAGGGAGATCCGAGACCAGCTGGAAACACACGTCTACAATCTCTGAACATTGGAGATGCCTCCTGTGCTCAGGGTAACAAAGATCTTATGATCATACTTTGTTCATAAACCTGATGTTTTCTTTGAGAGAGAGGAAGCTGACCAAAGTCCCTAATATGATGTTTAAGCAAGGAAAACCAGCAATCTAGATGGCACTCTTCACATTTGTTTCCTTTCTTTGTAAAGACCCTTCTAAATTAGCAGGGCTGGATAACCTGGATGAACACATGAGTCAAAGAGATTTGGTGGGAGTTCTGTTCAGCTTCCTGCAATTTATTGTTAATCCATCAGAGAATAGCACTGTAATCTCCGAAGATAAGAGAGTTAATAGTGTGCCAATGGAGACAGTAGGATGACCTAGCTAAAGTATAGATTGATGACCATGTTATCATCCTTGAACAGAAGAATGGAAAGCTGACATGTGTTTCATCAAAACATAATTAAATTAAGAGGAATATAAATGCAATCAATAAGATGTGATGGGGGACAGGTCTTATCAAAGTGATTTCATTTTTTTATGAGATTGCAAGTTTAATTGACAAAGGTAACTACAAGTATAATATACTTAGATGTTACAAAAGCACGATTTAAAGTTTCACAGACTGAAAAAATTCGTACATAGTTTTCACAGTCCCTTGAAAAAAAGGATTAAGAAATTACTACTGTTAGACAGCAAAAAGTAGTGTTATCAGGAATCAATACACTAGATATATCTAAGGAGCTTCATTAGCTGTTAACAATAATTTTGACATTATTTTTAAATTCTGAACTACTGATGCAATAGTATATTAAAAAATTACTTCAGATATCATTCATAGAGGAGGACACAAACTGAACTGCAAAGTGGACATAACAGGAAGAATACAGACCTGTCAAGTATAAAGAGTGGAAATTTATTTTTAATTTTAAAAACTAACAAACAAACAAACCAAAGATGAGCATAAATGAATAATGAAATTCAGTAATGAGAATCGTATTTAGAAAATCATGGAGAATTAGAAGAATAGAACCACAAATTAAAGGGCTGGAATAAACCTCTTATTGTAAATATAGATTTCAGAAACCCTATTCATTTAGCTCTAAGGCCTTGCACATAATGGAGCAAAGCTTTACCTTTTGAAAATTTCTGTGTTCCAAAGGCCTTCTTGATCTGGTTGAGAAAACCATAACAAAATTAATGACTCAAAGGCATATTTAAATTAGGAAAAATCTTTTTAACTGAGAATATGATTAGCCATCAGAACAAACCAGAGTGAAGATAAAAATTCTTTGACTCGCAAGACGAGAATATTTGTCTTGATGGAAGATGATATTGTAGATCCTCATCTGAGTAAAGATGTCTATATATAGACCACGTGATAACTAGTTCACAAATCAATCCTATGCAGAAGTCAAATAAATACATATTTTATATGAATTCTGAACATGTACAGTTGCAGGCTTTACAGTTAGGAGATGTTTAGAGATTAAATCTTGTATATAGTTCTTTCCAGTGAGACACGGAATAAATTGTAAAAGCTATGTTCTTGTACTCACATAAGTTTCCGTTTTGCTTAGTGTTTCAGCTGCATTTCTTGAAGAGTTTGTCCATTAGTGTGTGATAAAATTTCATATATTTTCTAATTAATAACTTGGAGAAGGTGAAAATTTACCTCTTTAAATTACTACAAAGCCTATGAAACTTTCATTGGACTCTTTTTAGCACCTGCATTGCAAAGTTTATCTTTAAATAAGAATAGTCTCATAGCTGTTATACAGAATTTACTTAGCTATACCTAGAGGAAAAGATAGTCTTGAAGAAGGAGAATTATAGAAATCTGTACAATTGACACTTTCATTTGTTGACACCATGACCTGTGCCTTTTCTTTATACCTTGTTATTTCCTGTCTCAGTTTAAGATGAGAAGATCAAATAACCATTAACCCAAGATCTATTATTATTAAATTGCATATTTGCCTTATATCCTCCAATGCCAGAAATTGTTTGAATGGTTAGTCCTTCTGAATACTTCATTACATGTACTTGATTGGACCGCTGCATGCATTAATAGTAGCTGAATGTCACATCCAGCTACACTGGCAAGTAAACAGGAAGCATTTAAATGTAATTTATGCTGCA